>NW_006921595.1:3393064-3408384 GCF_000298275.1 Orycteropus afer afer
ATAAAAATTTACTGCCTTGGAAACCCAGCAGGGGTCACTATGAGTCAGAACCATCAGAACCAATTCAATGGCAGTGTTCTGGTTACCTAGCACCACTCTGACAGGAATATACCACAAATGGATGGGTTGAATAAATAGGAGTTTATTCTTACAATTTGGAGGCTGTAAGTCCAAGTTCAAAGTGACAGTATCTAGAGGCTGGGTGAAAGCCCCTCAACCTTGGGGTTCAGCTCTGCCTCCTGCTCCTGGCCCACTGAAGCTAGAGGCATCTCTTCACTCAGGCAGCTACTGGCTGCTGAGGTTAACAAGCCCAAAGTCAACAAATAAAATGGCACAGTCATGATGTTACCAAATCACATGGCAGGCCATTAACTCAAGTCCATTTACAGTCCCAAGGTCGTCAGAGCATGGCAGATCGCTGAACAACGACTTGGTTACCTGCAGGGTTCTGGTGTGCCATAAGCCAGTGACTATTCCCAAGGCTTCCCCTTATATACAGGAAGCTAACCACATCCTTAAGGCAGTTACTTAGCTGCTCATAGTAGATTCCACCATGGAGTTGATTACCAGTCTCATCATGGGGAATACCACATCCAACTGCCCAGCCACTCAACCAGGCCCAGCCAAGTTGACACACAAACTTAACTACCACAGGCAATGAGGTTCTTTTTTTTTTTTTTTTTTAATATGCACACACACACATCATTTTTGATGCATGGCTCCTTCCCAAAGGCATTGCAGAAGTAGGAGGAGAGCTGTGGCTGTACCTTTATTCAGAGTCCTCCTCCTTTTCTTCCTCCCCAAGCTGCCAGACATTTGCCTGCAGTGAAAACACAACTGAACTGCTGGTAGTGAAATTTGCAGTCAGCCTTATCGGGTGGTTTTTGCACATGGCCTGTTTCTGTGTTCAAAGTATCTAAACTGTCTGAAAGTAAGTGATTTACAGGGCTGCTCTCTTCCCAGAGCCGCTGGTCTGTGGCTGTGCTGAGACTCTTCACCCTAGCGCACACTTTCTCTCATGCTCCCCACTAATGCCCCTTGTTTGCTGACAGCAGCTAGCTATAATTGGTACTTACCTCAGCTGCCACCACCCTCTCCAAGCCCTAGAAGAAACTGCCCTCCCATACATGCTGGAGATGAACTAAGATTTCTGCGCAAAGCTAGCAACCTTTGTCTGAGGTGGTTCACATCCAGACAGAAAAATAAATGTGCTGTGTCTTTTTTCCAGTGGTGTTGGATGCTCGGAAGTCAGTCTTTCAGGTGGACTTTTGACACATGGAAGATTGTAGTATGATGGCCTTTGACTATTCCTCTCAGAGAAATCAGCCCCTAATTGGACAAAAGAGAGAAAGGAGTCAGCTGCTGCCTTCATGATTATTTAAACACCCCTCCACAGTCAAAAAACGCTTCATTGTTTCATTACAATTGAAATGTGATTGCCACTACATTTTCCACCAGCCTCCCCTCTATGCAAATCCAGCAGGAGACAGAAATGCATAAGGCCCTGGAACCCATTTGGTTTCTAAATGTATTGTTTGCATATAGACATCAGCAGTCTGAAAAAATCTTGGCAAGGAATGTCAAACTGACAACACTTGTCTGTTGTTCTATTGTTTTCTCCTAAAATACCATTTTTAACACGTCCACAAAGGCAAGCTGGATTTTGTTTTGTTGGTGTTTTAGTAAGAGACAAGAACCTCAGTGGTTAAATTGTGGGCACTGGACATTAATGCAAAGCATGTATGGGATACTTCCATTTATATGGAAGGAAGACTGGTCAACCTACTTCTATTAAGATTTACAGCCTCAGAAATGCAGTAGGGGTTGCTATGAGTCAGAATCGACTCAATGGCAGAGGGTTTGGGTTGATTTTTTTTTTTCCCGTTTTTAAGAGATTGAAAGAGTTCATCAACTTGAAAATACTGTGTTCTACTCCTCTCTGCTGACAGTCCACATTTGTGCTGAGTACTATATAATAATTCGTACAGCAGTTTATAATTTTCCAAACATTTCTGCCTCCTGTTTGTCACCTGACACTCCCTAGGACTCTGTGAGGGAGGCAAGGGCAGTTTCTGCAGATGAGAGATGAGGATATATTTATTATCACAATATGCTCCATTCCTGGATATTCGCTTTACCTTAGAGTGCCTGTTTCTACCTTATTTATCTGGCAAATTCTTTTTCATTCTTCAAAGCCTGAATTGAAAGTCTACCTTCTCTGTAGCTTCCCCTGTTCTTATCTGCCGCCCCCTTAAGCCCACTGCAGAACCAGTTGCTGTCCAGGTACTCCACTTCATGGCAACCCTATATGTGTCAGGTTAGAACTGTGCTCCATAGGCTTTTCAACTGATGATTTTTCATTAATATACCACCAGGCCTTTCTTCTGAGGCATCTGTAGATGGACTCAAACTTCCAACCTTTTGGTTAGCAGCTGGGCACATTAACCATTTGCACATTTAGGGACTCCCCTTCTCTCTGCCCTCACCCCACTCAGAAAAAAAAAAAAAAGGTTAATTACTTTAACCATGGTAGTGATCAACTACCATGTGTGTTATATGCAGAGGGTACAGCAATGACTAGATAATAGTGGGTCTTGCCGGCCAGGGAGTTGTCCATCATTCTTCAAAGCCTGAAATATGATGTCTAATTGTTGGAGTCTCTGAGTGAGCCACAAAATTGCCTCCCCCATCCTGACCAAGATCTAAATGTATTGAGAAGTAGAGAGTACCCCAAATAATCTTTTATTACTAATAAAGATAAAGTAGGAGGGTGTCAATATGTGTCAAAATCAACTGGATGGCAGCTAACAACAGCAAGGAAGATGTAGCTCAGTTGTTGTTGTTGTTAGGTGTTGTCGAGTTGGTTCCAACTCAGTGACCTCACGTACAGCAGAATGAAACACAGCCCAGTCCTGTGCCATCTTCACAACCATTGCTGTGTCTGGGCCCGTTGTTGCAGTTACTGAGTCAGTCCATCTCAGTGAGGGTATTTTTGCTAACTCTCTGTTTTATCAAGCATCATGTCCTTCTCCAGGGACTGGTCCCTCCTGATAACATGTCCAAAGTATGTGAGATGAAGTCTTGTCATTCTCCCTTCTAAGGAGCATTCTGGCTGTACTTCTTCCAAAACAGATTTGTTTGGTTTTCTGGCAGTCCATGGGACATTCAATATTGTTTGCCAACATCATAATTCACTAAAACCAAAAAAAAAAAAAAAAACAAAGTCACTGTCGTCAAGTTAATTCTGACTCATAGCAACCCCTCCTTGGGTTTCCAAGGCGATATCTCTACAGAAGTAGATTGCCCAGTTTTCCTTCTGAGGAGTGGTTGGTGGGTTTGAACCTCCAGATTTCTGGTTATCAGTTGAATGCCTTAGGCCCTACGCCACCAGAGCTCCCCATAATTCAGTAGGAGAGCCGAATAAGACTGCTAAATAAAATACAAAATAGGCCAATTCCCACACCTGCTTGCAAGCAGAGCTGGCCTGGAACTGGCTCCTCACATGGCCACAGAGCAAGGAGAGCCAGTCCCTAGAGGCTCAGCACCCAAGGCCTGTGCTGCCAGCAGCTGCTCTGAAGAAGACAGAGGGAATGGCTAAGCAGGGCACACCCAGTCATTCTCCCAGATGTTCCAGCCAGACAAACCACACCAGGAGAAAATGGCCCTGAAAGGCAAGAATGTCTTAGAGGAAAATCCCTCCTCAAGGAAAACAAAGAATTTGAAGATATTCCCCTCCAACACTGGTCTAACTCTGTGGGCTCAGGCTCAGAAACACGAAATGGAGAAGCTTATGTCTGACCCTGGAGCTAGCTGGGGCTTCTCTACGCTCGGTTCCAACATGTGGGATAGCTCCGATGCTGGTGTCAGTGTCTGTGTCTGCTTCCACCTCTGTAATGTGAGAATCTCCAGGGCAGGGGCCATTTCTCAACCAGCACCCAGAACCAGGCCTGCCCCATTGCTGCCTGTCAAATGCATGTATCCAGAGCCCATGACTCTGATTAGTGGTTCAGTGCTATTTCTACCCTGTGCTACCTTCACAGTGGCTATTCAATGATACATAATCTACATCCCCCCAACAGAAAAGGAAGAGTGGTTAATACTACTTATTTTAACTAATGTGTACAGAGTTCTTACTATTTGACAAGCCCCCTGGTGTTTATACCCACATTAAACCCAAAACCAACCCATTGCAGATGAGTTCATTTTGACTCATGGTGACTCCATGTTCCCATGAGTTTTACAAAGTAGAACTTCCCCACAGGGTTTCCTTGGCTGTAATCTTTATAGAAACAGATCCCCAGGACTTTCTCTTACAGCACCACTGGGTGGGTTCAAACCCCCAACCTTTAAGTTAGTAGTCGAGCGAAAACCATTTGCGCCACCCCGGCTTCTTACATACACATTAAAACATCCTTAAACTATGTCCTAATATTCCCTTGTCCTTGGGAAGAGGAAACTTATGGTCAGAGAGGTTTAAGAACTTGCCCAGAGCCACACAGCTAGTAGTGATAGGCTAATTCAAACCTGTGCTCTTAACCCTCATATGTTATGTACAGGAGTTTAACAAAAACAAAGCAACCTCAAGGCTAAGATTTGCATATGTAAACATCCAGGGATGTTTTTCTCCTTGCCAGTCTTTGCTATGGACTCTATATGATGTACAGGGCTACTCAAAGCTGGTTTGCAAACCATTATCAGTCAGTGACAAAATAAGAGCAGAAATTGAGAGTAATTGTTTAGAAACCTTTGTGGCAACCTGACATTGCTGGTATGTTCAACTTTGTGATCAGTGGGCTTGTCTCCTTGAACAGGGCAGAGATCATTTGGGTGATAAAAACTGGCATGACAACCTATACAACTATGAGACTAGAAGAACTAGATGGTGCCCAGCTACCACTGCCATCCACTTGGAATGGATGTAGGAGATCCTGCATAAAGAGGGAGAACAATGTGGTACAAAACTCAAAATCATTTGGAGGCAAAAAAAAAAAAAGAAGGTGGGGACCAGGTTTGCTGGTCCAATAGAGCCTGGTGTAACCACTGAGACTATGGCCCCTAGCTGCCCTTCAGGTCTGGAATTGAACCCACAACTGTGGTTTCCAGCCAAACAAAGTACAGGCATGTGAGTTAAACATTTACCTCAAGTAGGCACATGCCCTGGAGAGAACAATCATGGGAGAAGGAAGGGCTGCTTATGCACAGGGAGATAGCTCAGGGTGCAGAAGAGTATGAAGGGATGGACACTGGGAGGAGGTAACTATGGGGAGGAAGTGGGAGGGGAGCTGCTGCATTGTAAATTTTGGTCAATGACATGAGACAAAGTATATGTGAACTGCTGTATGAAAAGTGAATTTACTCTGTAAATCTTCACCCAAATCCTAATTAAAAAAAAAAAAAAAAACTGGCATGAATTGCAAGTGGCCTAAGCTGTGTACCAGTATCAACCTTCAACAGATTGAAACATTTGAAAATTTGGTTCTTAACCACAGATAGTTTGAGAAGCACTGACATTATAACTTAGAAGTAGCTTGGGAATAGATGATGGAAAAATAGTCTAGCAGGAGTTAGGAAACTTTTGTCTAGTTGTCTTTGCTACTGACTAGCTGGGAGATCTTAGCCAACTTTACTTCCCTGTGCTTCCCCCTTGGTTGTTGTTTTCAGCTGCCCTCAAGTTGGCTACAAGTCATAGCAATCCCGTGCATAATGGAACAAAATGCTGCCTCGTCCTATGCCATTCCCATGATCAGTTGCAGATTGGACAACATGCTATTATGAGCCATAGGGTTTTCATTGGCTGATTTTCAGAAATAGATCATCAGGCCTTTCTTCCTAGTCTGTTTTAGTCAGCAAACTCTGCTGAAACCAGTCTAACATCATAGCAACATGAAGGCCTCCAGTGATAAATGAGTGGGGGCTGTGCATGAGGTGCATTGGGCTGGAATCAAACCTGGGTCTCTGGCATGGGAGGCACCAGTGCTTCATAGGCTTCCCTTTCTTTAGACAGCTGTAAAATGAGGAACTTGGGATGCATTCTCTCTGAGGTCCCTCCCATGCACTGGTGTACCCAGAGGATCTGCAAATCATTTAACATCCTTCTCTCTCTCTCTCTCTCTCTCTATGGAACAAAATTATTTTCTGTAATAATCATGTGCTGTTTTGTGGGGTGCCTCCAAGTCAATTTTGCCTCATGGTGACCATATGTAACAGAATAGAACTGCCCCAAAGGGTCTTCTAGGCTGTAATCTTTACGGAAGCAGGTTGCCAGGTCTTCTGAAGAGCCACAGGGTAGGTTCGAACCACCATCTTTTCAGTTAGCAGCCAGGCACTCAATCGTTACGCCACCAGGGCTCCTAATAATCATGTAATAACCAGAAATTAACACTATTTTCTCTATTTGTTCTTTAATTTAAAAAAACAAATAACAATTAGAAAAGAATCATTTCATTTTTAAAGATATTCAAATTCGGTAAAATACATCATGTCATGTATGAACTAAAATTTGCCTTCAGCATACCAAAATATCATGCCTCACAGTTTGCACTCATTGGCAGTTTTCACTTTAAATACAAATAAAAATTCTAAGTGTTCACCTAGAATGACAGAATTGAAGTCACTCAAGTTTTGTTTCTTTGTCATTACAGTCACTGAACTATCATTTTATTTTCTTTTTAATCTCCTGTTTATATGTGGGAGTGTGAAGGACTACAAGAGATGAAGATACAAACTGAACAGTGAAGGAAGCATGAACAATACAAACTATTATGAAATGAGTAGTCTACATGTGTCAGAGAGGCTGACTATGTTCTCCAGTAGAAAACTATTTATTAAAATATAAGTAATAACTGTGCTAATTTGAAGCTCCATCATCTGTCAGTTTGTTGTACTGTGATGGCTTGCATTTTTGCTATGATGATGGAAGCTATGACACCACTATTTCAAATATCAGCAGGGTCCCCTATGGTCAACAGGTTTCTGCAGAGCTTCTGGACTAGGAAGAAAAGCCTGGTGATCTACAACTGAATATTAGCCAATGAAAGCCTTATGGATCACAAAAGAATATTGTCTGACTTGCTTGTTTTGGACATGTCATTAGGAGGGATTAATTCCAGAGGAGAACATCATGTTTGGTGAAGTAGAGGGCCAGCAAGGGTGAGGGAACCCTCTGTGAGATGGACTGGCACAGTAGTCACAACTATGAACTCCAACATGCTGGTGATTGTGGGGATGACATAGGACTGGGAAACGTTTCATTCTGTCACCATGAGTCCAAGTAGACTTGACTGCAGCTAACAACAGCAATTTGAAGCTTATGTATCTATTATTACAACTCAATAGTAACTGCAGCAATCATTTAGAACTTAGCCAGACAAAAAACTACTGTATTCAGAGGGGGCTGACATTGTTTAGAAATGTTGGTCCGTGGTAATAATAAGAAACAAGATGCTGTCAATTTAGTTGGAGAGCTAGGTACTTAACTTCACAGTCTGTCTTGTAGCTAAGAGTACACAGTCCAGGCCAGTAAGATGTTAAAGGGAAATCTGCTGGTAGAGATGGGGGTTCTCCTGATCATGATTGGGTATTTTAAGTATTATTTTAAAATTCTCTATAATGTACCCTGTTGTTGCCTGAATCTAAGGCAGATTCCCTCCCTCTCCCCCCAGCCAATATCCCATACTTGTTCTACTGCTGTTTCTAGTTATAATTGTTTGTGGATATTGTTGTTGTTGTGTGCTGTTGAGTCAAACCCGACTCATAGCGACCCCTCCTTGGGTTTCCAAGGCAGTATCACTACGGAAGTAGGATTGCCCAACCTTCCTTCCGAGGAGTAGCTGGTGGGTTTGAACCGCCAGCCATCTGGTTAGCAGGCAAGTGTCTTAAACTACTTGATTTTAAAGTTTCAACAGCAGTGCATTTGCTCTTCTGGTTCAATAAGTTTTAGTTCTGGGCCAAGGGAGAAAAAAAAGCAATCGATATATGAATAATAGCTAACAGTTATTGCGTGCATACTTTTGCCAGGCATGGTGCCAAGTGCTTATGTGCATCATCTCTTCTTTTCTTCCAAATGCACGCCTATGAGATATGTAATGTGCTATTATTATCTCCAGTGTGCAGATAGGGAAACTGAAACTTAGAGAGGCTGAGTAACTTCTCCAGGAATGCACAGCTAGTAAGTGGAAGAGGAGCGATATGGACCCAGCAGCCTGAGTCTAGGGCCCAAGCTTTCAAGCTCTACAAACTTCTATTAAGTGTCCACATACCACGTGCCCATCAAATCACCAGGACATCACTCTTTGGGACTATCTCTTCAGAGCCAGGGACTGCAAATACACTATTATATTTAATCCTCACAACAGTCCTACAAGGAAGTTATTTAGTACTGCCTTTTACTACTTCTAGGAGCTCTGGTGGCATAGTGCATAAGTCATTTGACTGCTAACCAGAAGGCTGGAGGTTCAAAGCCATCAGCCACTACTCAGAAGGAAGATTGGGCAATCGACTTCCGAAGTGATACTGCCTCGGAAATCCAAGGAGGGGTCTCTATGAGTCGGATACAACTCAGCTCAGTGGCAGTGAGGTTGTTTTTTTTTTTTTTTTTTACTAATTCTGTAAAGATTTACTGCCTTGGAAACCCAGTGGGGGTAGCTAAGAGTCTTATGCATAAGAAACAAGATGCTGTCAATCTAGTTGGAGCGCTATATACTCAACTTCGCAGTCTGTCGTGTAGCTCAGAGTGGCACAGTCCAGGCCAGTGAGATATTCAGGGGAAGTCTGCTGGGGGACGTGAGTGTTCTGATTAAAAAAAAAAATCTCTCAGACACCTATCCTAGTCTTTCTTTCTTGAATACAGCTGCAATGCTGTATCTACAGCAGCAATCTTGTAACCATGAAGCACAGCCAAAGAATTCTCAGCAATCACTGGCCTGAAATCACAGAATTGCTGAACCAATACCAATAACTACCTATTGCGGTACATGTGTGTGTGTGTGCGTGTGTGTGTGTGTGTGTGATTTGGGTGAAAGTTTACAGAGGAAATTCACCTTCCATACAGCAACTCACATACACTTTGTCTCATGACATTAACTACAGTTTCCCACAATGCAACAGCTCCCCTCCCACTTCCTTCCCTGTGTCCTTCCATCCATTCACTCCTGCCCCATGAGCAGGAGTGCATACACAGCCCTTCTATTCTCCCATGATTGTTCTCTCAAAGGAGTGTATCTGCCTAATGTAAATGTTCACCTCATATGCCTCTCTTTTGTTTGGCTGGAGTGGGTTTAATTCCCAACCTGAAGGGCAGCTTGGGGCCATAGCCTCAGTGGTTCCATCAGGCTCTATCAGACCAGCAAACCTGGTCCCCCCCTTCTTTTCTTGTCTTTTTAATGATTTTGAGTTTTGTTCTACATTGTCCTCCCACTCTATCCAGGATCTCCTACATAGATCCCCCTCTGAGTGGTTGACAGTGGCAGCTGGGCACCATTTAGTTCTTCTGGTCTCATAGTCATATAGGCTGAGGATCGCATAGTGTACCAGTTGCTTGGACTAATTGTTTCCATGAATCTTTAGTTTTCTTCATTCTTTTTTGCTCTAGATGAAGAGATACCCATCGTTGTGTCTAGATGCATGCTTGCAAGCTTTTAAGATCCTAGTTGCTACTCACCAAGGTAGGATGTGGAACAATGTTTTGTGTAGTATGTTATGCCAATTGAGCTTGATGTCCCCTGTGACTATGGTCCCAAGCCCACAGGTCCAACTACTCACTCCCTCTGGGTAGCTGGCTGTGGCCAAGAAGTGACTACAACCTTGTCCCTTGTCAGCACTACTATATACCTGGGAATTCTTACAGAACATACCAGTACACTTGGAGAAACATTGTCTGCCACCCCTATACATGATCTTGGGCACACTCCCCACTGCAGAGACATACCTAATAGTTCAGCCTATCCACTCATCTATCCACCAGTATATCCATGTTTGCCTTCACTGACAACACAGTACTGTTTGTGCAAAAGGGTTCATCTTTGTTGTCTGTACCTCCCATGCACCTATGTCTTCCTCTTCCTCAATGCCACCATGTTGATCACTCACATTTGTTACATTCCCCTTCTCTTTGCCCAAATCAGTACTTGTCTCTGCCTATCTAACAGTGTTCCCTCCCCTCTCTTTCTACCCCTGGTAACCAACAAAGAAAATTTCCTTCCATAGATAAACGTTTCCTTGACTTTTTACAATAATGGACTAATACAATATTTGTCATTCTGTGATTTACTTATTTCACTCAGCATAATGTCCTCCAAGTTCATCCACGTTATATGGTGTTTTGCAGATTCTAGATTATTATTTAGGGTTGTATAGTACTCCATTATGTGTATGTACCAAAGTTTGGTTATCCATTCCTCAGTTGATGGACACCTAGGTTGCTTCCATCTTTTGGCAATTGTAAATAGTGCTGTAATGAACATGGGTGTGCATATGTCTGTTCTTGTCATGGCTCTCACTTATTTAGGATATATACCTAGTAATGGAATGGCTGGGTCAAATGGTATTTCTAATTCCAACTTTCTAAGGAATCAACATACTGCTTTCCATGGTAGTTGTATCATTTTACAGTCCCACCAGCAGTATATGAGAGTCTCAATCTCTCCGCATCCAGCATTTGTTATTTTCTGTCTTGTTGAACTTTGCTACTAGTGTTAGGGCAAGATGGGATCTCATTGTTTTGATTTGCATCTCTCTAATGGCTAATGATCATGAGCATTTCTTCATATGTTTATTGGCCACATAAATATCCTCTTTGGTGAAGTGTCTATTCATGTCTTCTGCCCATTTTTCAATTGGATTGTTTGTCTTTTTATTGTTGAGGTGTTGGAGTTTTCTATCACTTCTAGAGATAAGTCCCTCATCAGATATGCCATTGCCAAATATTTTTTTCCCAATCTGTAGGTTCCCTTTTGACTCTTTTGGAGAAGTCTTTGGAAGCACATAAAAATTTAGTTTTTAGAAGGTCTCATTCACTACTTTATCTTCTTCTGTTTGTGCATTTTCGATTATGCTTGATAGTCTATTATGCCATATATTGTTTTTGTGTTGTTAGGTGCCATTGAGTCATCTCCAACTCATAGCAATCCTATGCACAGCAGAATGAAACACTGCCCAGTCCTGTGCCAGCCCCATGATCTTTGCTATACCTGAGCCCATCATTACAGCCACTGTGTCAATCCATCTCATTGTGGGCCTTCCCCTTTCTCATTGTCCCTCCACTTTGCCAAGCATGATATCCTTCTCCAGGGAATGGTCCCTTCTTACAACATGATCAAAGTAGGTGAGACAAAGTCTGGCCATTTTCACTTCCGAAGAGCATTCCAGCTGCACTACCTCCAGGACAGATTTGTTGGTTCTTTTAGCAATCCATGATACTTTCAGCATTCTTCACCAGAACCACAAGATTCAAAAACATCAACTCTTCTTTGGTCTTCCTTATTCATTGTCCAGCTCTCACATGCATATGAGGAGATTGAAAATACCATGGCCTGCGTCGAGCGCACCGTAGTCTTCAAGGAAATAATCTTTGCTCTTCATCACTTGAAATAGGTCTTTGCAGCAGATTTGCACAATGTTATATGACGTCTGATATCTTGACTACTGCTTCCAATGATGTTGATTGTAGACCCAAGTAATATGAAGTCCTTGATAACTTCAATCTTTTCTCCATTTATCGTGATGCTGCTTATTGGTCCACTTGTGAGGATTTTTGTTTTCTTTATGTTGAGGTGCAATCCATACTACAGACTGTAGTCTTCAATCTTCATCAGTAAGTGTTTCAAGTCATCCTTACTTTCAGCAAGCAAAATTGTGTCATCTGCATAACACAGGTTGTTAATAAGTCTTCCTCAAATCCTGATGCCACGTCCTTCTTCATATAGTCCAGCTTCTCAGATTATTTGTTCAGAATACAGATTGAATAAGTATGGTGAAAGGACACAACTCTGACACACTCCCTTCTTGATTTTAAACCATGCAGTGTCCCCTTGTTCTGTTAGAACAAAAGCCTCTGGTCTATGTACAAGTTCCTTATGAGCACAATTAAGTGTTGTGGAATTCTATTCTTCTCAATGTTATCCATAATTTTTTATGATCCACACAATTGAATGGCTTTGCATAGTCAATAAAACACAAGTAAACATCTTTCTGGTATTCTATACTTTCAGCCAAGATCCATCTGACATCAGCAATGATATCCCTCATTCTACTTCCTCTTCTGAATCCAGCTTGCATTTCTAGAAGTTCTCTGTCAATATGCTATTGTAACCATTTTTGAATTATCTTCAGTAAGATTTTATTTGCATGCAATATTAATGATATTGTTTGATAATTTCCACATTCTGTGGGATCACCTTTCTTTGTAATGGGTACAAATATGGATATTTTCCAGTCAGTTGGTTAGGTAGTTGTCTTCCAAATCTCTTGGCATAGCCAAGTGAGTGCCTCTAGTGTGGCATCCATTTGTTGAAACATCTCAATGGGTATCCTGTCAATTCCTGGAGCCTTGTTTTTTACCACTTCCCAAAGTGCAGCTTTGACTTCTTCCTTCAGTACCATTGGTTCTTTATCATATGCCAGCTCCTGAAATGCATAAACGTCAACCAATTCTTTTTGGTACAGTGACTCTGTGTATTCCTTCCATCTTCTTTTGATGTTTCCTGCATCATTCAATATATTGCCCATAGAATCTCTCAATATTGCAACTCGAGGCTTAAATTTCCTCTTCAGTTCTTTCAGTTTGAGAAATACTAACTATGTTCTTCCCTCTTGACTTTACACCTCCATGTCTTTGCACATTTCATTATAATAATTGACTTTGCCTTCTCAAGCTGCTCTTTGAAATTTTCTGTTTAGTTTTTTTATCTTGTCATTTCTTCCATTTGCTTTAGCTACCCTCTGTTCAAGGACAAGTTTCAGAGTCTCTTCTGACATCCATTTTGGTCTTTCCTGTCTTTTCAATGACCTTTTGCTTTCTTCATGTATGATGTTCTTGATATCATTCCACAATTCCTCTGGTTTTCAGTCATTGGTGTTCAGTGCATCAAATCTATTCTTTAGATGGTCTCTAAATTCAGGAGGGCTATATTCAAGGTCATATTTTGGCTCTTGTGGTCTTGTTTTAGTTGTCTTAAACTTCAACTTGAACTTGCAAATGAGCAGTTGATGGCTGAAGATATTGAGCTTCTCCATCGCATCTTGCCACAGATGTAGTCAATCTGATTCCTGTGTACTCCGTCTGGCAAAGCCCATGTGTATAGCTGCTGTTTGTGTATTTGAAAAAAGGTATCTGTAATGAATATGCCATTGGTCTCGCAAAAATCTGTCATGCAATCTCCAGCATTATTTCTCTCCAAGGCCAAATTTTCCAATTACCAGTGATTCTTCTGTTTCCAACTTTTGCATTCCAGTCACCACACCAGTGATAATCAGCACATTTTGATTGCATGTTTGGTCAATTTCAGACTGCAGAAGTTGGTAAAAATCTTCAATTTCCTTCTCTTTGGCTTTAGTGGTTGGTGCATAAATTTGAATAATAGTAGTATTAACTGGCTCTCCTTGGAGGCATATGGATATTATTCTATCACTGACAGCACTGTTCTTTCTTGAAACATTCTTTGTGATGATGAATGCCATGCCATTCCTCTTCAATTTGTCATTTTCAGCATAGTAGATCATATGATTGTCTGATTCAAAATGGCCAAAACTGGTCCATTTTAGCTCACTAATGCCTAGGATATCAATCTTTATGTGTTCCACAACTTCCAGTTTTCCTAGAGTCATACTTCATATATTTCATGTTCCAATTATCAATGGATGTTTGCAGCTGTTTCTTCTCATATCGAGTTGTGCCACTTCAGCAAATGGAGGCCCCAAAACTTCTACTTTATCCATACCATTAAGGTAGGCTCTACTCTGATGAGGCAGCTCTTTCTCAGTCATATTTTGAGTGCCTTCCAACCTGAGGGGCTCATCTTCCAGCACTGTATCAGACAATATTTCAGGTCTATTCATAAAACTTTCCAGTAATATATCAGACAGTGTTTCACTACTTTCATAAGGTTTTCACTGGCCAATTCTTTGAGAATGGATGGCTTCTTCCTTCTTCTGAGTCTGTCTCAGTCTGGAAGCTCCACTGAAACCGATCCACCATGGGCACCCCTCCTGGCACAGCCTTCAGCCTCATAGCAACACACAAGCCACCACAGTATGACAGACAGAGAAGTTCATCTCCTTTAGCTGTTCCAACCTCTGCACTCACTTCCTGGGCTACCCCCTACCTGTTCCTGTTGGCCCTGTCTGCCATTGCTCCCTGTTGCCTGGGGGTTATCCCCTGCCCCATCTTACCTGTTCCAGCTGCCGACCCTGTCTGCCACTGCTCCCTGTCACCTGGGACTGTCCCCTACCCTCCCTTGCCTGTTCCGGCCACTGACCCTGTCTGCCATGCCATATATTAGGGCCCCTAAATTTGCCCCTAATTTTTCCTTGAGGAACTTTATAGTTTTAGGTTTCACATTTAAGTCTTTGATCCATCTGGAGTCAGTTTTTGTGTATGGTGTGAAGTACAGATCTTCTTTCATTTTTCTACAAATGGATATCCAATTTTGCCAGCATCATTTATTAAACAGACATTCTCTTCCCCATTTAATGGATTTCGGCCCTTTGTCAAAGATCACCTGACCATAGGTTGGTCGATGGATCTATTTCTGAGTTTTCAGTTCTATACCATTGGTCTATGTGTCTGTCATTGTACCAATACTGGCAGTTTTGACTACTGTGGCTGTATAGTAGATTTTGAGATCCAGCCATGTGAGACCTGCTACTTTGTTCTTCTTCTTCAATATTGCTTTGCTTATCCAAGGTCTCTTTCCTTTCCATATAAAATTACTGATTGTTTTTTCCATTTCCTTAAAGAACATTGATGGGATCTGGATTGGGATTGCATTTAACATATGGATTGTTTTGGGTAGAATTGACATTTTCACAATGTTCAACCTTCCTATCCATGAGCATGGTCTGTTCTTCCAGTTATGTAGATCTCTTATAGTTTCTTGAAGTAGTTTTTTTATAGTTTCTTTGAACAGGTCTTTTGTGTCCCTGGTAAAATTTATTCCCAAGTGTTTTATATTTTGGGTAGCTATTGCAAATGGTGGGAGCTCTGGTAGCATAGTGGCTAAGACACTTGCCTGCTAACCAGACGGCTGGCAGTTCAAACCCAGCAGCCACTCCTCGGAAGGAAGGTTGGGCAATCCTACTTCCATAGTGATACTGCCTCGGAAACC
>NW_006921595.1:3410324-3417580 GCF_000298275.1 Orycteropus afer afer
TTAAAGTCTGATTTATGTATTTTGGGGCTCTTTCATTGGGTCCATATATATTTATTATGGTTATGCCCTCTTGTTCAATCAATCCTTTAATCTTTATATAATGTCCTTCCTTGTCTCTTATGGTGGTTTCTGTGTTAATATCAATTTTATCAGAAATTAATATTGCCACACTCCTGCTCTTTTTTGGTTGCCATTTGCTTGATGTCTTTTTCCACCCTTTGATTTTTCATCTATTTTTGTCTTTGTCTCTAAGGTGTGCCTCTTGTAGACAGCATATTGATGGACCATGTTTTCTTATTCAGTCTGCATCTCTCTGTCTCTTGAATGGTACATTTAATCCATTAACATTCAGTATAATTATCAACAAGTATGAATTGGTTGCTGTCATTTTGTTATGTGTTTTTTCATGGTGTTCCTGGTTTCTTTGTTCCATATAATTTTCTGTGCTGAGCTCATTTTGTTTATGAATTGTATTATTATTTCCTTTGTTGCTATTGTTTAGCATTTGCTGAATATTTGTGCTTGTCCTCTTTTACTGTGATGTGAAGGTTTATCATTTTTCTTTGAGGCTACTCTGTGATTTATAATTTTCTCCCCAAGTTTAGAACAGTCCATTCTATCTTGCAACTCTCTTGACTTCCTCACCATTTAGAAGTTCTGTAACTACAGTATTTTGCCCCTCTTTTTGGCTTGCAGCTGTCCTCATTTGCCAATTGATGTCTCTGGTTCCCTTTACAATCTTGTAAGCTTATTTTACTTTGGATGCTTCCAGAGCTGTGTTGGTTTCTGGGTTATGTCTTCTTCTGTATTAATGGTCAGTTGTTGTTTGCTATCATTGGTTCTTTGTTCAAAGGAATCCCTTTAGTATCTCTTGTAAGGTTGGTCTGGTTTCAACAAATTCTCTTAATTTCTGCTTATCTGGAAATTTCCTAATTTCACTATCATATTTGAGGGACAATTTTGCCAGGTATATAATTCTTGGTTGGAATTTTTTCTCTTTCAGGGTTTTATGTATACTATCCCATTGTCTTACTGCTTACATGGGTTCTGCTGAGAAATCAGAGCTTATTCTTATTGGTTGTCCTTTGTAAGTAACTTTTCATTTTTCCTGTACTGCTTTCAGGATTCTTTCTTTGTCTTTGGTTTTGATAAGTTTGATGATGCTATGTCTTGGTGATTTTCTTTTGGGGTCTATCCTTTATGGACTTCCTGAATTGATATATTGTCATCTTTCATCATGTCAGGGAAGTTCTCTTCTAACAAATCATGGACATTTTTCTCATAGGTTTTCATTTTCTCTTCCTGTTCTAGAATTCCAATTACATGTATGTTACTCCTTTTGATGGTATCTCACATGAACCTTAGGCTTTCTTTATTTTGTTTTGATCTTTTTTGATTGATCCCTTTTCAAAGAAGTATTCAGGTATTTGTTTTCAATCTCATGAATTCTGTCTTCCTTGATTTAATTCTACTCCTTTGCCCTTTCAATGTGTTATCTATTTTTGAAAATTTAGTATTAATCTGGATTTCTATCTGTAGATTTTGTATCATTTCTAATTTTTCATTTATTTTGTCATTTTATTCTTGTATTTTCTTCTGAAATTGTTCTAGGGTTTTGACTATGTTTTCCTTAATTTTATCAGTGTTTTCCTTGATCTATCTTTCAATGTGTTGAAGATACCTAATATAATTCTTTTGAATTCCTTATCAGGGAATTCCAGTGCTGCTTCATCCTCAGGGATGTGTTCTGGGTTTGTATACTGCTCTCTTGTTTCTACTATTTTATCTTACTTCTTTGTGTGGACTGTGATGGTCTTTTGTCTTCAAGACATTGTGACATTGTTGTATTTAGATCTCTGTTAACTGTTTGTGAAGAGCAATTAAGGGTGATTCAGGCTTTTCTTGGTTGTTGTTTATTGTTGGGCAGTTGGTGGAGAAGAATGTGGTGGCTCTCACTCAGTAAGTGGAGCTGCAGGAGGTGGGGGTGTGATTGCATCATATGGGTACCCTATAGGTACCATTGCTATCTCCCACTCAGTTAGACAAAAACAACAATGGAAAAACCATCAAAAAAGTAAAAGCAACCAGACAAAAAACACACTGCTTAAATGCACAGCAACAATCACCAAAAACAGAAAGGAAAAAAAAAAAAACCCACAATATCTTGGGAGAGGGCAATAAGAGAAAAGAGGTAGAGTAGGAGACTAATGAAGAAAAAAATGGGAAAAATGCAAAAAGAAAAACAGGGAATGGGGTTAAACACAAGAAGGAATAAAATGGGAATGAGGAACAGAAAAGAGAGAAAGCTGAAAAGCTAGAACCTGGGATGGGAAGAATAAAGAGTAATAATAAAAAGGACAAATAATAATAATAATAATTTTAAAAGAGACAAAAACAAACAAACTATAAAAAAAGGAAAAAAAAAAATCCGGGCAGAGTGGGGTGGGGCACCTAGGCTCCATCTGAGCACACAGACTGGGATGGAATTCCTGCTGGCCCAGAAGGTGAGTGGGAGTGAGAGATAGCCACACCTCTGCTCACCAAGAGGGTGTAGGGTATAAGAGTAACAAGAGGAATATTGCACCTTTCCAGTTGTTTGTGTCTGGAATGTCTTTGTGGTTTCCGATAAGTGGACCCTATTCTTAAGTCCCTGGAATCTGGGAGAACACTGTTGCTTTAAATATCCAAAATGGTCGAACTGCTTGTAAACATTCAAAATGACTGTGCCCTCCAGACAGGCAAAACTCCACAGCTCAGCCCATCTCCCTCTTCGTTGCTTGCCCTTTTATTCACCTATTCATCTGCCATCAGTGCAGTCCTTCATGAAGCCCCTGGCTAGCAGGGCCGACTTTTAGGTTAATTCTTAGGTCCTAACACCACTCAGCAATAGCCAAGCTGTCTGTGCCATCAGGATCACTGACAGACTGCAGCTCTGTATGTCTCCTTTTTCAGTGTTTTCATGAAGGTTCTTCTACTAGTTGGAGTTTAGTCCACTTCTATATCCTTCCCTTCAAAGCTCAGGGATCCAGGATTATCTACTGTATCTGTTGTGTTAATTGGTTCCACCATCTTACTGGAACTCACTACTACTGTACTTCTTGTTTGTGGGAAAATCCCTCTTTATTTAAGATACTCTTAGTTGGTGTTATGGATTGGTTTGTACACATACAAAATATGTGTTGGAATCCTAACCCCTGTAGCTGTGGAAGTAATTCTGTTTCAAAAAGTTTTTGTTATGTTAATGAGGCCTGTCAGTGGTGGGTGTGTCCTAAACCTAATCACTTTATTTATAAAAAGAGAAGATTAGGCACAGAAGCAAGCAAGCACAAATGGGATGATATGCCCCATGAGGATTATCAAGGAACCAAGAAATACCAAAGCTACAGAAGAAGAAAGAGAGCTTATCCCTAGAACTGACACCCTGAATTTGGACTTCTAGCCCCCTGATCTGTTAAAAAATAAATTTCACTTTTTCAAAGCCATCCACTTATGTTATTTCTGTTATAGCAGAAGTACAAATCTAAGACAGTTGGGTATTCTATTATTTACAGCCAAATACAACCATAGGTTATAAAGAAAGGAGACTCAGTTTGAATAGCCTTAGACCTGATGGTTAGTTAACAGTTAATAGCCTTAACCTTTTGACTTCTATGCCTATTCTAACTGATTTTTGACTACCTTGTTAAAGAGAGTACCCTGAATGTAAATTATGATTGCTTGGTATTGTGGACATGACACCCAGAGTATCTCTTACGCTTACAGTCCTTCTGAATATAACCATGAGTGGTTCTTTATGAATGAGTCCCCATGCTTTGTGCCAGGTGACCGTGCTTATCAGGCCAAAGCTGAGTTGACTAAGACATTTGGCACTTGACCCTAAGCAGTCATCTATCAGTCAGCCAGTGGCCTAAGGGGTGGTTTTACCTGAAAGCTCTGCCCAGCAAGGGCTCTGCATAGTCCCTTTATGAGATGGAATTTGAGGGATACAGTGAGAAGGCAGAAGCCAAGGCAAGAACAGTCATGAATAAGCAGCTATAGAAATCAGAAATAGCAGAAACCAAAAGATAAAGAGGAGGAAAATTTAAAAGTGAGATAATGGTGGTAAGAAAATCATAATTATGGCACAACCTTTAAAGTAAGAAGCCACCAATGATTGTGGTTGAGAGAACAATAAGATGACCAGGCCCCTTTCCCATTGATTTTCTAGAGTTTTTGGAGGCACAGGAGTTGCTATGACCCCAAGTCAATCACTAACCATGCTACATGGTTGGTGAAGCCATGCCATCTAGCTTACCTCCCCAGACACATTAATAGCCCTATCAGATCACATTAGTCACGGTAATCTGAAAGAGCTTGAACACATCAGCAATAGAGGTTTATCAATCCTTTCACCAATCCTTGTGATGTGCTACACACATAGTGATGGAACCCAAGGACTACAGGCAAGGTGCCTATGAACCATATTTGGCTCAAAGAGATGTCTTGTTTAGCCTACAAGAAAGACATTTGGATGGCTTTTGATAGTATGATGGTTAATTTATGTGTCATCTTGGATAAGGTGTGATTTCCTGTGGTTTGGTCAAATGCTTGTTGCTGTTGCATAATGTAATCTAGTATATTCACCTTCCATAATGTAATATAATGTGATGTAATCAATCAGTTGAAAAGTCAATTTCCACAGGGTGTGTTCTAGCTTCAAACTTTAAATAGATATTTTTTCACAACCCTGGCTTCATCTTCTGCACTCTTTCCATCACCTGATCTATGATATGAGTCTTGGGACACAGGCCAGCTACCGGACCTGTAGATTTTGGGCTTCCAGCCCCCACAATTTTATGAGCTCTCTCTTTCTCTCTCCACACACACACACACACACACACACACACCAAAAAAAAAAAAAAACAATCTCACTGCCATTGAATTGATTCCAGTCAACTCATAGCAACCCCCATTGGATTTCCCAGGCTATGTATACAGTTGTTAGATTGATTTATAACTCATAGTGACTCAATGTGACAGAGTAGAACTGCCCCATAGGGTTTTCTAGAGTGTAATCTTTACGGGATCAGATCATTAAGTCTTTTTCCTGCCGAACCACTAGGTGGGTTTGAACCACGATTCTTTCTGTTACAGCCGAGTGCTTAATTGTTGCCCTGCCAGGTTAAATATTTCACTGCTTTTGTTTCTGTGGAGAACCTGGCTAAAACAGATGGGGCATGCACTCTTTCATGTGTTGTGGCCCCCACCCTTCTCTATTCCTAATACCTTCCCTACCTTGCACACTTATATTACCTGCCTGACCTCTCTATGCAACTTGATTTGTAGCTTCTGACAGATAATTACAGATGTAGTCACATATGCTTTGAGACATTCCACACCCTGACTTGCCCTGGCAGCATCAGAACCATGCCCTCAAGGCAGGACAAGAAGTTGCTGTCTGCAGATTTTTCCTTATTTCTAAGAGGTCGGAAGGAAGATGGGGCAATCTACTTTCGTAGCGATACTGCCTCGGAAACCCAAGGAGGGGTCGCTATGAGTCGGGTCCAACTCAACGGCACGTAACAACAACATAGCATTGAGAGAGAGAGAGAGAGAGAGAGAGAGATGGTTTGTTGCCACCCCTACAGACCACAGAGCTGGTCTCTTCTGTCACTTCATCATTGACTTACTTCTCCATTGCCCAGTGTCTGCTGCTCATAACTCCTGTCACCATTGCTAATAACGTCCAGCGCACGGATCACCACAGCTGTCTTCTCTCCTGGCTTTCTGTTGCTTTTTATCATGCCTGTCTTACTGAGTGCTCCTGTGGTTGACCTTTGTGGTCAGAGCCAATTAGCGGATGGTTTTCCTTCCATTCAGTGAGCCATGAATCCCAGTACAATGTGGTCCCTGCGTCTGGGGCTCTGGTTAGCTGTGTTTGTGAGCTAGGCCCTCAGGGGCTGCTGTTTTATCATGAATCAGTTTTATTTTTTCTTTTTCCAAATACTTCTGAGTCCAGAGGGATTAAATAAGCCTGAGGGATCCAAAAGATAGGGCTAGTGTGGAGATGTGGCTTGTCTAATGCTGAAAATAGCAGCCTGTGAATACAGGGCAAGGAGAGATTACTGTGGGCTGGTATCTGAGGAGGTGAGCAAGCTTTTCCTTATAGGACTGGTTAAAACAGACAAAGAAAGGATTATGAAGAACATCTGAAACTGCCAGGGGGCAGCCCAAGTAAAAGGTGGGTATTGATATATGTTGAGATCCTAACCCCTGTGCCTTTGAGTATGACCTTGTTTGGAAATAGAGTTTTTCTTTTGTTAAATTAAATAAAGTGGTCCTAATCCTAATCCCTTTTGAGTAGTGTCATGTAAAAGAGGACAACAGATAACAGAAACTGTGACTCTCAGAGGGAGATGGGGACAGCATGTGAAGACCCACCTATAAGCCAAGAAGAAAAGCCAACAGACACCTGGAGTTAGAGGAAGTGAAAGAGACAAGGAAAAATCTTCACCTAGAGCCTAGCATAATGCCTAAGGCATTTGAGTTCTAACCAGAAGGCTGGCGGTTCAAACCCACCAGCCACTCCTCGGAAGGAAGGTTGGGCAATCCTACTTCCGTAGTGATACTGCCTTGGAAACACAAGGAGGGGTCACTATGAGTCGGGCCTCAGGCCGACTCAACGGCACATAACAACAACAACAACAAGAGCCTAAGCACTTGACTGCTAACCAGAAGGCGGGGCAGTCAAACCCACCAGCCACTTCTCAGAAGGAAGTTTGGGCAATCTACTTCTGTAGTGATACCACCTCTGAAACCCAAGGAGGGGTCTCTATGAATCAGGTCTACTCAAGGACACGTAACAACAACAGAGCCAACAGAGAGCATAGCCCTGGCCTGCCCTGGCAACACTCTGAATTTGGACTTCTAGCTTTGAAAACTGTGAGAAAATAAATTTCTGTTCTTTAAAGGCACCCACTTTGTGGTATCTTGTTATGACAGGCCTAGGAAACTAACACAGTGGGTGCTGGTGCAGTGTGAGGTATGCATGCAAAGCAGCATTGTGTTTGTGTGTGTGTACCCTATGCCCCTCAGAAACCCAAGGAAGGGTCGCTATGAGTTGAGTCTGACTGGACAGCATATAACAACAACAATGCCCATATGCATGTGTGCAAGCATATGTGCACGGGAAGATTGTTGTTGTTGTTGTTATGTGCCGTGGAGTCGGCCCCGACTCATAGCGACCCCTCCTTGGGTTTCCGAGGCAGTATCACTAC
>NW_006921595.1:3417680-3434563 GCF_000298275.1 Orycteropus afer afer
CTTAGCCACTATGCTACCAGAGCTATGAGAAATAAGCTATAGGTAGGATAAACCAAAAAAAAAAAAACCAAACTCACTGCTGTTGAGTCAAATCTGACTCCTAGTGACCCCTCCTTGGGTTTCTAAGGTGGTATCACTATGGAAGTAGATTGCTCACCTTCCTTCCGAGGAGTGGTTTGTGGGTTTGAACTGCCAGAGTTCTGGTCAGCAGTCAAGTGCCCTAGGCACTACACCACCAGAGCTCCCATAGGTAGGATAGGGTCTTGAAAGCTAGATTAACAGTTGAAATTGTTGCAGAAGATAATTGAGAGCTATTGAAAGGGAGAGAGATTTGGGCCTGGGCATGCATCTAGGTGATGATCCAAAGGTAGAGATGGAAATCTACCTAGGGTATTTGGAAGATGTAATCAACAAGGCTGGATGATTGCTTCAATTTGGAGAGCTGGGTGAAGGAAAGGACCAAAGTTAAGGCCAAAGATTTGAGTTCAGGTGCATACTGGCACCAATCACATAAATGGAAAGGTTGAGGGAAGATAATGAGTTCTGTTTTAGAACAGATATTTCTTCTTCAAAAGGAGATCGTCCTTCCTCATTTATACACTAGGCTGCCTATATGGTTGCCAGGACAGATTTGCAGCTAGAGTGTAAGTGAAGAAGCCTAAGGGAACAAGGGTAGGCCTCTCTCAGCTACATCTCTGTAGCCCAGGACAGGAGGACAATAGGACCGGAAACTTCCACTAGACATCTAATAGCATCTTGGTCAGAATTAGACAGATGTAAACCATTTAATCCAAGAGAGGATCTCAGAAACTCATTACTTGAGGTGAGTCCAGAGGAATGCACACATTCTTTTGCTGACAAGTAGGTACCAACAAATTGGGCACTGTCAGCACACTGGCAGGTGGCCAAGTTGTTAAATTGAAACTGACCCATCTCAGGAAAAAAGTGAAGGGTAAATGATCATTTCACTCTGTATTCCTTCCCGTAGTGCTCACCCCAGCTCCGAGAAACTAGACACCACATTCCTGCTCTCTGCAATTCAGACAACGTTAAATATCAGCACTCCTAACACTACATCAAGGTGCGAACCTGCATAAAGACAATAGTTCTGAGGCAGTTCAAACTTGGGCTGGAAGTTTAGGAAATGTTTTGCATTCTAAGGACCTAAATGTGGTGCTCTCTTGGTAGGTGGGCACTGGCATAATGTACCTTTGCTTTCACAACACAGTCAGGCACTTAAATTTCAAACTGGCTGTGGGTTTTAGCACATAGATAACAGCTGCCTACAGGGTCTATATAATCTTGAGTACTAGCATGCACCTCACTGTAACAAGACCATCCAATTCATTTAGAACATTTGGCTTTTCTCTGCTTGCAGGCATCCTGGGAATTCTAGATGGAGCCATGTGGCATACAGCATTGTGAGCAGTTGTTCAGTGTCTAGATTTGGGAGTGTAAAAAGAGATAAGCTGGATTCCTAGTTTTCCTTCTATCTGTTGCTCTGTCCCTGGGAAAATTACCTAATCTCTCTAACCCTCAGTCTCCTGACCAATAAAATGGGGATAATAATACCTAGTTCAGAGTGTTGTTGTGATGATTAAATTAAATACAGACAGACTTATGTACACCCTTTAGTTATGAACAACCCCCTGTAAAGCCTATTAATTAAAAATTCAAGGTAAGTACAATGGCTCATAATAACAAATGGACACTACGTTGTGGCACACATCAAAACATTGTTATCATTACTATATTATTATGTTAAAGATGTTTGAGTGTATCTGGAAGTGTTTCTTTAATGTTTTTTATTCATGGAAAAGTACACTATATACTAAGGCAAACATTTAGATATGAATTGTATGTAACTATTCCAATAGAATTGTACTAACACAATGTGACTTAAAGACAGACTTAGGTATGGAACTCATTCATAATCCATGTATTGCCTTTATGTAAAAGGCTGCTTTAGTTATCTATTGCTGAATTTCAAATTACCTTCAAACTCAGTGGCTTAAAGCAATGATAACATTCATTATCACACAGTCTCTGAGAGTCAGGAATTCAGGACTGGCTTAGTTGGTGACTCTGGCTCAAGGTTTCCCATGAGGTTCAGTCATACGTGGGCAAGGGTATAGTTACCTGAAGGCTAGACTGGGGCTGGAGGACCTGCTCACTCAAGGAGCCTGGTAACTTGGTGCTGGTTCTTGGCAAGAAGTCTCAGGTCCTTTCCACATGAGCCTCTTCACAGGACTGCTAGAGTATCCTCAGGACATTGGTGCCTGGCTTCCCCTAGAGCAATCAATCAGAGAGACTAAGGCAGAAGTGGCACTACCTTTTATGACTTAGCCTCAGAAGTCACACATCATCACTTACGCTATATTTTACTGGTCATACAGGTCAACCCTGAGTCAATCTGGGAGGGGACTGCATAAGGACAAGAACATTAGGAGCCAAGGATTATTGGGGACCATCTTGGGTGCTGGCAATCACAGGGCTTAGACAAGTCCTGGCAAAATGGTAGCAGCTACTAGAAGTGTTATTATTAACTACTTTTTAATACTTCTACAAAAAAGAGCTATCCCTTTTCTTTTATTCTAAACTGGCCAATCATTGCTTTTCTACTCTGCTGGTCCCATGGTGATACCAGAAAGCTGACGTCCTTCCTTCTGGTTCTCCATGGGTGATCTGTGGTAGTTAAAATTGTTTGTCAGCTTGGCTGGGTTGGTTTTGAGTGGTTTGACTGGGCTGTGGTTTTGAGATTCCAAACCAAACAAACTCACTGCCATTGAGTTGATTCCAACTCATAGCAACCCCTATTGGGTTTACAAGGGCATAAATCTTTATGGAAGTAGACTGCCTCATCTTTCTTCCGTGAAGTGGTTGGAGAGTTCTAACCACTGACTTTTTGGTTAGCGGCCAAATGCCTTAGCCACTTCACCACGAGATCTCCTTATGATGAGATTAGATGTGGTATAATCAACTCCATGATGGAATCTGCTATGAGCAGCTAGTTGGTTGCCTTCAGAGTGTGGCCTGATTCCAGTATATATGGAGAAGTTTTCAGAAAAGTCTCTTGCTTTTGGCACATTTTGGATCCTGTGTTTGGCTGAGTCTCATTTCCAGTTCCTGGACTTGAACCAGTGGCCTGCTGTGTTGCCTGCCAATCTTGGGATTGTGCCATCTTACCTGTGGATCTTGGATTTGCCAGCCTCAACAGCCAGCATCTGCATGAATCAGAAGAAGACTCTAGCTCACTCCAGTGGGCCTGGAAAAAAAGGCAGAGCTGAAGCCCAAGGTCAAGGGGCCTTCACCCAGCCCCTAGAGCTGGCACTCTGAAATCAGACTTCTAGCCTTCTAAATTGTAAGAGAAAAAAAATCCTGTTTGTTAACGACATCCACTTGTGGTATTTCTGTTATAGCAGCTCTAGAGAACCAGGAAAATGAGTGATTCTCATATCTTAAAGATGTATTCTGAAATTTTGGCCTCTTCTGTTTCTTTCCTCATTTATATAATGACAGTCTCTTACTGTACCTTCTTGATTTCTCCAATGATTAGAATACTGCTATAAACCCAGGTCTGCAGAAGATAAGCAAACCCTGTGCCAGGAAGGATGCTGACTTGCAGTTCATGGCCTAGCTCTGCTAGGCAGAGAGCAGTGACCCAGGTCACCCTTGTAATAGCAGTGGGGGCCCTGCTACAAACAGAAATATGCCATTATGGGGCAATAAAGAGAATGTGTCATCTCTTGGGCAGTGTTTATCAGTAGCAGTCCTAAATGCCTGGTTAATTGTTAGCCACTGTCATGGTGACTGCATAGTCACAGCAGATGCTGTATATTTGATGAGACTCAAGTTGGCCAGAGTCAGGAGAGGTGAGGACACCTCAGTGGCAAGAACTGCCAATTGTTTTCCAATGTCAGTTCTCCCCTTCTTCCACAAAAAGAGAACTCACCCTAATCGTTAGCTGGGAACAAGGCAACCCAGAATAAAAACCACATTTACCAGTTTTCCTTGACAAGATTCTGGCCAATGGGAGTAAGTGGGAGCAGTATATACAGCTTCTGGAGAGGGACATGCCTGTCTTCTGCTTTTTTTCCTTTCTAATGGCTGGAATACCAATGTAATGAGTGGAGCTCCACGAGGCATCTTGGACTGTGAGATGACCTTGGAAACCACTTATACTAGAGCAAGAAGAAGAAACCTGGGTTCCGGAAACCATGGTGCCCCATTCCAACCCTGGGCTGCCTGCCCCCAGGTTTCTTGAGCATTAGAAAGAACCAAACTTTAAACTTTTTAAAGCCATTCTTATTTTGTTTTTCTTTCTGTCATTTTATAACAAACCTAACCACAACTGACACAGCTGCCTATTACATTGACCATTATATTTCAATTCTTTTGCTAATCTACCATCAGGTCATTTATGAATTACAAGATTGTCTACAGAAATGACCCTAGTAGGAAGAAGACAAACCATCATTTAATTGTTTCATGCAACATTTATTGAGTTCCCCTACGAAGGCCTTGTGAGGAGTTCAAAGATGAGTTGCCTCATCCTATGGAGTTCAACAACCAAATTTACATAGAGGAGGTCAGGCAGTCATATTCATTGTTTGCTGTGAATTTTTTTCTCTGTCTTGGGCCCACTGATATCACTATGTTTGTTCATACATTTATTCTTTCATTCAACAAATATTTATGAAGAACTTTCACATGCCACGCGTCATGTTAGTTGCTGGAATCACCATGATGAACTGTAACAGCTATGGCACATGTCTTTGTGAAGTTAACAGTGTCGGATAAGGCAGTATAATGTAGGTAAACTTTGGATTCCTATGCTTTTAAAAAATAAAATTATACTAACATTATTTACTTCCTACTGGAGAAGAACATTATCACATGTGTGGTTCAGTGAATTACTTAATATTGCTCTTCCAGCTATAGTCTTTGGGACTCCCACTAGATGACTGAGTGGAACTATGCAAATGTGAGGAGTTTGTGGCCCACCAAGGGGATTGGATAGCTTGCTAACAATGTAAATAAGGTACATGGCACCCTTGTGGGGATGAAACTGCACAAATAAGGTGTATGGGACCTTAACGTGGGGATTGGTCAGTTTTGCCATTCTACAAGGCTTAAAATGAGCCACCCCAGAGGCGGAAAAGGGGATCACACTTCCATCAAGAGAGAAGATCTGGGAGTGGAGCACATTCTTAGACCCGAGATCCCTGTGCTGAGACAGCAGAGAGACTGCAGCAGCAGAAGCAGCAGAACCAAGAGACTAGCACAAGACATAATTGTGGACTTGCCAGCCCATGGAGTGAAAAAGCTGAGTGCTTTCCAGCAGGAGGCTTATTGGCAGAGTGGGGCACCTCTTTGAGCAGCTGTTGGCAAAGCTAAAAGAGCTTTGTAACACTGACCTGAGCAGGGCAGGGGCTGAGGGCCAAAGAGAAGCAAAGAAGAGGCTGTCCTGATTGAAGAACTGTATCCTCACTTGTTTAGTAAACCTCATAATCATTAGTATTGTGTGTGAGTTCTGTGTGGCCATTGCAACAAATTACCAAACCCAGAAGAGAAGTAGAGAGTGCTCTGGAAATGATGGTTTGTGTCAGAATTGGTAAAAAGTTTGGAGGGTGACAGCATGTCTGACCTCCTGCCTAAGAGGAACCAGCCTTGGGCTATTGATATTCATTTTGATTCTCTTTGATTCTCTCTCCCCCTTGTGAGGTTAGAGGCAGTCAGAAGACACTGCTCCTGTGCCCTTTTTTGCAACATGTAACTCAGGAATAAATATTGTCAACATTTTGGTATTTCCCTTTTAGTCTTTGTCTTTATATAAATACATTTTTTTTTTTCTTTAAAGAAAGAAATTACTTTACCTTGGGACCTACTTTTTTCACTTAACATCGTATTGTGACCATTTCACCATGACAATACATATACTCCCACAACACCATTTTTAGAGGGGGTCATGTATTACACTGAATGGAGCTAAGGTATTTGTCCAATCTTCTGTTTTTGTATATTGTTTTTGTTGTGTGCAATTGAGTTGATTCCACTTAAAGCAACTCTGTAGGACACAGTACAACTGCCCCATATGGTTTCTTCGCCTATAATCTTTTTGGGACCAGATTGCCAGGTCTTTTATCCCATAGAGCCGCTGATGGGTTTGAACCACCAAATTTTTGTTTTGCAGCTGAGCACTTAACCATTGTGCCACCAGGACTTTTGATTACTATAAACAGCTGCTATAATGAATGTTAATATAATTAAAAGTTTTGTGTATTTATGATTATTTCCTTGGACTAAATTCCTGAAAGTGGAATTGCTAGGTCAAAATATCTGTACAATTCCAAGAGTTTTGGTTCAAATTTAAATTAACTTTAAATGTTGACACATATTTAGGCATTTGAGTTCTAACCAGAAGGCTGGCGGTTCAAACCCACCAGCCACTCCTCGGAAGGAAGGTTGGGCAATCTACTTCCGTAGTGATACCGCCTTGGAAACCCAAGGAGGGGTCGCTATGAGTCGAATCTGATTCAATGGCAGTGAGTTTGTTCTCCAACAATGCCAAGAGTTTCTCTGAATCTTTTTTTTTTTTTTTAACATAATGGTCTTGTGAGGGTTCCCATACATGGAAGAATCACCTATACCTTAGCAGGAATCCTTTTTCAGGTCAGTTCCCCCTCAATGATAAAAGCAAAGCTTCTGGAGAAGGGAGGGATCTGGCAAAAGAGACAGAAAGATGGGCCAGGCCTAGTGAAAGCAGCCTTCGCAAAAGGCCTGCTCCAAGATTTGACTTGCCTAAGTCCTACAGAATGTTCTTTGAGTTGATAAAGGTGCACATTATTTCACTCTAAAGTGCTTGACTAATAGCCAAAAGGTTGGCAGTTTGGGCCCAAACAGAGGCACATTGCAAGTCAGGCCTAGCAATTTGCTTCAAAAAGGTCACAGCCTTGAAAACCCTGTTTTAAAAAAAAAAAAAAAAAAAACCTCACTGTCATGGAGTCGGATCCGACTCAGAGCAACCCCTCCTTGGATTTCCGAGGCAGTATCACCACGGAAGTAGATTGCCCAATCTTCCTTCCGAGGAGTAACTGGTGGGTTTGAACCGCCAGCCTTTCTGGTTAGCAGTCAAATGCCTTAGGTACTACACCACCAAAGTGCCCTGAAAACCCTACGGAGGTGTTCTATTCTGCACACATGGGTTCACCATGAGTTAGAACTGACCTCAACAGCAACTAATAGCAACAAAGGCAGAACACTCAGATTCAAACTCCAGATCCTGCAACAGCAGTCAATTCTGGAGAAGATGATGGGTAGCCCTTTCTCCAAACTCCCCTTCCCTTTTTTCTTCTCTTCTTGCTCATTTTTTGTTGTCTATTATTTTATGAAATGGAAATAGCATTACTCCATTTTCTAACTTATAAAATAATGTAAACTCTTTGAAGCAATTTTAACGAAATACAGAAAAGTAGAAAAAAAAAAAGACTCCCAAATTCTGCTACTCAGTGATATGACTACGCTAACATATTATTGGTGAGCATCCTTCTTGATGCTTTTCTGTTTATATTCAACAGCTCCTATTTCTTATTGAGCATTACAACAAATTTGTGAGATGGGCAACACCAGGTTTCTTTTATAATTATAGAAACAGAAGTGTTAGAGACATCAAGTTACTTACCCAAGTTTATTATAAACTACTAAATGAGGAGGAAGTGCAGCCAGACTGCTCCTTGGAAGCAAGAATGGCCAGACTTCGTCTCACCTATTTTGGTCATGTTGTAAGAAGGGACCATTCCCTGGAGAAGGATGTCATGCTTGGTAGGGTGGAGGATCAACGAAAGAGGGGGAGGCCTTCAACGAGATGGATTGACACGGTGGCTGCAATGATGGGCTCAAGTATAGCAGGGATTGTGGGGCTGGCGTGGGATCGGGCAGTGTTTCGTTCTGCTGTGCATGGGGTCACTATGAGTCGGAAACGACAAGATGGCACTTAACAACAACAACAACAACAAACTAAATGAGGGGCCAGGATTTGAACTTGAGCCCCTTAACTACAAGGAGATCTTAACCTTTGTACGATTTCTCACCCTCTTCTGCCTTCATCTTTCTGTATATGTATTTACATAAATAGAATCTTCTCTACCTGTGATTTTATTTCTTTTGTGTGTGCTTGTTTCATTTTAAAAGGTTTTATGGACACCTTCATGAAGAAGCTAAGACAGTGATCTCTGGAGTCACTGAGCCTGGGTTTAAATCCTGACTATACTTCTCTTTTTGTCTGGAACAACAGAGGAAGAAAGAAAGTTAGGAATAAGAGGAGAATATGGAATGTGTGGGAGCTCTGGTATCATAGTGCCCAAGTCACTTGCCTGCTAACCAGGAGGCTGGCAGTTCAAACCCACCAGCCACTCCTCTGAAGGAAAGTTGGGCAATCTACTTCCGTAGTCATACTGCCTTGGAAACCCAAGGAGGGGTCGCTATGAGTCGGGTCTGACTTGATGGCACAACAACAACAACAACATGGAATGTGTGGCTAATTGCCTCCACAAATAACTGCCTTCTTTGCCATGAGAACAGAACTGAATGGTGCCCAGCTATCATTGCTGAATATTTTGATCAAAGATTCTATAGAAGAATCCTAATCAAAAGGGAGAAAATGCAGAGTTTCACACTTTCATGGAACCCAAATTTTCTGGAGCCATGGAGGCTGGATGAACCCCTGAAACTTTCTCTGAGATAATCTTTAAGCCTTAATCCAAAAATATCCCCCAACGTCTTCTTTAAACTAAACAATAGTTTAGCTTCACTAGTAAAGAACATTATCCTTAAGCTTTGTTAAGGTCTATCTCTAGGGGTCAAATTAACAACACAGCAAAAGATTAGTTAAGATATTTAGGGGCCAATGAGTTTATGTAATGGAGGAGGAACAACTCAGAAAAGGAGGGTGAAAATGGTCGCACAACTCAAAAAATGAAATCAATGTTACTGAATTGTTGAATTGGTACATGTTTTGCTGTGTATATTCTCAACAACAAATAAATAAAATAAATTATTTTTTAAAAAATCCTGACCATACCACTTACTAAATCTGTGACTTTGGGCCAGTTACTTAATCTTGAGTCATTTTCCTCACCTGTAAAATATGGATTTTAATATTTAATTTAAGAAGTCTTATGGTCATTAAATCAGACAATGTATATAAAGCACCTTTCACATGGTCAATGCTCATTAAATATTAACTCTCATGATCTTTCCTGGCAAGAAATATGGACGTATATTACCATTTGAATGGCTGCTCTCTATTGTATTGTGAGGACAAGCATGTGTTATTTAACCAGTTCCCTTGACAGACATTAAGTTATCTCCAATTCTCCAATTTGTCATTAACATGCAACCCAATGCTTCCATCTTTGCATATTTTTTCAATTGTCTTCTTAGGATACATTTGTAGAACATAAATTAGGTCAAAGTGGATGCATAGCACTATCTGCCCTACAGAAGTGTTGTACCGGTCTACTCTTGTTGTTATGTGTGACCCCTCCTTGGGTTTCCAAGGCAGTATCACTACAGAAGTAGATTGCCCAACCTTCCTTCCAAGGAGTGGCTGGTGGGTTTGAACCATCAGCCTTCTGGTTAGCAGTCAAGTGCCTTAGCCACTATGCTACCAGAGCTCCCACACAATTTGATTATGGTTGATTATGGTGTGTGTTGGGGGGCATGTATCTGGGAGATACAAGCACACACATGCATTCATGTGTATATATATATATATATATATATATATATATATACACAAAAATGTGTATATGTGTAGTATATGTATATTACTTATGTGACCAAAATTTTAAAACAGAAAAATATAACCTCCTCTTCCTAACGTCCAGATTGACATTTCCTACAGCAGTATTAAATATACCTTTGCTTCATCATGTTTACAAGTACTAGGAATAATAAATATTTATTTTTCTGATTTTTCCTAGACATTACTGACTTTACCTGGCATTTTGTATAACAAGGTTGTACCCTGTGATGAGAATGGGCAAGGGCTGCAGTCTGGGGCAGTGGGGAGCCAGCAGGGCATTTTACAGTTTATCAGAAAATGAATACTGGCAGCTGATTTCCATGTTCAGGCCACCCCTTCCTTCTGTCCTCTAAAAAAACCCTGCTCTCAATACAGAGACTCCACTGCTCCCTTCTTTGACTTCATAGCCATAGGATAGACATAAAGACATGCCCTTATTAAAAAAAAAAAAAAAAAAGGTAGTTTTACTCTAAATTTCCTAAGGAAAGGGGCCATGCAGGGCTAGAGATAGGATGATGAAGCTATAATCAGATCACCTGGTCTGTCTACCTCCAGAGTGTTTGGGTACTTCCCAACAGTATAGTCCCCAGAGTTTTCTGGTTTAGAGTCAAACTCCTGGGACACTGCTTCACAGTTAAGTAGATCATGCAATTAGGCAGAGAAGAGCGTTCCTCCCCCCACCCCAGTGTAGATGCATCTGCAATCTGTGTCAATGTTAATAAAGCTAGTTAGAAGTCAAGCCATCCAGCCCTCAAGCCAAATGTTAACAAGGAGATAAGGTGGGAAATCCTTATTATTTTAATTTTAAAACCCACAGAAAATTTTTAGAATTACAATTTAAACTTTGGTAAAATCACTAAGTGGTACAAATTGTTAATGCATTTAGCTGCTAACCAAAAGGTTGGAGGCTCATGTCCAGCCAGAAATGCCTCGGAAGGAACACCTGGTGATCTACTTCCCAAAAAATCAGCCATTGAAATCTCTGTGGGGCATATTTCTACTCTGACACACATGGGGTTACCTTGCGTCAGAGTCAACTGGACAGCAACTGTTTAAGAATCCCTATGATTTCACCAGGTGCAGTGTTCAAGCATTAGTTGAAAAGAGGAATCTGAAAATGTGTGTGAATCCCAGTTCTGATGCAAGTCAGCTGTCCAAGTATGGGGCAATTCACATTGATTGCTCTGGAGTCATCTTCCAAGCTCATCCTATCTAACTCATGTAACTTCCCATCTAAAGCCAAAAAATACAACCTCTTCTTGCCACCCTAAGAACCAACAGAGGAAAACTGTTTGGTAGTTCTTCAAAACATTAAATATAGAACTGCCATTAAAAAAAAAAAAAAAAAAAAAAACACCTCACTGCCGTCGAGTCAATTTCAACTCATAGCGACCCCTCCTTGGGTTTCCAAGGCAGTATCTCTATGGAAGTAGATTGCCCATCCTTCCTTCTGAAGAGAACTGCTATATGACCCCGCAATTCCACTCTAAGTATATACTTAGAAGAATTGAAAACAGGTACTCAAGTACTTGTACACACATGTTCATAGCAGCATTATTCATTCACAACATCCAAAGGGTGTGAACAACCCAAAAGTCCATCAACAGATGAATGGATTAATAAAATGTGGTATAATCATACAATGGACTATTATTCAGCTTTTAAAAAAAGAATGAATTGCTAATACATGCTATAATGTGAATGAACTTTGAAAACATTATGCTAAGTAAGACACCAGACACAAAAAAATCACATATGATTCCATTTCTATTAAAGGCCTAGAATAGGCAAATCCATAGAGGCAGAAAAGAGGTTGTTGGTACCCAAGGCCTGGGAGAAGGAGAAAATGGGGAGCAACTGCTTAATGGGTACTGGTTTTCTTTTAGGGTGTGAAAATGTTTTGAAACTGGATCCAGGTGGAAGTTTCACAACATAGTGAGTGTACTAAATGACACCAAAACATTCACTTTAAAATGGCTAATTTTATGCTATATGAATTTCACCTTGCTTTCCAAAAAAAAAAAAAAATGAAGTACATGAAAATAATTTGGAAACATAAAGGCTGTGCAACGTTAGGTATTCAGTACTGTTGGCATGATTATTTTAGGTGCTTGAAGGAAGATAGGAAAGAGAAGGGAGAGAGAGACTGGCTTTATTCAGCTAGCTACTCCCATTGTCTTCCTGAGTAAGACAAAAGGCTAATTCTTCTCTCTCTGTGCAAGTCAATCCATACTTAAACCCTTCCTGGATTTTGCTCCTGCACCTAAAACCTCAAGGGAAGAAGTTTGTAGTCTACCCTAACTCATTCCTCAGTTAAAAATCCTCATTATCTTTCAATGTCTATCCACAGTCCCTAGTACTGCCAAGTAAACTAATTGCCTCTTATTTTGATCTCAGAGGAGATAAAGATGATCTCTTGGACCCTGACCTGACCTTGAAGCTGTTTAGATTCTTCCTCTACTATTGTTTTTCTTCTTTGGTGTCCTCCGCTCCAGTGGAGGAAAGTCAAGAATTTATTGTGTACGCAGTTGAAAAGATATCGCTTCAAGAACCAAAGACTCAGAGTAAGGCTGAAAACCAAAACCAAACAACTCAACAAACAACAGACATTGCCATCAAGTCAATTCCAGCTCATAGCAAGCCCAAATGTTACAGAGTAGAACTGCTCCATAGGGTTTTCTTGGCTGTGATCTTTATAGAAGCAGATCACCAAGTCTTTTTTTCCATCAAGCCATTGGGTGGGTTAGAACCTTCAACCTTTAGGTTAGTAGCCGACTGCAAACCACTTGCACCAGCCAGGGACCTTATAGGCTAAGGACAGGCTGCTAGATAAGGAGAATATTTAAATGTTGATCACAGTGCAGCACACTGCAATGGCACCATCCCGGACCCTGTGTTCCCATCTAATGCCCAGGAAAGAGCACCTAGGGGAAACAGATAAAAGGAAAAACAACATTTTACAATAACAGTTGTCCAAAAGGGCTCCTTGTGTCCCTGGATCAGTGAGGGCAGGGGCCTAGTGATGCTGTTTTCCAGAGTCTTCCTTTGTAAGACTTGAGAAAGCGTTAAAGGCACCCAACAAACAGGTTGTTGTTGTTCTTGTTGTTAGGTGTCATTGAGTTAGTTCTGTTGACCTTAGGTACAACAGAACGAAACGCTGCCCGGTCCTGCACCATCCTCATGATCATTGCCATGTTTGAGCCCATTGTTGCAGCCACTGTGTCAATCCATCTCATTGAGAGTCTTTCTACAACAAACTGACAGATGAATAGTAGCCAGGTGCTGACTATGGAACAGACCATTAATTGCTCATATGCAAGTTAAAGTTGAAGCTCCATCCACAAGAGCCAAAATATGACCTTGATTATATCCCACCCAGATTTAGAAACCATCTGAAGAACAGATTTGATGCATTGAACACTAATTACCAAAGACTAGATGAGTTGTGGGATGACATCAAGAATATCATATATGAAGAAAGCAAAAGATCATTAAAAAGACAGGAAAGGAAGAAAAGACCAAAATGGATGTCAGAAGAGACTCTGAAATTTGTTTTTGAATGTAGAGTAGCTAAAGCAAATGGAAAAAGTGATGATATACAAGAGCTAAATGGAATATTTCAAATGGCAGCTCAAGAAGAAAAAGCAAAGTATTAAAATGAAATGTGCTAAGACCCAGAATTAGAAAACCAAAAAGAAAGAACATGCTCCACATTTCTCAAGCTGAAAGAAAACATTCAAGCCTTGAGTTGCATTATTGAAGCTCTATGGGCAAAATATTGAACGGTGCAGGGAGCATCAAAAGAAGATGGAAGGAATACACAGAGTTACTGTACCAAAAAGAATTGGCCAATATTCAACCATTTCAGGAGACAGTATATGATCAAGACCATGGTATTGAAGGAAGAAGTCCAAGCTGCCCTGAAGGAATTGACAAAAAACCAGGTTTCAGGAATTGGCAAAAAACAAGGTTTCAGGAATTGATGGGATAACCATCAATTGAAATGTTTCAACAAAAAATACAGTGCTGGAGGTTCTCATTCATTTATGCAAAGAAATTTGGATGACAGGTACCTGGCCAACTGTCTGGATGAGATCCATATTTGTGCCCATTCCAAAGAAAAGTGATCCAACAGAATGCAGAAATTGCCAAGCCATATCATTAATATCACATGCAAGTAAAATTTTGCTCAAAATAATTCAAACACTGGTGTAGTGATACATTAACAGGGAACTGCCAGGAATTCAACCCAGATTCAGAAGAGGGCATGTAACTAGGGATATCATTGCTGATGTCAGTTGGATCTTGGCTAAAAGCAAAAGATGTGTATCTGTGTTTTTAATTACACTCGTGAGGAACCTGAGCATAGACCAAGAGGCAGTCGTTTGAACAGAACAAGGGGATACTGCATGGTTTAAAATCAGGAAGAATGTATGTCAAGGTATATCCTTTAACCATAGTTATTCAATCTGTATGCTGAGCAAATAATCTGAGAAGCTGGATTATATGAAGAAGAACGTAGCATCAGGATTGGAGGAAGACTCAATAACAACCCACAATATGCAGACAACACAACCTTGCTTGCTTAAAGTGAAGGTGACTTGAAACACTTATTGATGAAGATCAAAGACTAGTCTTCAGTATGGATTACACCTCAACATAAAGAAAACAAAAATCCTTACAACTGGACCAATGAACAACATCATGATGGAGAAAAGATAGAAGTTGTCAAGGATTTCATCTTACTTGGATCCACGAAGCTCACGGACACAGCAGTCAGGAAATCAGACAACATATTGCACTGAGTATATCTACTGCAAATGACTTCTTTAAAGTGTTTAAAATAGATGTCTCTTTGAAGACTTAGGTATGGTTGGCCCAAGCCATGGTATTTTCAATAGCCTCATATGTATATGAAAGCTAGACAAGGAATAAGGAAAACTGAAGAACTGATGAATTTGAATTGTGGTGTTAGCAAAGAATACTGAAAACACCACGGACTTCCAGATGAACACATCTGTCTTGGAAGAAGTTCAGCCAGAATGCTCCTTAGAAGGGAGAATGGCCAGACTTCATCTCACCTACTTTGGTCATATTGTCAGAAGGGACCAGTCCCTTGAGAAGGATATCATGCTTGGTAAAGCAAAGGGTCAGCAAAAAAGGGGAAGACCTTCAGTGAGATGGATTGATATGGTAGCTGCAATGATGGATTCAAGCACAGCAAGGATTGTGAGGATGGTGCAGGATTGGGCGGAGTTTCATTCTTCTGTGCACAGAGTCACTATGAATTGAAGCCAATTCTACAGCACCTTACAATAACAACAACATGGGCTCCAGGTAGGCATCCGCTTGGCCCCACGGTCTCTTTGCTCAATGGGCAGGGCATAATCAGAGGGCAGCCTTCTAAAGCTTGGGCCTAAGCACCTTCACTTGCTAGCAGTAAGAAAATTGCTTAAACTATCTCTGCCTCAAGTTCCCCATCTGTTAAATAGAAATAATAGTAATACCTACCTCATGGGCTACTGGGAGCAGTAAATCAGGTAATTCATGCGAAACACTTAGAACAGTGATAGTTCTTAGTAAGCACTCAGTAAATGATAGCTGTTTTGGTTCTCTGGTGCTATTCAAACAGAAAATACCACAAATGGGTGGCTTTAACAGGCAGGGATTTATTCTCTTACAGTTTTGGAGGCTAGAAGTCTGAGTTCAAAGTGCCAGCTCCAGGGGCTGGGTGAAGGCCCCTCAACCTTGGGCTTCAGCTCTGCCTCTTGCTCCTGGCTCACCAGAGCTGGAGATGTCTCTTAACTCAGGCAGCTGCTGAAGATGACAAATCCAAGGTCAACAAGTAATATGGCACAGTCCCAAAATTATCAAACAACACAGCAGGCCACTAGTTCAAGTCCAGAAACAGTCCCAAGATTGGCAGATGACATGGCATGCCACTTAATGATGACTCAGCTAAATAAGGATCCAGACATGCCAAGAAGCTCAAAACCTTTCTCAAAGTGTCTTCTTATATACAGGAATCAGACCACATCCATAAGGCAGCTACTTAGCTGCTCATAGCAGATTCCACCATGGAGTTGACTACCAGTCTCATCCTGGGGAATAACTACATCCAGCTACCCAGCTGCTCAAAAACAGGCCCAGCCAAGTAGACATATAACCTTAACTACCACAATAACTGTGATTTTTTGATTTTATACTGACAGACTCAACTGCATTCACCTCAAGTCCCATCTAAACATCCTCACCACAATGTAATTGCCATACTTCCAGAAACAGTGTTCTAACCCAGCACTGTCCAACAGACATATGAGGCAAATCATTGTGTAATTTTAAATTTTCTAGGTGCTGTATTTAAGAAAAGTTCAAAAGAAACAGGTGAAATTAATTTTATAATATATTCTATTTAACCCAATTTATCTAAAATGCTATCACTTCAACTTATGAGCAATATAAAAGTTATTAGTGAGATATTTTAAGTTCCATACACCCACTCCTCACTTACCAACATGGTTAGGTTCCAAAGATCAGGTTGTTCTATGAAAACTAGTGTTATGTAAAAATGGACCTAATTATTTCTTATACATGCCCTCTTCATATGACAGCATGTACTATAAATGGGACACTAGCATCCAAGAACCCTGAAAACCAAAGAATGTGAGTGGGACCTGTGTTGCCCAGTGATCAGATAGCAGCACACACTATAAGTGGAGCAACAGTAGCCCAAGAAACCTGAGAAGTCAAAAATTTAAGTGGACCTTATAGGTCCCACCATTGACAGACATTGTTAATGCGCAAAATAGTAGATTTTTTTACTATTGCTGTAAATTGGAAATGTCAGATAATAAAATAGTCAATAAGTGAGGAGTAAGTGCATATTCTTCTGGTAAGATGGAGGAATAGGTAGACAAGCAACACAGACCCTCTTCAACAAAGAAAAGTAAAACCAATTGACAGAGATACAGAAGATAATCCTGGAACCCTGAGCTTTGAAAGGAACTATACAGAAGTAGGGAAGCTCTGGTAGCATAGTGGCTAAGACACTTGCCTGCTAACCAGATGGCTGGCGGTT
>NW_006921595.1:3434663-3436043 GCF_000298275.1 Orycteropus afer afer
TGCCTGCTAACCAGATGGCTGGCGGTTCAAACCCACCAGCCACTCCTCGGAAGGAAGGTTGGGCAATCCTACTTCCGTAGTGATACTGCCTCAGAAACCCGAGGAGGGGTCACTATGAGTCGGGGCCGACTCGACGGCACATAACAACAACAACAACAACATACAGAAGTAGATTAGGCACCAACTAGTGGAAAAACCTGAATGAAAACAGTGAGTACAGAGACGATTGGAACTGCGGACTGTCAGCTACTCTGACGAGACCAACAGCCTGAATATTTCCAAGTGTTGTTGGGACCTGAGAATTGACCTAAAGATCAGTCCTGGTCACCAAGGGCTGCAGGGACAACTGCTCTGGTGGTCTATAACTAGGAACAGAAACAGCAAGGAGGGAGACAACCTGAGCTATGGACTTTCTGCTATCCATAGGGTGCAATCATTTTGATTGTTTACATGTGGCAACCATTTTGGATATTTAAAATGACCGAGGGCACAGCTATTTTGAATGTTTACAAGTGGTGGCCATTTTGGATATTTAAAGTGACCAAGGGTGCAGCCATTTTGAATGTTTACAAGTGGCAACCATTTTGGATTTTAAAGTGATAGCATTCTCATTCAGATTCCAGGGATCTAAGAACAGGCTCCCACAAGCAGCGAGGTGGGAAGGTAGGGAGAAGACAGAAAAGGCAAAGGGGACCATAACAGATCGAGGAGCAGCCGCAGGGAGCCAGGTAAGGGTGGTTGGAGAAGTTTCCAACAGCTAAGGGAGACAAACTTGTCTATCGGTTTGTCCTACTGTGGTGACATGTTACTGTGAGTCTTGAGGCTGTGCCACTGGTGTTTCAAACCCAGTGGGGTGCACATGGTGCACAGGTACCAGTCCAGCTTGCAGACTGAGACAAACTAGTAAAAAGGAGGAGGCCATCCACTTCTCAAAGAATTGGCTAGGAAAAACCTAATGAATAGCAGAGAAACACTATCTGATACATTACTGTACATCTTTATGAATAGTCCAAAAATATTGTCCAATACAGAGGAGGAGGATGAGTCATTTAGCTTAGAGAACTCTCAAAGTAGTACTAGTCAAGAGCTGCATTATCACAGTAAAATCAGCCTTATGCATATGGATAAGGGAAAGCTTTTGAGACCTCCATTTGCTGATGTGGCACCACTCAAATTGAGGAAAAACAGTGGCAAACATCCATTAATAATCAGAACATAGAATGGAAGAAGTATGAATCTAGGAAAATTGGAAGTTGTCAAAAAGGAAATGGAACACATAAAGATTGATGTCCTAGGCATTAGTGAGCTGAAATGGACTGGTTTTGGCCATTTTGAATCAGACAACCATATGATCTACTATGCTGGGAACAACAGTTTAAA
>NW_006921595.1:3438913-3450525 GCF_000298275.1 Orycteropus afer afer
CTTTTGAGTTGTGGTGCTGGCAAAGAATGCTGAAAGTACCATGGACTGCTAAAAGAACTAACAGATCTGTCCTGGAGGAGGTGCACCTGAAATGCTCCTTGGAAGCGAGAATGGCCAGATTTCATCTCACCTACTTTGGACATGTTGTCAGAAGGGACCATTCCTTGGAGAAGGATGTCATGCTTGGTAAGGTGGAGGGTCAACGAAAGAGGGGAAGTCCTTCAATGAGATGGATTGACATGGTGGCTGCGACAATGGGCTCAAGTATAGCAAGGATCATGGAGCTGGCATGGGATTGGCGGTGCTTCATTCTGCTGTGCATGGGGTTGCTATGAGTTGGAAACGACTCAATGGTACCTAACAACAACAACAAGTGTATATGTACACTTACAAAATATATGTTATTAGTGATATATTTTACATTCTATACATACACACACACATATACTAAAGCTTCAAACAGGAGTTCTAGTGGTGCATTGGTTAAGCACTTGGCTGCTAACTGAAATGTCAGTGGCTGGAACCTACCAGTGGCTCTCCATGAGAAAAGAACTGGTGATTTGCTGCCATAAAGATTAAAAACTAAAAACCAAACTTACTGCCGTCAAGTCAGATACGACTCATAATGACCCCCTTCTTGAGTTTCCGAGGCAGTATCACTACAGAAGTAGATTGCCCAATCTTCCTTCCGAGGAGTGGCTGGTGGGTTTGAACCACCAGCCTTCTGGTTAACAGTCAGATACCTTAGGCACTACACCACCAGAGCTTCCACCCTAGGAAACCCTATGGGACAGTTCTACTTTGTCATATAGTCATTATGAGTTGGAATTGACTAGATGCCACCTAACAACAACAACAATAACACTTTAAAATGAAGTGTTTATTGTATGCTCACACCTCAACTCAATTAAGAATAGCCAGGTTTCAAATATCTAATAGCCAGTGTGGCTTATGGCCACCATATTAGACAGTGCAGCTCTGACCAACTGTGTCTGCACCACCTGGGAGCTCATTAGAAATGCAGAATCTCAGGCCCCAGCTCAGACCTCTGAATCAGAGTCTGCATGTGAACTTGATCCCCAGGTGACTTGTCAGCTGCCTTCAAGTCAGCTTCTGGTCATGGTGACCCTACGGGTAGGTAATGTTTGAGCAGCATTGTGCTAACACTGCTGGCTGAAAGCAAACTCAGCTTGTAGGAGGCAGAAAGGGGCTATCTCCTCTCATCACTCATTCTTTGTGCCTCTCTCCTTCCTGGAAAAAGTCTCATCCTGGCTCAGTTTGAGACCTCCCAGAAAGCTTTAAAAATATGATACCTGGACTCTACTCCTAAGACTGTGGACCTGGGGTCTTGGTATTATTCTTTTTATTATTATTATTATTGTAATTTGGGTGAAAGTTTACAGAGCAAATTCACCTTCCATACAGCAGTTGTTATACATTTTGTTTCATGACATTGATTGCAAACCCCATAACATAACAGCTGTCTTCCCACTTTTTCCCGGTGGTTACCTTTTCCCTGTTTCCTTTTTTCCTATGCATTCCTGCCCTCTGAGCTAACTCCCTGTGCAAATACTACCCTTTTGATCTCCCATGAGTGATTGTTCTATGGAGTGTATCTACCTGGTGTAAAGGTTCACCTTACATGTCTGTCTATTGTTTGTCTAGAAGCCAAAGGAGTGAGTTCAATTCCAGGCCTGAAGGATGACTAGGGCTCATAGTCTTGGGTGTTTCACCAGGCTCTATCAGACCAGTAAGCCTGGTATTTTTCGTTATTTTGAGTTTGGTTCCACATTTTTCTCCCACTCTACCCAGCATCTCCTACACTGATCCTTTCCTGGTAGTTGACAGTGGTAGCTGGGCACCATCTAGTTCTTCTGGAGTCAGAGTCATATAGGCTGAGGTTTGCATGGTCCACTAGTCCCTTGGACTAATTGTTTCCGTGTGTCTTTGGTTTTCTTCATTCTTCTTTGCTCCAGATGAGGAGAGACCAATTGTTGCATCTAGATGGCTGCTTGCAAGCTTTTATGACCCCAGTCTCTAGTCACCAAAGTAGGATGTAGAACAATGTTTTTGTGTAGTACGTTATGCCAACTGAACTTGATATCCCCCATGGCCAAGGCCTGAGCCCACAGGCCCAACAACTTGCTCCTTCAGGGTGGTTGGCTGCGGCTAGTAAGTTATTGTAACTTTACCCCTTATTGGTGCTATTTATATGGACATTCTTATAGCACATTCAAATACATATGTAAAAATATTGTCTGCCAAACTTACAGATGGTCATGGGTATATTCCCTTCTGCCTGACATATCTGATCATTCAGTCTACCTAAGTATCTACCAATAGGTTAATGTCTGTTATTACTGCATTTTCTTATAATGCAGTGCTGTGTATATAGAAGTATTATTACATTTTAAGTAGCCCCACAAGTGATTTTAATCTGCAGCTAGGGCAAGAATCACAGACTCACCCAACAACATTGGCCTCCTTCAGCCCTGAAATGTGTAGGAGACACAGACTTTAACTTATGTCCTTGTTGGTTCTGGGATTAAGTCAGGTTGAGCAGTACAGCTTGAATAAGCAGCTGTTGTTGTTGTTGTTATGTGCTGTCGGGTCGGCACCGACTCATAGCGACCCCTCCTTGGGTTTCCGAGGCAGTATCACTACAGAAGTAGGATTGCCCAACCTTCTTTCTGAGGAGTGGCTGGTGGGTTTGAACCACCAGCCTTCTGGTTAGCAGTCAAATGCCTTAGGCAGCTAAATATTTATAAAATTGTACAAATAGTTCTGATTGTCTCACAAACTCGCAGAAATTGATGTCACATGTGAAAATAGCATTCCTTTGGGAAAATAAGTCATTCTTGTTTTGGCTGCTGCTGTCCATTCTGGGTTGCAGTTTGCTGGCTCAGCTATCTAATTCCCTTTGGGTTACTGAAATATGAGGGAACTATAGGTACCATACATGCATTAAGTTGTCCTAATAAAAGTGCCCCTATTCAATATATTATTGTTGGTCCTCTCTAGGAAATTATTACATTCAATATACATTTATTGAGCCCCCTACTCTGTGTAATCCACCACTCGCCTGTCGATTTCTGGTACTGTGGTGGTTGCTAAATGCTAATATGCCACTGGTATTTCAAATACCAGCAGGATCTCTCATGGTAAGCAGGTTTCAGTGGAGTTTCCAGACTAAGACACACTAGGAAGAAAGGCCTGGCAACCTACTTCCAAAAATTACCCAATGGAAAACATATGGATCAAAACAGAATTGTGTGTGAGGGGGGTGTGCAGGGGAAGGGTGTCCAAGTGTGCATGCATTTGCTTGCCTGATAAAGAGCAGAGAAGGACAGAAGAGAGAGACAGGGCAAACAGTCCCTGGCTGTAACATAGCAGATGATCACCTGTAACTTGGCATCTGTCACAAACTGAACCCCAGCATTCGAACTGCTTAATGGTAAGCGTAACTTGCAAAATATATTTTTGCAAAAAGTTTTGTGCTAGATTAAAGCAGTCAAAAAGACAGTGGGAGAGGCAGAGGTAAGCATAAGCAGAGACATGCAAGAGAAAAGATGGATTTTAAAGGCTGCTTTGAGAGCAGATGCAAGGACTGGGGAGACATGGAAAATAGCTGTCAGAGTCCAGACAGACACAATGCAGAGGCATTGCCCTGCCCTGCCTGGAGGAGCTTCTTGAACTGCCCTCATTGGAAACTGACATGCCTTCTGCCTAAAGAAAAAAAGTCCCATTTTAAGAGCAAGTCAATTTGACAGCACATTGGCTGTTCCGTTTTACCAGGTTGCCTGTCGGCATGACTGCCTTGAAGAGCAGTTTAAGAGACACAAGGCTGGCCGCTCACAACCAAGGAGCCTCCCACGCAGAACAGAGGGCTCTGAGCGCACACAGATGTGGTGCCCCTGCACCCTTCACACACTGGCTCTCCATCCCACCCCTGTCTCATCCAGTGTGCATCCAGATGATAGGGGCTTGCCTGAAGCCTGAGTCACTCACAACCTCCCATCCTAGACCTGCTGCCCACACATCCTCCTGGGGCTCCAGACAACAGTTTGTCTCATGAGATTGTCAATGTCAGCTGGTACTTCTGGTCTCATCATCCTGAGGGGCAAAGCTGACCTTCAGCAGACAGTCATCACCACCATGGCAGGCAAAATGAATACTTGGATTTAACGGGTATAATTAAAAGGCCTAACTTCCTTCTTTCCATTTCTGAGGCCATCTCCCTGGAAAATTGCCTGGTTGATTGTGTGACACCTGGAAAAGAATAATAGTATGTTTCCCCAAGTAGCTTCTTTGTGAAAAGACAGTATGTCAAGACAGAAGGAGAGAGATGAAGCAGGAAGGAGACTTTGCAGCTGACATCAGCGGGAGTTGTTTTCCCATCTTTGGAGGCTGTGCAGTCCTAGAAGCCTTGCGCAGTTCTGCTAAATGGTAGGTGAGCATCTGGGGCGAACTTCAGGGAGTTGGGGCCTGGCAGTGATTCAGACATACAGAACTCACCAAACCTGTGTATCTTAAAAGGATGAGGCACACAAGGGAAGTGGAAAGAAAATGACTAATAAGGAAGTAATTGTGAGATAGAACCTGTCTAGGTTTGGAAGCCAGTGGGACAGCTCCCAGAGAGGGAGGGAGAGAGAGCAGGCCTGTTATTAGGGTTGATGAACACAGGAGCATGCCTTGCTCCAAAGATCACTGACTGTCCCCATCTAAAACTGAACCCAGTGTCCCTACAGTAGGAGTGAATTATGCAGGAAGGAAGGGGCCTTGACAGAAGCAAGCTTTGTGCTACCAGGGTATGAGGTGAAGAAGCTGGACATGAGTGCAAACACACAGATAACTGACCAAATGCAAAATGAGAAGGATCAGTTTTATTACTGCTACTTCTTTTCTGAGGCAGTGGTTCACTGGCAGAATTCTCACCTTCCATGCAGGAGACACTCATCTAACAGTGGAGGCTTGTGTGTTGTAATGATGCCAAACAGGTTGCAGCAGAACTTCCAGACTAAGACAGATTAGGAAGAAAGGCCTGGCTATTTACTTCCAAAAGATCAGCCGATAAAAACCCTATGGATCACAACAGTTGTATTTCATTCTGTCATGTGTGGGGCCAGATGGCTGCCAACACCAACTTTTTTTCAACTCCAACCTTCCACAGTCTATGAATACCAAGAGATTAATTATAAATAACAGCAATATCACAGACAAGTTAGACAATTAAAAGGGAAATCACTGGTATTCCTCTCTCTCTAATGGAGGTATTTTTATTTTGCAAATGCTCTTCTTGCTTTTCCTACCTATGAATTTTCATAAAATTTTCAGTCACTGTTCCCAGAATTTCATTCCTACTTTTTTTAACTTGTCCTTTTATCTTAAGCAGGATCTCTGGTGGCACAGTGGTTAAAGTGCTTGGCTACTAAGCAAAACATTGGCAGTTTGAACCCACCAACACAGGACAGAGATGTGGTAGTTTGTTCTGTAAAGATTTACAGCCTTGGAGACTATGGAGCAATTCTACTCTATCCCATGGGATAGATAAGTCAGACTCAACTGGACAGCAATGGGTTTAGTTTCTTGGTTTTATGTATTTAACATGTCCCAGTGTCCCTAAATATCCTTCTGTAGTTAAGTTTGTATGTTAAGTTGGTGTGTCAACTTGGCTGGTTCTCACTGTCAATTGCTATAAAACATTCCATCTAGTTGTTGTTGTTGTTGTTAGGTGCATTTGAGTCATCTCATAGTGACCCTATACACAGCAGAATGAAACACCACCCGGTCCCACAACAGCTCCATGATCCCTGCTATACTTGAGCCCATCACTGCAGCCACTGTGTTAATCCATCTCATTGAGGGCTGTCCCCTCTTATGTCGACCCCCCACCTTACCAAGCATGACATCCTTCTCCAGGGAATGGTCCCTTCTGACAACATGACCAAAGTAGGTGAGATGAAGTCTGGTCATTCTCGCTTCCGATGAGCATTCCAGCTGCATTTCCTCCAGGACAGACCTGTTAGTTCTTTTAGAAGTCCATGGTACCCTCAGCATTCTTCGCCAGCACCACAACACAAAAGCATCAATTCTTCTTTGGTCTTCCTTATTCATTGTCCAGCTCTTGCATGCATATGAGGCGATTGAAAATATCACAGCTTGTGTCGGGTGCACCTTAGTCCTCAAGGAGACATCTTTGCTCCTGACCACTTGAAAGATGTCTTTTGCAGCCAACTTGCCCAATGATATACGTCGTCTGATGTCCTGACTGCTGCTTCCATTGGCGTCAATTGTAGAACCAAGCAATGTGAAGTCATGACAACCTCAATCTTTTTTTTTTTCCTTTTTTTTTTTAATTTTTATTTTTTTTATTATTGTGATTTGGGTGAAGGATAACCTCAATCTTTTCTCCATTTATTTATTGTGATGCCACTTATAGGTCCAGTTGTAAGGATTTTTGTTTTCTTTATATTGAGATGTAATTCATACTGCAGACTGTATTCTTGAATTTTCATCAGTAAGTGCTTCAAATCATCCTCACTTTCAGCAAGCAAAGTTGTGTTGTCTGCATAACACAGGTTGTTAAAGAATCTTCTTCCAATCTTGATACCATGTTCTTCTTCATATAGTCCAGCTTCTCGGATTATTTGCTCAGCATGTAGATTGAATAAGTATGGTGAAAGGACACAATACTGACACATCCCTTCTTGACTCTAAACCATGGAGTGTCCCCTTGTTACATTAGAATGACAGACTCCCAGTCTATGTACAGGTTCTTCATGAGTACAATTAAGTGTTTGGGAATTCCCATTCTTCTCAATGTTATCCATAATTTGTTATGATCCACATAATCAAATGCTTTTGCATAGTCAATAAAACACAAGCAAACATCTTTCTGGGATTCTTTGCTTAGAGCCAAGATCCATCTGACATCAGCAATGGTATGCCTTGTTCCACATCCTCTTTTGAATCCGGCTTGCACCTCTGGAAGTTCTCTGTCAATATACTGCTGCAACCATTTTTTAATTATCTTCAGTAAGATTTTACTTGTGTACAATATTAATGATACTGTTCAATAATTTCTACATTCTGTTGGATCGCCTTTCTTTGAAATGGGTACAAATATGGATCTTTTCCAGTCAGTTGCCTGGGCAGCTGTCTTCCAAATCTCTTGGCATAACTGAGTGAGTGCCTCCAGAGGGTCATTTGTTTGTTGAAACATCTCAATGGGTATTCTGTCAGTTCCTGGAGCCTTGTTCTTCAGCAATTGTTTCAGTGCAGCTTCGAGTCTTCCTTCAATATCAGTGTTCTTGATCATATGCCACCTTCTGAAATGGATGAAGATTGACCAGTTATTTTTGGTACTCTGTGTACTCCTTCCTTCTTCTTTTGCTGCTTCCTGCATCATTCAATATTTTGCCCATAGAATCTCAATATTGCAACTTGGGGCTTAAATTTTTCCTCAGTTCTTTCAGCTTGAGAAATGCTGAGTGTGTTCTTCCCTTTTGGTTTTCTAACTCCAGGTCTTTGCACATTTCATTATAGTAATTGGCTTTGTCTGCTCGAGCTGCTCTTTGAAATCTTCTCCTCAGCTCTTTTATCTTGTCAGTTCTTCCATTTGCTTTGGCTACTCTCCACTCAAGGGCAAGCTTCAGAGTCTCTTCTGTCATCCATTTTGGTCTTTTCTTTTTTTCTAGTCTTTTTAATGACCTCTTGCTTTCTTCATGGATGATGTTCTTAATGTCATCCCTTAATTCTTCTGGTTTTTGGTCATTGGTGTTCAACGCATCAAATCTACACTTTAGATGGTCTCTAAACTCAGGATGGATATATTCAAGGTCATATTTTGGCTCTTGTGGACTTGTTTTAATTGTCTTCAACTTCAAGTGGAACTTGCATATGAGCAGTTGATGGTCTGTTTCACAATCAGCTCCTGGCCTTCTTTTGGCTGAAGATATTGAGCTTTTCCATCACCTCTTACCACAGACATAGTCAATCTGATTCCTGTGTATTCCATCTGGCGAAGTCCACATATATAGCCGCCATTTGTGTTGTTGAAAAAGGTATCTGCAATGAATAAGTCGTTGGCCTTGCAAAATTTTATCATGTGATCTCCAGCATTATTTCTGTCACCAAGGCCAAATTTTCCAACTACCAGTGATTCTTCTTTGTTTCCAACTTTTGCATTCCAGTCACCAGTGATAATTAACACATCTTGATTGCATTTTTGGTCAATTTCAGACTGCAAAAGTTGATAAAAATCTTTAATTTCTTCATCTTTTGCTTTGGTGGTTGGTGCATTAATTTGAATAATAGTTGTATTAACTGGTCTTCCTTGTAGGTGTATGGATATTATCCTATCACTGACAGCATTGTACTTCATCACAGATCTTGAAATATCCTTTGTGATGATGGATGCTATGCCATTCCTCTTCAAATTGTCATTCCTGGCATAGTAGATCTTATGGTTGTCTGATTCAAAATGGCCAAAACCAGTCCACTTCAGCTCACTAATGCCTAGGATATCAATCTTTATGCGTTCTATTTCATTTTTTACAATTTCCAATTTTCCTAGATTCGTACTTCATACATTCCATGTTCTGATTATTAATGGATGTTTGCAGCTATTTCTCCTCAATTTGAGTCATGTCACATCAGCAAATCAAGGTCTCAAAAGTTTACTTTATCCATATCAGTAAGGTTGGTTCTACTCTGATGATGTAGCACTTTCCCAGTCCTATTTTGAGAGCCTTCCAACCTGAGTGGCTTGTCATCCTAAACTGTATCAAACAGTGTTTCCCAGCTATTCATATAGTTGCCTAGTAATGTAACAGATAGTGTTTCTCTGCTATTCCCTGGCCAATTCTTTGAGAAATGGATGGCCTCATCCTCTTCCTAGTCTGTCTCAGCCATGCCAAAACCTGTGCACCATGTGCAACCCCGCCAGCATTTGAAACACTGGTGGCACAGCATCAAGCCTCATAGTAACAAGCCACTAGAGCATGACAAACTGACAGACACGTTTGTCTCCCTTAGCTGTTCGAAACCTCTCCACCTTCCCCTTACCAGGATCCCTGCCGCTTGCTCACTCTGTCCTGGACACCCTGGCTTTCCTTTCCTTTCCCCTCCACTTTTCCTGCCACTTGGGGTTTGAGGCCTGGGTCCCTCCCTTTACCTGGATGGCTCTGCCACTTCCTTGCTCTGTCCTGGACGCCCTGGCTTTTCCTTTCCTTTCCCCTCTGCTAGTAGATACATGGGAGCCCTGGTAGCATAGTGCCTAAGGCACTTGACTGCTAACCAGAAGGCTGGCAGTTCATACCCACCAGCTACTCCTTGGAAGAAAGACGGGGCGATCTACTTCCATAGTGATACTGCCTCAGAAACCCAAGGAGGTGTCGCTATGTGTTATGTGACTCAACGGCACATAACAACAACAACAGAAGATACACTAATGATAGATCCATCTAGTAGATACACTAGATCCATTTAGTAGATACACTATAATTTACAAAAATATTTATTTATTCTATAAGTAGGTAGCTTTCTTTTTGAAAATAGTTTTATTAAGGTGTAATTGAGACTAATAAATTCTACAACTGTAAAGTGTGCAATTTAAGAAGCCTGACATATGTGTGCATCTGTGAATCCATCACCATAATCAACATAAAAGCATATCCATCACTTTCAAAAGTTTCCTCATCCCCCTTTGTTAATCTCTGCACCTCCTTCCAGGTCATTTCTAAGTCTTCATAAGCTGTATGGTAAATGGTTTCTTCATGGTCTTCTATGAACGTTGCCCTATGTAGTCATGTCCTATGTAGTCCCTTCCCCTTGAATCTGAGCTGCCCTGTGATCTGTTTTAAACAACAGAATGTGCTGAAAGTGGTGCTATACCAGTTCCAGACTAAGCTTTAAATGTACTATCAGCTTTTTAATTTGCACTTTTGGAATGTTTCTTCTTAGAACATAGCTGCCACGCTGTGAGGAAGTCTAAGCAATCATATAGAAAGGACCACATGCAGGGGAACCAAATTCCTAGTTGGGTTTCTAGCCAGTGGCCAGCCCCAACTGCCAGCCATTTGGGACTTGTAACCACCCGAGAACTCCATTCTATACCAAATAATGCTAACCAGAAGGCTGGTGGTTCAAACCCACCACCCACTCCTCAGAAGGAAGGTTGGGCAATCTACTTCTATAGTGATACTGCCTCGGAAACCCAAGGAGAGGTCACTATGAGTTGAATCTGACTCCATGGCAGTGAGTTTGGTTTGGTTTTTGGTTTGCCCAGTTAATGCACAGGATTTTGAGAAATAATAAATTAGTAGTTTAACCCACTCAGTATTAGTTGTTATACAACAACTAGTAAGTAAAATAGACTGAGAATATAACACTTATTGGATGGGTTCCCATTCTTTGAGAGTCCTATGAAATAGTAAGAAAGAGGGGAGGCAGGAATTTTTCCAAGTCCATGTCACTCTCCAGTTGGGAGCTCTGGAGACATAGTGCCTAAGGCATTTTACTGCTAACCAGAAGGCTGGTGGTTCAAATCCACCAGCCACTCCTTGGAAGGAAGATGGGGCAATCTACTTCTGTAGAGATACCACCTTGGAAACCCAAGGAGGGGTTGCTATGCTATTGTCCCCTTTACAGTTTCTTGATGAAGTGCTTACACTTGCTGCTTACCCTTCCTCACTTTGAATTCACTCTTACAATCTAGTTTCTGATCCTGTCACCCTCTTGAAAATGCTCTCACTGTGGTTACCAGTGAGTTCTTTGTTACTTAACCAAGAGGATACCTTTCATTCCTCATCTTATGACCCATCACACACATTTCTTTGTTAACCTCTTCCTTCTTTAAATTCTCTTTTCCCTACATGCATTGGGTAGGATAGATATTGTTTCAGCCACATATAAGAGGGCTAAAGAAATAGTGGCTTAAAAAGCATAGAATTTTATTTCGCTTTCATGCAAACATTGGAGTTGTATGTTGGTTCTGTCAGAGGTCCAGGTTCTTTCTATCTTGTTGCTCCAACATCCCTACATGTCCTATTCTATATGATCCAAGATGGCTATTCACCACAGCTGCATCCCATCATTGTAAAAGAGAAAATACTTAAAGAGGGCATACCCCTTCCTTTTAAGAGGGTAATCTGTGGTTGCACACATCTCATCTGATCAGATCCCATTCACCATAACTTAGTAAGATGCTCATATCTAGCTGCAGTGGCAGTTGGGAAATGTAGTCTTCAGCTGAGTGGCCTTGCCCCCAGCTCAAAATTCTACCACCCTGGAAGAAAGGGAGAATGGATATTGGGGCAACTGTCAGTCTTTGCCATACCCACCTATGTCATGACTCCTTTTCAGTCTCCTTTGTGAGCTTCTCTTCCCTCCCTAGCCCTTCAATGTTGATGTTTCATAGCCCTCTATCCCGCCCCCTGCCTTTCTTATTCTACATATACTCCTTTGTATTTAATAATCCCCAGAATATTCTCAGTTAGTACCCTCCTATGGCCCTTTTAAGGGAGCTCTGGTAGCATAGTGGCTAAGACACTTGCCTGCTAACCAGACGGCTGGTGGTTCAAACCCACCAGCCACTCCTCGGAAGGAAGGTT
>NW_006921595.1:3451280-3474750 GCF_000298275.1 Orycteropus afer afer
GTACTTCTCTAGGCACTGATCCCATTTTTGGATAATATGTCCAAGATACATGAGATGGAGTCTTGCCATTCTCATTCTAAGGAGCATTCTGGCTGTACTTCTTCCAAGACAGATATGTTCATTCTCTGATAGTCCATGATATATTCAATATTCTTTACCAACCCCATATTTCAAACAGCCTCGGAAATCATATGGGGCAGTTCCACTCTGTCCAATAAGGTCACTATGAGTGGGAATCAGCTCAACAGCAACAGAGTTTGTTTTGTTTTTTTTTCCCTCTCAAAGGACTTCTTGCTAATGCACCCCTCTCCAACTGCCCACTCATCATCATGTTTCTATGGAAAAATTTGTTTTAACATTAGCCACAGCTGATGTATAGAGCTAAGATATTTGTATGGAAAGGGAGAAAGGTTAGACAGGGTTTGTAAACTTAGTAGAAATAGTTCTAAAAAAAATTTTTTTTCCATGTTGGGTTATTAAACCATTTTTTCTTCTTTTGCATAGCAAAGAGTAAGAAGATTATGCAGAGATTCTACAAAGAAAAGCCATATGGAGTCTGAATTCCCTGGCCGTGGTTATTAGTAGCCAACTTTCACACAATACAACACTTTACAAATCCCTTTTAACTTGTATAATCTCTGCAACAAATCCATAAGGAAGATATTGTCCACATTTTTATAATGAAGAGGTAAGGCTCAGATTCATGACGTCACCACCAGGGCCACACAGCTATTAGAGGTGAAGTCGGGGCTTGAGTACATGTATCATACGGACCTGTGCTGTGTTCTCAGTGAGGTGCTTCTGATGTGGCTGGCAGGTTACCTGAAGGAACACTTGGGATGGCCTGATGGTAGGGAATGCTTATATACAAATAGAGGACAGATTCAATGCAAATCTGTGCAGGAGCTGAAAGAGTGGAGAAGGTTGGTAGAGATTATAACTATACCCAAGTCCTAATTTGGGGAGGGCCCCCCTCGAATCACAACTAACAGTGTAGACTGGTGTCAGATCCAGCATGGGGACCCCAGCTGGAACTTCTAGTAAATGCTGACCTTTGTCCCTGATGCTGTTTAGTGGACTTTCCCCTCACTATTTCACTCATCCAGTTTGTGGTAATTTGTTATAGCAGCCTTAGGAAACTAATATTTGTTATTATTGTTGTTGTTGTTTACTATGGTTGAGTTGGATCCGATTCATAGCGACCCCTCCTTGGGTTTCTGAGGTGGTATCACTAGAGAAGTAGATTGCCCAATCTTCCTTCTGAGGAGTGGCTGGTAGGTTTGAACCACCAGCCTTCTGGTTAGCAGTCAAATGCCTTAGGCACTAATATTATCATTAGATGCTGCCAAGTCAGTTCTGACTCACAGTGACCCTTATGTAAAACAGAACAAAATGCTGCCTGGTCCTGCGCCATCCTTACAATCCTTGCTATGCTTGAGCCCATCGTGGCAGCCACTGTGCCTTGTTGAGGGTCTGCCCCTTTTTTGCTGACCCTCCACTTTATCAAGCATGACATCCTTCTCCAGGGAATGGTTCCTTCTGACAACATGACCAAAGTAGGTCAGATGAAGTCTGGACATTCTCCCTTCTAAGGAACATTCTGGCTGCACTTGCTCCAACACAGATGTGTTTGTTTTTCTGGCAGTCCATGGTATTTTCAGTATTCTTCTCCAGCACCACAATTCAAAGGCATCAACTCTTCTTTGGTCTTCCTTATTCATTGTCCAGCTTTCACGTGCATGTGAGGCAATTGAAAACACCATGGCTTGAGTTAGATGCACCTTAGTCTTCAAAGTGACATTTTTTCTCCTTTAACACTTTATTTATTTATTTTTAAATTGTGATTTGTGTGAAAATTTACAGAGCAAATTCACTTTCCATACAGCAGTTCACATACACTTTGTCTCATGACATTGACTAGAATTTACCCCAATGCAACAGCTCCCCTCCCATTTCCTCCCTATAGTTACTTCTTCTCTGTGTCCATCCCTCCATAAATTCCTGCCCCCTTAGCTGTCTTCCTGTGCATAAACAGCCCTTCTTTCTCCCATGATTGTTTTCTCCAAGGAGTGTATCTACCTCGGGTAAATGTTCAATTCATATACCTGTCTTTTGTTTGGCTGGAAGCCACAGGTGTGGGTTCAATTCCAGACCTGAAGAGCAGCTAGGGGCCATAGTCTCAAGGGTTCCACCAGGCTCTATCAGACTAGCAAACCTGCCCCCATCCGCTTTTTTTTCCAAACGATTTTGATTTTTTTTCCACATTATTCTCTCATTCTATCCAGGATCTCCTACATAGATCCCCCTCTGAGTGGTTGACAGTGGTAGCTGAGCACCATCTAGTTCTTCTGGTCTCATAGTTCTTAACACTTCAAAGAGGTCTTTTGCAGCAGATTTTCCCAGTGCAATATGATGTCTGATTTCTTGACTGCTGCTTCCTTGGGTGTTGATTGTAGATCCAAGTAAAATGAAATCCTTGACAACTTCAATATTTGCTTCATTTTTCATGATGTTGCTTATTGGTCAAGGTGTGAGGACTTTTGTTTTCTTTATGTTGAGGTATAATCCATACAGAAGATTATAGTCTTTGGTCTTCATTAGTAAGTGCTTCAAGTCATCTTCATATTCAGCAAGCAAAGTTGTGTGATCTGTATATTACAGGTTGTTAATGAGTCTTCTTCCAATCCTGATGCCACGTTCTTCATATAGTCTAGGCTCTCAGATTATTTGCTCAGCATACAGATTGAATAAGTATGGTGAAAGGATACAACCCTTACGCACTCCCTTCCTTATTTTAAACCATGCTGTTGTTGTTGTTGTTATGTGCTGTTGGTTGGACCCGACTCATAGCGACCCCTCCTTGGCTTTCCGAGGCAGTATCACTACGGAAGTAGATTGCCCCATCTTCCTTCTGAGGGTTTGAACCACCAGCCTTCTGGCTAGCAGCCAAGTGCCTTTAGGCACTATGCTACAGAGCTCCTTTAAACCATGCAGTGTCCCCTTTTTCTGTTCGAATGACAGCCTCCTGGTCTATGTACAGGTTCTGCAGGAACACAATTAAGTGTTCTGGAATTCCCATTGTTTACATTGTTATCTAAAATCTGTTATGATCCACACAATTGAATGCCTTTGCATAGTCAATAAAACATAGGTAAACATCTCTCTGGTATTCTTTGCTTTCAGCCAAGATTCATCTGACATCAGCAAATATACCCCTCACTCCATGTCCTCTTCTGAATCCAGCTTGCCTTTCTGCAAGTTCCCTGTTAATATACTGCTGCAACTGTTTTTTAATTTCCTTCAGCAAAATTTTGCTTGCATGTGATACTAATGGTATGGTTAGATAATTTCTGCATTCTGTTGGATCACCTTTCTTTGAAAGGGGCATAAATATAAATCATTTCCAGTCATTTGGCCAGGTAGTTGTCTTCTACCATTTGTCTGTCAGTTTGTCAGTTTGTGGTGGTTTATGTGTTGCTGTGAGGCTGGAGGCTATGCCACCAGTATTTCAAATACCAGCACAGTAACTCATCATCGACAGGTTTCAATGGAGCTTCCAGACTAAGACAGTCTGGGAAGGACTGGCCCATCCACCTCTGAAAAAATTTGCCATTGAAATCCTTACAAATAGGAAACTAATACAGGAACACAACAATTTTTGTGAAAGATAGGATCATATCTTATACATGATTTTATAACCAAACTTTTTTCACTCATTAGTGTATTGAAAAAGTCTCATAATATATTCAACCAACCAGTTGCCATCAAGTCAATTCCCTGTCATTGTCACCCCATGAGTGTCAGAGTAGAACTGTCCACCATAGGGTTTTCAATGGCTGATTTTTCAGGAATAGATCCCCAGGACTTTGTTCTGAAGATCCTCTGGATAGACTTGAACTTCCAGTCTTTCACTTAGCACCCAAATGTGTTAACCATTTGCACCACCCAAGGATTCTCTGGTAGCATAGTGGCTAAGGCACTTGACTGCCAACCAGAAGGCTGGTAGTTCAAACCCACCAGCCACTCCTTGGAAGGAAGGTTGGCCAATCTACTTCCGTAGTGATACTGCCTCGGAAACCCAAGGAGGGGTTGCTATGAGTCGGGTCTGACTTGACAGCACATAACAACAACAACATTCCACTTCATGAATATACCTCATTTTGTTTACCCGTTGTTCTGGTTACCTAGTGCCACTCTGACAAGAATATACCACAAATGAGATGGCTTGAACAAACAGGAGTTTATTCTCTTACAGTTCAGGAGGCTAGAAGTCTGAGTTCAAAGTGCCAGGCCCTAGGGGCTGGATGAAAGCCCTCAATTATGGGGTTCAGCTCTGCCTCCTACTCCTGGCCCACTGGAGTTAGAGGCTTTTCTTCACTCAAGTAACTACTGGCTGCTGAGGCTGAAAAGCCCAAGGTCGACAAATAAAGTGGCACAGTCCCAATGTTACCAAACCACATGGCAGGCCATTGACTCAAGTCCATTAAAAGTCTCAAGGTCGGCAGGGCATGGCAGGCTGCTGAACAATGACAAAGCTACATACAGGGTTCAAGCATGCCGTAAGCTAGAGACTGTTCCCAAAGCTGATACTTATATACGGGAAGCAGACCACATACCCAAAGGCAGCTACTCAGCTGGTCACAGTAGATTCCACCATAGAGTTGATTATCAGTCTCATCATGGGGAATACTACATCCAGGTGCCCAGCCACTCAACCAGGCCTAGCCAAATTGACACACAAACTTAACTATCACACCCATCCACCAATTGATGGAAATTTGAGTTGTTTCCAGTTCTCAGTTCATGTGAGCTGTTCTGAACATTTGTGTGCAAGCCTTTGTGTGGGCATGTCTTCATTTCTCTTGTGTAAATAAGTACCTAGAGATAGAATGGCTGGGTCATATAACAAACCAAACCAAATTCACTGCCATTAAGTTGACCTGACTCATAGTGGTAAATCTCTACGAAAGTAGATTGCCCAGTCTTCCTTCTGCAGAGTGGCTACTGGGTTTGAACCTCCAACCTTCTGGTTATCAGTCAAATGCCTTAGGCACTATGCCACCAGAGCTCCTTGGACCATATGATAGGGTGTGGCTTTAATTTTTTAAGAAATTGCTAAGTTGTACCATTTTATATTCATACCAGCAAAGTATGAGAGCTCTAGTTTGTACCATATCCTTGCCAACACTTTCTATTGTCAGTCTTTTTAGTTTTAGCCATTTAAAATTTTAGCTAATGAATAATGATATTGAGAATTTTCTCACATATGAATTGGCTATTTGTGTATCTTCTTTTGTCAAGTGTCTATTCAAATCTTTACCCATTTTTAAAAATTGAGTTGTCTTATTATTGAGTTGAAATAGTTTCATATTCGATAGACAGGTCCTTTGTCAGATATATATGTATATATACATATATATGGAAACCCACTGGCCACTCCTCAGAAGGAAGGTTGGGCAATCTACTTCCATAGTATACTGCCTTGGAAACCCAAGGAGAGGTCGCTATGAGTCAGGTCTGACTCGACGGCACACAACAACAACAACATACATATATGTATGTATATATATGTTGTTGTTGTTGTTGTTATGTGCTGTCGAGTCAAACCCAACTCATAGCGACCCCCCCTTGGGTTTCCGAGGCAGTATCACTACAGAAGTAGGATTGCCCAACCTTCCTTCCGAGGAGTGGCTGGTGGGTTTGAACCGCCAGCTGTCTGGTTAGCAGGCAAGTGTCTTATCCACTATGCTACCAGAGCTCCCATGTGTGTGTGTGTGTGTGTGTGTGTATTATATATATATATATAAAATCAAGGAGCTCTGGTAGTGTAGTGAGTAAGGCATTTGACTACTAACCAAATGCCTCACACCAGCTGTTCTGTGGGAAGAAGATGAGGCAATCTACTTCTATAAGATTTATAGCCTTGGAAACCCAAGGGAAGGGAGTTCCTGAGTCAGAATCAACCTGATGGTGTTGGGTTTGGGGATATGAAAAAACAAATTCACTGCCATTGAATCAATTCTGACTCACAGTGACCCTATAGGACATAGGACAGAGTAGAATTGCTCCGTAGGGTTTCCAAGGCTGTAAATCTTTAAAGAAGCAGACTCCATTATCTTTCTTCCTCGCAACAGCTAGTGGATTTGAAATGCTGACCTTTTGGTTTAACCACTGCACTGCTAGAGTGCCTTCATATATATAATATTTTATCCCATTCTCTGACATGGTATTAGGGAGCTCTGGTAGTGTAGTGTCTAAGGCATTTGACTGCTAACCAGAAGGCTGGTGGTTCAAACCCACCAGCCACTTCTTAGAAGGAAGGTTGGGCAATCTCCTTCTGTAGTGATTCTGCCTCAGAAACTTGAGGGGTCATGAGTCGTATCTGACTCGACAGCAGTGAGGTTTTTTTTTTTTTTTTTTTGGTGGCATGGTATTATTCAAAGTGCAAAACTTTTTGATCAAGTAAAATTTACTATTTTTTTCTTTTATAGTTTTTGAATCCTAAGAAATCTTTACCTGCCCCAAGGTTGCAAAGCTTCTTTCCTCTTTTCTTCTAGACGCTTTATAGTTTTAACTTTCATATTTTATTCTGTGATCCACTTTGAGTTAATTTTGTGTGATATCAGGTAAAGGTTATCAATTAGCTTTTATATGTCAGTATGGCTTTGTCCACGTAAAGGATTTTATAAATTTTAAAAGGAATGAAGAAAGGGAGAGAGGAAAAGAGAAAGAAGGAAGAAAAATAAGGAAGGAAGGTGGGGAAACATCTGGGCCTGTGCCTGCTTTTCAACACAGCAGCAAAATTTGGTATTATAAAATCTATTAAAAAATAAACTAGCCTGTCTTCAGCTCTAGAACTGTGAATTCTCAACTGAATAAGGAAGTGTTTAATTTGCATGTTAATGCAATGCAAATACCAGATTAGTAGGAAGTGAATGGGGGGAAAAGTGCCACCAGCAATAAGCACGTGGTTAAAAAGTTGAAACAGTATGTCAGTGTGAAAGGCATAAAGATAACAGATGATGAGACAGAAGGTCTGATAAAATACAGTCAGTTTATTCAAAAGATTTAAGGACAGACAGAAATACTGTAACAGACAGGCGGCAGTAGGCTATGTGGGCGTAATTACAAGACACGTCTTTGTTTAAAGTTCATTTGAGATTGGTGTTAGTGGAACGGTAATGATATAAAATGCACAATAATGTTGGCAGGGAAACGGCTGATGTCAATTGTCTACAAGCGGCAAGGAAAGTAGCCCTGGAGTAAACACAAGGTTTCACACAATGCCGTGGATGATCCTGCTGAAAATTAAAACACATTCTTAAAATTCACACTGCATGAGCTCTTTGTTTCTGCAGACAGTTTTGTTGAAGACTGGAGTGTTGTTTAGATTTCTTTCTTCCTTTTTTTAAAAAAAAAAATTGTTTCTTATTGGCTGTGAGTGGGGATGGACTCAATGGCACATAACAAGAAGAGAGCAACAACAAAGGCTTCACTATAGAGACTATGGCATTGTCTTTTTAAACACTGCTTATCACCGTCTGGGAGTCACTGAGTGGCATGAACAGTTAAGTAATGGACTGACTGCTAGCCTAAAGCCTGGGGTTCAAACCCACCCCGAGGTGTCTCAGACCATAGGCCTCCCCATCCGCTTCAGAAAGGTCATAGGGTGGCTGTGAGTCAGAACTGACTTGAGGCAGCTGACTTTGGGGTGTGTGTGTGTGTGTGTGTGTGTGTGTGTAAGAAGTTAGAAATATACCTCATGGAATAAGTGAACTGAAGAGGGCAGGAATCTCTGATGTAGTGGCAGCCTGTGTTCAGAAGTACTGGGAAGCTTTAGTCTGGCCTTGTGGGGAACAGGGCACTGATCTATTAGCCGTATTTATCATGTGCAAGTGACGGGGGATAGGTGGCATTTGCACAACCTACCTGCCATTTTTTGGATTAGGGTTAGTCCCCTTCACTAGACTTTCTCATTCAGCACCAGCCACATCCAGATCATTCTTTAGTGGGCCCAACTCAATGCAAGGCGGCTACATCTGAACCTCTTACTGAAGCACCAGGCCACTGTTGTGCAAAGACAGAATAGCTTTGGAATCCATCTCTTCATTCTTATAAAGGAAACCAGGATAATGAGGGGAAATGCTTGATTTTAATCCAAGGAACTATACACTGGTTTTAAAGATCTCTCTTTAAAAGACTTTTCATTCCCCAGGCTGGGTGTTTCTTATGTTTATGGGAACTGAAAGCAGAACTTCCTCCCAACTCCTGGACTGTGGAATTCAGCTCTGCATGCTCAGAAGGTGATTTGAAGGTCCCTCCTTTGACCATGGTTCAAACCCACCAGCCACTCCTCAGAATGAAGATTGGGCAATCTACTTCCATAGAGATATCACCTCAGAAGCCCAAGGAGGGGTCACTAAGTCAAATCGACTCGATGGCACTGAATTTATTTTTTTTAGTTTCATGGCAGAAGCACACTGTGATAATTGGAGCTGTGTGTCAACTTGGCTGGACCACAATTCTGTGTGATTTAAGCTGTTGTGATGTGGTTATTCCCATGATGGGATCAGATGATTATGTTTTGAGCAGCCAATCTGTTGAAAGGGAGTTTCCCTAGGGATGTGGCCTGCTTCCAGTATATCTATGGACATCCTGGGAAAAGAGACATTCTTCTGTGGATCAGTATTCTGTTGTGCTGCTACAACTGTCCATGAGTGAACAATCCACCATTCAACCTGGACATCTTGGATTCGTCATTCGTTGGAGTCAACCTTGAGCTCCTCAGCCCCTGCGGCTGCAAGAGTCGGGAAAAGCCCCCAGCTTGCTGTGAAAAAGCCTCCAGCTTGACGTTTGATCCAGGAACTTTGGACTTGCCAGCTTCTATAAGTGTATGAGCCATTTTCCTAAGATAAATTTCTCTATATATACATATATATAAGCTTTACTGGTTTTGTTTCTCTAGAGAACCCAGTGTAACACACACACCACAGAAAATTCCCAGTACTTCTGCAGTGATACTGCCTCGGAAACCCAAGGAAGTGTCGCTATAGTCAGATCCGACTCGACAGCAGTGAGTATGGTTTGGTTTGGTGGTTCTTAACATGTTAATGTGGGAAAACACAAATGAAACTAAATATTTCTACAGATTTACACGGACTTGACCAGAGATTAAATTCATGAGAATGGGCCTAGAAAGCTCCTTAAACAAAAAACAAACCAAACCTACTGCCACTGAGCTGATTAACTCACATTGACCCCATAGACTTTCCAAGGCTGTAAATCTTTATGGAAGCAATCTGCCTCCTCTTTCTCACCTGGAATGGCTGGTGGGTTTGGTTAGCAGCCTTAACCATGGCACCACAAGAGAAAATTCCTTAGTTCCTAACAAATGCAAAACATTACTTTTCAGAGTCTCAGTTTATTCATCTACCAAATAGGAATGGGCTTCTACCCTCTCTCTCTGTCCTCTGTTCCTTCCTGCAGTTCTGTTGTGATCAATGTAAAGCATCCTATAGGTCCCACGTGGGGCTTTCACTTTGCTGCTGGCTGCCATGGTGTCACCTCGACTCATGGCCACCCCATGCATAAAAGATGAACACTGCCTGGTCCTGTGCCATCCCCATGACCAGTTGTGGATGGGCCCTTTGTTATTCATATGATATTCATTGGCTGATTTTCAGAAGTAGATTACCAGGGCTTTCTTCATAGTTGGGAGCTCTGGTGGCATAGTGCCTAAGGCATTTGACTGCTAACCAGAAGGCTGGCAGTTCAAACCTACCAGTCACTCCTCGGAAGGAAGTTTGGGCAATCTACTTCCGTAGAGATACCACCTTGGAAACCCAAGGAGGGGTCGCTATGAGTTGGAATTCACTCAAAGGCAGTGAGTCTTGTTTTGATTTGGTTTTCTTCATAGTCAGCCTTAGTCTGAAAGCTCCACTGAAACCTGTTTAGCATCATAGCAACATGTGAGCCTACAAGCCTTCACTGTTGGATGGCTGGTGGCTGAGCGTGAAGTGCAGTGGCTGGGAGTTCAATGAGGGTCTCCCACATGGAAGGGAAGTAATCTCCTCAACCAATGCTGCTTTGGTTTGCTGACCAAGTCTTAGAAGAGCATCTCAAAGCCTCTCATCCCTCCCCTCCTCTCAGCAGCTCCTGGGAGACCCAGACACATTTCTTCCCAATCTATTCCTTCTCAATTCCCCATTCTCATCATTATCTACTCCAAATAAGCTAAAAAAGAAAAGAAAAGTTGAAGGGGGTGCCTAATTGGACATGACTCAGGGTGAGTTAAGAGCCTAGGACAAGGGGGAGAAGTCAAAACTTTGGTGTCTGGGATTTGGGTCTGAGAGAGACCCAGGATTCAGAAGGCTTAGAAGAAGGACTCTGTGTTCAGGACTGTTATCAACATTATCTTTCTTACATTGCTGGTCACTGGCCTGGAATCTAACCACAATTACATTTTTTTTTTATTGATAAATATCTTTTATTTACCAATAAACTTTTGGAACCAGTTCATTTTCATCTAAACTGCCTGCGTCGGTATTAGATCTTTGGTTGGTAAAGACTCTGCCAAGAAAATGGTGGATTTATTCTCTTATGGGTGGATTAGCTTTCTCTCCATACCACGTCACACACCACACTCCTACTTGACTTACTACTCTAGGAATGAGTGCCTGGAGGGATGTGGAAGGTTTAGTACAGGTTCATCAGCACATCTGGGAGAGTGGGACCTGAAAGAAGTGTCTGGCTAAAGACAGACTATACATTGGATGGGGAAAAATGGGAAGAAAATACACTAAAATGTTAACATGATTGTCTCTGAGTGATTGTAGCATGATGGGAAAATTTCATTCTTTATACTTTTCTACAATGAGCATATATTGCTTTTGGTATAAATAAAAATTATTTTTCCATGAAAGAAAAGGCTATTTATAAAAGAGCCATGCTGACAGTGGAGAAAGAACACACACATAGCCATCTGCTACATCTTCTTAAGTGTCCCACAGTGTAAGAAGACCATAGCAGTCACAGATTGGATTTAGAGTGAAATACATACAATTGATAACCAGGGAGTATTCCAAGGCTTTTGTTAAAGGTGTACAGGTAGTCTCCAGGTTATGAATGAGATCTATTCCTGAGTGTGTCTTTAAGAATTTGAGGTAAATCAGAACAGGTGCATATAATTCTTACTTTAGTGCAAGAGAAGATGCAAAGACATTTTAGTGATTTTAAAGCTGCATATGCAGCAAGTGAAGATGACTGTGATGAAGAATTTGTTGCAAATGGGGGTTGCTTCAGTCCTTTCCAAGTGAGAGCAAATTTACATAACATTGAAGGGGAAGTATGAGTTGTCAGTTTGTAATCTGCTTGTAGTTAAAGGCAGGGACACATTTCTTTGTTTCTTCCAAGTTGATTCATATCCAACTCTGAGCACTCTACCCTTTGCCCTGTACTCTAAGCCCAGGCACCCTCCCTCCTCTAGCACAAGAATAGAAAGCTTATGTGGACCTAAAATTGAATGTGAGGCCTGTTCCTTAATCCCCTGTGGTTGCCCTGGATACATGGCCCTTTATGCCACCTGCTTCTGCTACCAGCTTTGTCAGTTGGTTCTATACCCTCCACGGGCACTTCTCCACACTGGCTGCCATATTGTCCATACATAGGGTCCCTCCCTACTGACCACCAGGTTCCACCTGCAAGACTTTTGAAACTATCAGTGTTTCCTTCTCCCAAGTATTAACATAAACTTTCCCTTGAGGCCCCTCACCCCCCAAAATCCACAAACTCTCAACCCCTTCCTAGTATTGAGATTACAACCTCTCACAGACCTTCAAAGCCCCCATCTTTAAGTTCTTACACTCCACCTCTCTACTACTCTAATCTTGGGAGCAACCCTTGATCCCTCCCTAGATATGTCTAACTAGTTGTCATCTAGTCAACTCTGAGTCATGGCAACCCTAAGTGTGTTACAGTAGAACTGTGCCCCATAGGGTTTTCAGTGGCTGATTTTTCAGAAGTAGATCCCCAAGCTTTTCTTCTAAGGTGCCCGTGGGAATACTCAAACCTATAACCTTTTGATTAGCAGCTGAGCATGTTAACTGTACCACCTAGGGATTCCCTTCCTCTAGAAGAGCTCAAAAACCACTCATGTTAACAGAGGGAGGCATAGCTACCCACATCCTCTCCCCTGACCCAGAACTCCCCAACTCTAAGCAACACCTCTCCCTCCCACTCAGATGCACAAGATTCTAGGCCATTCAAAGAAATCAAATAGACACCTTTGGGCCTACCTGTCTCAGCAAATCACCAGACAAACCAGGACAAGCCTGAAGTTCCCTGTTTAGGTTCAGCAAGGGTTATCTAATTAATTATCTGCGATTTCCTCAGTTACAGATGGAGAAAAAAAAATGCGAAAATGACTGTTGCATAATCAAATGAGGTGGATTATAACTCAGTGGCAGCAGACAGAGGACCTTGGCTGAGCTTCATGGTCACACAATGATGGTTGCAGTATTAGGAGCTGAGAACAAGACAGACTTTGGTATGAAGGACCAAGGGGAAAGGGCAGATCACAGAGACGTTCCATAGCAAATAGCAAGGCTGCTGATACATGAAATGTGTCAGAGTCCTTGGCAAAGTAACTTCTATTGAATCTGAAGTTGTTTGGACTCCTCGGAAAATAATGCTGTTAATCCAAGTCTGTTTTACCACTGCATTTTCATTTCCTCTTCTCTTTTATCTTTATATTTCTTGTTGCCTACACCAGTCCCAAATGGTTTACCTGTCACTTTAAATACAAGCAACACAAATATTTTTAACTACAGTGAAGTCACATCCTAACATTATTAACAGGCCTTTTGTTCATTTTGAGTGAGAAGTAAAAACTCTCCAGTTTTTCACGTAGCTCTTAATTGGGCTTGAACAGAAAAATAATTTCATCTTCTTTAATGTTTATTAATCATCATACAATGCTAAAATTTATCTGGGGATTGAAATTATTTTTATGGAGTAGTGGATGGAGGGAAATACTCCTCACCCTAATTATACTCTTTTTCCCTTATTTTGATTTTTTAAAATTATGGTACAAATTATATAACAAAACATTTACCAATTCAATGCTTTTTACATGTATGATACAGTGATATTGACTATGAATTATGCTGTGCAACCATTAACACTGTGCTTTTCTGAATTATTTTACCATCATTAACAGAATCTCAGTACCCAATAAGTAATGACTCTCTCTTTTCCCTCCCCACCCCCTTGGTAACTACTAATAAGCTTTGATCTCTAAACGTTTGCCTATTTTATATAAGTGAGATCATACAGTATTCTTTTCTGATGGACTTACTTTACTCAGCATAATATTTTCCAGGTTTATCCATGTTATAGTCTATATAAAGTCTCCTTTGCCTTTTATTGTCTTCCTTCCACACCATTTTCCCAAAGAAAGTCATCTCTTAACTAGAAGCAAGAATCCATCAACTGTCAAAATTCAAAAATGACCACACAGCGGCTGCCATTTTGTTCCCAGGCAAATCTATCATCCAGTAGTTGGTCCTTTTTCCTCACCTACATAATGAAGCTTACGATTCATTACAAATTTGGTCCAAGGCTTAATTCTGTTTATAAAACCCTGTCATCTTTGGATGAACTATGCTATTTAAGGGCCAAGATTATAATAAAACATTGGCTTGACAATTTCCACCTGCAGAAATTAGGAAATAGAAGAGATGCTATCTTCACCGTGAACAAAGAAGCTTAGAGTATCCAGTTTACTGTCTCTAAGCTATCAGCATAGGCTGTCTCCTTTTGTCCACCATTCTAACATTGCCAAACCTACATCCTCACATATTAATTAAACAGCTCACCTTGAGACAGTTTAATGCTCTTATTTCAGATCTTTCAAAATACCATCTCTTCCAAGAAGTTTACTAAAATTAAGTGGAAGTGAAGTAATGAACTTCTTCCTTATCCTATTGCTTTGGAGCAATTTCTCATCTCCCAGCACCAAAATTGGGACCAGCTCTTTATTTCATTTATCTCCAGATGGGTTCCTTTATCTGAAACTATGTGACTGTAACATTTTCTAAACATTGCCTTAGTTAACTAATGTTGTTATAATACAAATGTCACAAATGGGTAGCTTTAAAGAACAGAAACTTACTTGCTCACAGTTCTGGAAGGTAAAGTCTAAATCAGGGGCTTAGCCATGTCAATTCCTTCTTTGTCAGTAGCCAGGGATGTTTCTTGGTTCCTTGGCTTGTAGACAATCCTCAAATGGTATCTGTTGTCCCCTGTGTGGGTCTCTTTGTATATTCTTGTCATTTTATAATTCAGAAGTGATTAGGTTTAAGATCTACCCTACTCTCATTAGCATAACAAAAGAAAAACCCTATTTCCAAATGAATCATATTCCAAACAAGGGCCAGAAATTCAACACATATTTTAGGAAGGCACAATTCAACCCATCACTGGCTGAAGTACATAACATAAAGGGCTGAAAACATCAGACTGAGGATATTTAAGAATAGGGACTTTACCTTATTAATTTTTCTATGTCCTCTAGAAGGAGCCTGGGTGGCTGTGGTGTGGTGAATTACTTACTATGGCTCTTTTAGCCACAGTCTTAGTGACTCCCAACAGATGAGTGGATGGAACTATGCAAATGTGAGATGTCTGCAGCCTACAAAAGGGATGGGATAGCTTGTTAGCAATGTAAATAAAGTATATGGCACCCTTGGGGGTGGGGGCATGGAAATAAGGTGTATGGAACCTTAAAGTGAGGATTGGTCAGTTTTCTCTTTTTGCTAGGCTTAAAATGAGCCCTCCCAGAGGTGGAAGGGAAGGGGTGTCACTATCATCAAGAGAGAGAAGCCAGGAATGGAGTGTGTTCTTGGATCTAAGATCCCTGTGCAGCGAGACAGAAGACAGATGGCCGAGAGATAACAGTAGCAACAGCAGCAGAAATGAGAGATCGGCTTGAGACTGAGTGGCGGGCTTGCCAGCCCATGGAGTGAGAAAGCTGAGTGCCTTTGGGCAGGAGGCTTGCTGGAGATGTAGGGTGCACCTATCAGCAGAGCTAAAAGAGTTTTGTAACACTTGTCTGAGCAAGGCAGAGGCCAGGCCGAGAGACCAAGGGCCAAAGAAGCATGTGTTTTGCCGTAGCAGAGGGGAGGCTGTCCTGATCTAAGAATTTCATCCTGAGTGTTCCTGAACCTTGATTGTAACCTGTTGCTTCCCTAACAAACCCCATAATTGTAGGTATTGTCTGTAAGTTCTGTGTGGCCATTGTAACGATTTGCAGCCTTAGAAACCCTGTGGGGCAGTTCTACTCTGTCCTATAGGGTCGCTATGAGTCAGAATCAACTTGATGGCACTGGAAGATGTATTGGACCCTAGAGGACATGTTATTGGTTATAATCAATTATTAACCAAAAAGTGGGTGGTTTGAGTCCACCCAGTGACTCTGTGGAATACACACCTGGTGAACTGCTTCCATAAAGACTATAAAGCCAAGAAAACCTTATGGAGAAGTTCTATTCTGTCGTATGGGGTCACCATGATTTGGGGACCAACTCAATGGCAGCTGTACAGTAGCATGTCCTCTAGGGTCCAATACATCTTCCAGTGCCATTAAGTTGATTCTGACTCATAGCGACACTATAGGACAGAGTAGAACTGCCCCACAGGGTTTCCAAGGCTGCAAATCTTTATGAAAGCAGATGGCTTCATCTTTCTTCCTCTGAGTGGCTGGTGGGTTCGAACCACCAACCTTTTGGTTAAAAGCTGAATGCCTTGACTACTGTCCCACCAGAACTCCTTGGCCCAATACATAGTAGGTGCTGCCTAGTAAGTGGAAATATTAATTTAATAATGATTAGGCTACTGATTTGTCAGCTGAAAAGGCTTGGAGATGCTGCACATGATTCTCACATCTTTTAGGGTAATGGAAGACTGGACTTCTGTTCAAAAAAAAAAGGAGAAAAAAAAAGCACAAATAAAAGAAACAACTTGGACCTTGGACAAATAGTAACAAAGCCAGAAACACTCAGCTCTGAAATGAACAGTGGCAATAATCCAGCCATTGATTTCTTAGTATCTGGAAACTTACAGGAATAATGAGATGTTGTCTTGATAGTTACTCCAAATCGCAGATTCTTAAGTCACTTAGCTTCCACAGGCTAATATTTTTCCTAACCCCAAACTACAGTGGTCAGAACCACAAAACAATATACTGTAACAAGAGACATGTGCACTGCCACAGCATTTCTCAAAGTGTGTTCTCCCTAAGAATTGTATCCTGCAGATACAATTGTACCCCAGGAGCTATCTTTGTCAGAAAATATTGGGTGGCCATGTGAGTTTAGTCAACATTGCATATTATAGTCCCATCTTGGGCATTTGCAATGTACATTAGTATATTAAAGACTCTTAGAAGTTGGCTTATTAAGTGTATCTGATCACAGAATCTTATTTTCATAGAGTATCTATTACTTTGGCATAGAACCCACTTTAAGAAACATTGCTCTGCCCTGAAGGTGTCTATTATAGATTGAATTGTGTCCCCCAAAATCATGTGTTGGAATCCTAACCCCCTATTCCTGTGGATATAATTTCATTTGAGAATAGGATTTTCTTTGTTATATTAGTGAAACCAATATCTCTGTAGAGTGTATCTCAAACCTAATGACTTTTGAGATATAAAAAGAACATATTAGAGAGAAGCAAAGTCAAATGGGGGAAAGACAGATGCCACATGGAGATCACCAAGGAGAGGAATGCTGGGGTTGCAAAAGCTAAGTACCTTCTTCCAGACCTGAGTGAGAGAGACCTTCCTAGAACCACTGCAATGAATTCAAACTTCTAACCTCCCAAACTGTGAGAAAATAAATTTCTGTTCCTTAAAACCACTCCCTTGTGGTATTACTGATCCAGTGGCACTAATTAACTAAGACAGTCACCAAAAGCATTTATTGGCAAAGGGAGATGGCAAGGGAATTTGTCTGCCTTTGACCTGGTTCTAGATGGGGAAAAGGTATTCATGATCATCTCTAAACATTGATCTACCTACCCATTGATGTACCCACCTTTCAAATTTACATTGCTAGCTTGGTCTGATAAAAGAAAAGAATACAAAACTTGGCCCTAAACCTATGATACATTTGAGACATCAGGCAGAATCAAAAGCAGAACCACCTTGGAGGGATACATTGTCACCCCCAGATCATGCTGATAAAGGCCCACTGAAATCAGATTACAACCCAAAATTGCAATCCATATAAGAAAACGATCCTCCATCAGCAGGAGCCAGCACATGGAGCAAAACATTCAGGAATGGGGTCTCTGGTTTTCAGTCCACAGCACTCTCAGATGTTACACTCTTTGCTGAAGCCTGGGAAGACTTCTATGCCAATGTTAGGCACAGGGATCTTTGTAAGCTGGGAACCCTGGTGCCTGGGCTCCAGCCTCCCTAGGGGCACCATACACATGCCCTCTGACGTCCTGCCATTAATCCAAAGTACTAAAAGGGAATATCAGTTATCCAATACTGCTTAACAGATGGGTGGCTTTAACAAACAGAAATTTTATTTTCTCACAGTTTAGGAGGTTTGAAGTCTGAATTAGGGGGCCAGCCCTAGGGGAAGGCTTTCCCTTTCTGTTGGCTCTGAAGGAAGGTCCTTGTCTCTTCTGAGCTTCTGCTCCGGGGTGATCTTCATGTGACTTAGCATCTCTCTTTCCCCATTTCTGCTTATTAGCTTACTTGTTTAATCTCTTTTATATCTCAAAAAGGGAGCTCTGGTAGCATAGTGGCTAAGGCACTTGACTACTAACCAGAAGGCTGGCAGTTCAAACTCACCAGCCACTCCTCGGAAGGAAAGTTGGGCAATCTACTTCCGTAGTGATACTGTCTCAGAAACCCAAGGAGGGGTCGCTATGAGTCGGGTCCAACTTGATGGTACATAACAACGACAGACAATATCTCAAAAGAGATTGACTTAACATACACCCTGCACTGATCCTGCCTCGTTAACATAACAAACACAACCAATTCCCCAAAAGGATTATAATCACAAGTATAGACATTAGCATCTACAACAATTTTTTTTTTTTTAATTTTTATTGTGATTTGGGTGTAAGTTTACAGAGCAAATTCACTTTCCATACAGCAGTTCACATACACTCTGTCTCATGACATTGACTGCAGTTTCCCACAATGCAACAGCTCCCTTCTCACTTCTTCCCCATAGCCGCCTCTTTCCTCCCATGCACTCCTGCCCCTCCCCCCCAGCCATCTCCCTGTGCATACACAGCCCTTCTATTCTCCCATGATTGAGCTCTCCAAGGAGTGTATCTTCCTAATGTAAATGTTCAGCTCATATGCCTGTCTTTACAACGAATATTTTTGGGGACAGAATTCAATCCATAATATTCCACTCTGGCCTCCAAAAATTCAAGTCCTTGCCACATGTGAAACACATTCATTGCATCATCCCAAAAGTCTTAAATCAACTCCAAGTCCAAAATTTCATCTTCTGATTCATCTAAACCAAATATGGGTGAGACTATAGGCATATTCCATCCTGGGGCAAAATTTGTTTTCATTTGTGAATGTGTGAAATCTAGCATACAATTTATCTGCTTCCAAAATACAGTGGTGGAACAGACACAAGGTAGATATTCCATTATAAATGGAAATAATTGGAGGGAAAGAAGGGATAATGGGCATCAAACAAGTTCCAAACCCAGAAGAACAATTTACATTAGCTCTCAAAGCTTCAAAACAATCCTCTGTTCTTGGGTACCATCTGGGCAAGGGCTCTGCCCTGTAGATTCTGGCTGTAGGCCATGCTCCCTAGATTCTGGGTGGAGGCCCCTTTGCCCTGGGCTTCACCTTTGCCTTCCAGGCTCACTGGGACAGCAAGTCTGCTCCTCGGGCTTTGGGTGGGCTCCATTCTCCTAGTCCATCTGAGTGGTGACTTCACCCCCTTGGTCCAGCAGGCCTCTTTCTTCTGCCACTTGGGCATGGCAGCCCTGCTCCGTCAGCTGTCACTCCATACCCCTGGCACTTTTGAATGCCAACCCCACACTCTGGAACAGAGTTGGTGAAGATGTGACTTTTAAACCTAGGAGGCCATGACTACTCATTGAAACCAATGTAGCCCTGCTTCCTGTACTCCTTTCAACAGGACTACTGATCTCTGAGTTGCTCCAGGGATGTTGTTGTTGTTTTGCCATCAAGTCGGCCCTGACTCACAGTGACCCCTCCTTGGGTTTTCGAGGCAGTATCACTACGGAAGTAGGATTGCCCAACCTTCCTTCCGAGGAGTGGCTGTGGGTTTGAACCTCCAGCCTTCTAGTGAGCAGTCAAGTGCCTTAGGCACTATGCTACCAGTGCTCCAGGGATAGTCCTTTAATTTTCTTTGATAACAACAAATGCAGCCTCTTTGGCCTATTTCCTGCCTGTAGAATTCCAAGAGGCAGACAGTATTTTTTCCTTTCATTCTTTCTCTGCCCCTTTCAGTCTAAGCAGATGGGTTTTCTTCTATGGTAGTTGGTTGGATCTATCAGTCACAGGCTTAATCTCTTTACTGAAAGATTGTATAGCACTTCTTCATGAAAATTCTAGGACATGGGTCCTTAGTTTGTATAATAGAATTTTCCAAATCTTTAAGTTTTTATTTCATTTTGCACAGTTCATATTTAAGTCCATCTGTCTCCTCTCACATTTTACTATTAGCAGCAAGGAGAAACTATCTTTTAAGATCTTGCTTAGAAATCTCCTCAGCTAAATATCCAAGTTCATCACTTACAGGTTCTTCCTTTCACTAACATTTTAACATAATTCAGATAAGTTCTTTGCCACTGCATACAAGGCATCACCCTTCTTCCATTGTCCAATCACGTTTATCACTTTTTTTAAAGCCTAACCAAGATGAGAGAGACTTTCTCTATAACTCTCCTCACTTCCTTCTGAGCCCTCACCAACATTGCCTTTGATGTCCATAATTCTACCAACAGTCTCTTCAAGGCTCTAGGTTTTTATTATTGGGCACCTTAAAACTCTTCCAGCCTCTACCTATTAACCTATTCTAAAACTGCTTTCCATACTAGGTGTGTTAGATTGGGTTCTCTAGAGAAACACAAAAACCAGCAAAGTGTATATATATATATTTATAGAGAGTGAGAGAGAGAGAAATTTATCTTAGGAAAATGGCTCACAAGCGTATAGAAGCCGACAAGTCCAAGTCTCTGGAGGAGATGGGCTGGCGGCAGCTTTAGCTTCCGTAAGCGCAGGGGGCTGAGAAATTCGAGGCTGGCAGGCAGTACACTGGTTGTTGACTCCAACAAAAGATGAATCCAAGATCTCCAGGCCGAGCGGTGGGCTGCTCACTCACGGAAGTCTGTAGTCCGCACACCAGGGTTCCAATCCCTCAAAGAATGTGTCTCTTCCCAGGATGTCCCTGGTTATCTTGGAAGCAGGCCACACCCCTAGGGAAACTCCCCATGGGCAGACTGACCACTCAGAACACAGTCATCTGATCCCATCATGGGAACAATCACACAGAACTGGGGTCCAGCCAAGTTGACACACAGCTCCAACTATCACACTTGATGTCTGCTAGAGCAGCACTCCACCCTTCTCTTTGATGAATTCTCTTAACAAACTCTGTGTTGGTTACCTAGTGCTGCTATAACAGAAATACCACAAATGGGTGGCTTTAACAAATAGCATGGCATGTCCCTTCTTTTTTTGGGACTTTTGGCTTCTGGACCCTTACCTGCATTGGGAAAAATCTACACACACACACACCCCATCACATTTAGACAATTCAACTTTTGGGGGACTTCAAGTATGGAAGGGGAAAATAAAAACCTTTTGTTTATTCTCATTCTTCTGTAGTAGATACAAAACTGAAAGTGTTATTTCAGTAAATTATTGTGTAGCCAAGAAGATATTTTCAAATTATTTGCAAAAAGATATGCTCTTCTCTCTATAATTATTAGCATGGACATAGAAGTGCATTCAGAGGTGGAGGTGCTTGTTCCTGTTGCCTAATATGCTCCTTCATCATCTACCTAACTCCTGCTGGCCTTTTAATATTTAGTTCAAGTGTCACTTCTTCCAAAAAGATTTCTCAGTCTCTCTGGTCCTGTTTCCAAAAACCAGTTGCCATTGAGTTGACTCTGACCCCATGTATGTCAAAGTAGGAATGTGCTCAACAGGGTTTTCAATGACTGATTTTTCAGAAGTAGATCACCAGGCCTTTCTTCTGAGTGCCTCTGGGTAGACTCCAACCTCCAACCTTTCAGTGAGCAGCTGAGCTAAACATGGGCACCACCCAGGGACTCCCTGGTCCTATAGAAAGAAGAAGAGGAAGAAAACAATAACCAGTATTTACTGAACACTTCCATGATTCTGAGGAGCTATGCTGTCATAGTGGTTAAAACATTTGGCTGCTAACCAAAATGTCGGTGGTTCAAACCCACCAGCCGCTCTGTGAGAGAAAGATGAGGCAGTCTGCTTCCATAAAGATTTGCAGCCTTGGAAACCTTGTGGGGCAGTTCTACTCTGTCCTAAAGTCACTATGAATCAGAATTGACTCAATGGTGGTGGGTTTAGTGGGATCTATCATTCTGAACCCTTGACATACAGTGTCTCATTTAAACCTTACAACAACTTTATGACACTGGTAGAATTACAATCTTCTTTTGAGAGATGGAAAAACTGTGGCCCAAGAAAATTAAGTACATTGTCCAAAGCCACACAGTAAGCATCAGAATTGGGATTTGAGTCTATATAGTCTGATTTCAGAGGCCATCTGTCTTAGTTTGAGTTCTCCCAAAAGTAGACCATTGAAATAAGGACCTGGTACAAATAATCAAATTGGGAGGCAATTTTAGGAAGTTCAGGTGTGAAAGTGGGGAAGTGAGACAGGGGAAGGAAGAAATCCATTTAAAAATTGCATTAGCCCTATATGACCATGAGACCAGAACTAGATGGTGCCTGGCTACCACTGTCAACCACTCAGAAAGGGATCAGTACGGGAGATCCTGGATAGAGTGGAAGAACAATGTGGAACAAAATTCAAAATCATTAAAAAAAAAAAAAAAAGACCAAGTTTGCTGGTCTGATAGAGCCTGGTGAGATCCCTGAGGCTATGGTCCCTAGTTACCCTTTAGGTCTGGAACTGAACTCAATCCTGTGGCTTCTAGCCAAACAACAGACGGCATAAGGGGTGAACACTTACATCAGGTGGGAGAACAAAAGGGCAGTATTTGCACAGGGAGATAGCTCAGGGGGCACAAATGCATAGGAAAGAAGGACACAGGGGTAACTACAAGAATAAAGTTACACTGTGGAGAATTGCAGTCAATGTCATGAAGCAAAATGGGTATGAACTGCTGTATGGAAAATGAATTTGTTCTGTAAAGTTTCACCAAAATCACAATTAATTTTTTTTTTTTTAATGCATTAGTGGGAGAGTTTCTTCTATGGACAGCAGGGCTCAATCCCAACAAAGACCTTCTGAAGGGCTGGGGACAATATATTTCAGAATTGTTCCAACAAGAGTGAGGAAAAAGCTGGGGTACTGATACTCTAAATGCAGTTGCTGAGTGTTGTTCCTAAGCACTTCTGGCCTGCAGCCAGGGGAAGCCCTCAGGCAGAGGACACAAGTGCTGGAGGTAGACAGCAGATAGTGTGTATGGAAATGTTCCTGTGAAGTTGCAGGTGACCTCCACGGTGGGCCAAGAAGATAGGAGCAGGCCACCGACAGCATTTGCTGTGCCACCCACATTATGCTCTTTTCTCCCAGGTCTTAACTGTATTACAATAGCATTTATCACATTATTGTGAAATGTGAATTTATCTGTCTGCTATATTAATCAGACAGCTGAGCTCCAACCCTGAAGCGCACTTGGTAATTAAAACAGCCTGTGCCAGTTTTCCAGGAGTGCCTTAGGTGAATTTGGAAGTCTGTATCTTTCCTCGATAAGAGAAGAGGCTCTCAGTTTGCTCCATGAATGGTTGGTTCTAATGGCACTCCTCAGATAGCTGCTTTCCCTGGAGTGCCATTGTTGTTGTTGTTGTTGTGTGCCATCGAGTCGGCCCCGACTCATAGCGACCCCTCCTTGGGTTTCCTAGGCAGTATCACTACGGAAGTAGATTGCCCCATCTGCCACTCCTCGGAAGGAAGTCTGGAGCATCTCTACTGCAGCTAACAACAACGTTCTGAGATGTTGCCTTTCAGGAGGATCCTTTGGCCCCTTGAAGTTCCCTCTGAGGCTGCCTTTCCCAAGAGCAAGAAAGACGGGTCATCTGTGGCCTGGAAACAAAGCTGGCCTTTGTCCCTCAGATAGCTGCTTTCCCTGGAGTGCCATTGTTGTTGTTGTTGTTGTGTGCCGTTGAGTTGGACCCGACTCATAGCGACCCCTCCTTGGGTTTCCGAGGCAGTATCACTAT
>NW_006921595.1:3475189-3485605 GCF_000298275.1 Orycteropus afer afer
AACAAAAAAAAAAAAAAAAAAAAAAAAACACAGCCGTCACCATACATGAGAAATCTGGATTTTATTTTATTAATAGTAATGTTCAAAGGAAGGAGCTCCAGTGGTGCAGTGCCTAAGGCATCTGACTGCTAACCAGAAGGTTGGTGGTTCAAACCCACCAGCCACTATGTGGAAGGAAGATTGGACAATCTACTTCTGTAAATTTACTGCCTCAGAAACCCAATGGGGGTCACTATGAATCAGAATTGACTTGATGGCAATGAGTTTGGTTTTTTTGGTTTAATGCTCAAAGGATTATACAAATGTAATGGTATTCAGAGTGTGAAAAATTTAAACACCGTTTCATTAAATAATGTAAGTTAATATAATGTTTAAGATTTAAAATAATAATAATTGTAATCATGTGCTGTCGAGTCAGCCCCGACTCATAGCAACCCCTCCTTGGGTTTCCGAGGCAGTATCACTACAGAAGTAGATTACCCAACCTTCCTTCCAAGGAGTGGCTGGTGAATTTAAAAGTGTTCCTTTTTTCAAATATGTATTTTCTTTGAAAATAGTCAAAATTTATCTCTAAAATTAAAAGGCAAAATATAAATTATAATAAAATGAACATGAAATATTTAAATCAAAAGTATTTAAGCAATATCATTTTTATAAAAATAAAACTATTCACAATTCTAGTGTTCAATGTCCATCTAGTTGCCAATGTAAAGAACATGTCATCTTTCACACATGTTATATTGAGTCCTTCATATAAAATTATTTTAAAGTAATGTTTAAGTTTGCAAAATGTCCCCCAGTTGCCATGTGCATCTGTTGTGAATACCGTGCCAATTTGTGAACTCCCTCAGAACCAGGATTCAAAACTCGGAGAAGGATGCCTGACACCACTGGCAACTGATAATCTGATGTGCAAGGATCTACTACACTTATGCTGAGATAAAGGACTTGACAGACTGATTAATTTGTCTTTTCTCTTATCTGTGCCCTGGTGGCATAGTGGTTAAAGTGCTCAGCTGCTAACTGAAAGGTCGATGGTTCGAACCCACCAGCCTCTCTGCAGGACAAAGATGTGGCAGTCTACTTCCTTAAAGATTTATAGCCTTAGAAACCCTGTGGGCAGTTCCACTCTGTTCTATAGGGTCACTATGAGTCTGAATCGACTCAACAGCAATAGGTGTATGCCACCCAAATCCTTCTTGCACCCCAAAGCCCACCTGAGGCAGTAATGCCAAAGCCTCAAAACTTCCTGCTATTGAGATGCAGTCCCTTTTGTTTAAAGGCCACAGGCAGAGAGAGATGTGCAGGTTCAGAGCATTAGGGCTGAGCAGTGCTGGCCTCCATAGTGGATACTTGGGGTTATGGGCCACCATCTGCCAGTGCTGATTGCTCAAGAGACAGAACTGCCATGTGCTCTTCAACAAATTTCTTTTTGTGTGGTTTGTGATATTGGGGTCCTCTAAAGCAAGAGTCAGCAAACGTTTTCTGTAAAGGACCAGATAGTGAATATTCTTGGTTTTGCAGGCCATATGGTTTCCACTGAAACTACTTTGCTGATGTGTAGTGCAAAGGCAATCAAAGACAATTTGTAAATGAATGCTCCTGGCTGTGTTCTAATGAAACTGTATCTACCTAACCAGGCCAGGTGTGGTCTCAATCTTTGACCCAAGTTCTAACTCATGCATAGGGCCATGAGCAGGAGCATCTCTTGCCTGCATCTCAAGGCAGTCCTGACTGTTCCAGTTCTACAGTCCCATGATTTTAAACATTTTTTAAATCAGTATTTTATTGTGTTTAAGATAAAGTTTACACAGCATATTAGGTTTAAGTATTTTAAAGCAAGGCATTTTAAAGAAATATAAAACCTTTGTGTTCACCCATCAAAATTCACCTAGTTTTTCATAGCAGTGTTGAGAATGTTGGTTGCCTTAATTGTGTGAACTTGCACAAATAATTTAGCCTCTTTGAACTTCTGTCCTTGTCTGAAAATGGTCAACTTGTTATACTGTTGAAAAAGTAAAAATAACAATGATGATGATGACGATGGGGATGATGGTGGTGGTAATGGTGAAAACACGTCTCATTTGCAAAGTGCTTTATAGTTTTTCAAACTGTTTTCAATTTAATCCTTATGAAAATCTTATGAGGTAGGTAGTGTTGTTGTTGTTGTTATGTGCCGTCGAGTTGGACCCGACTTATAGCGACCCCTCCTTGGGTTTCCAAGGCAGTATCACTACGGAAGTAGATTGCCCCATCTTCCTTCTAAGGAGTGGCTGGTGGGTTTGAACCGGCAGCCTTCTGGTTAGCAGTCAAGTGCCTTAGCCACTATGCTACCAGAGCTCCTGAGGTAGGTAGTATCAACTCCATTTTTACATGTGTGGGAACTATGAGGCACAGAAGATATAGGTCAGTTGCTAAAGGACTTCTGATTGGAGAATCAAGTTCTAAAACCAGGGCTCTGCAATTTCAATTTAGAGCCACTTTTACTTTAAGGAGCTCTGGTGGTATAGTGGTTAAAGCATTTGGCTGCTAACCAAAAGGCTGGTGGTTCAAACCCGCTAGCTGCTCCATGGAAGAAAGATGAGGTAATCTGCTTCTGTAAAGATTTATGGTCTTGGAAACCCAATGGGGGTCACTGTGAGTTGGAATCAACTTAATGGCAGTGAATGTGGTTTTGGAGTTAATTTAAGTATGTAGTATCACTAGGTAAAATACTAAGTGCTATGTAAAACCAGGGATTTTTGAAAACATTTTTATATCTTTGACCCTAGACCTTCTAGATTATAATCTTCCTAATACTTTAATAGGAGCTCTGGTAGCATAGTGCCTAAGGCACTTGACTGCTAACCAGAAGGCTGGCGGTTCAAACCCACTAGCCACTCCTCGGAAGGAAGGTTGGGCAATCCTACTTCCGTAATGATACTGCCTCGGAAACCCAAGGAGGGGTCGCTATGAGTTGGGGCCGACTTGACGGCACATAACAACAACAACAACAACACTTTAATGGATCACAGGCACTGGACATTCTCTCACAAATGTCTGTGACACATTTGACTTATTACTGAACAAACACCAATTATGCCTGTATCTTGGGTTGTGCCAACAGGAACAGAAAACATGCCAACTTTATTAATTTCTCCCTGTATAGGCTTTTTCATCAGGCTGCCAGGGAGCAAGCTCATTGCCAACTCAGCAGTGAGTTTCATAAGCACTGCTTCCCCTAGTACCTTTCAAAAAAAATGTCTGTCACCTGTACAGGTTCAAGGGGTGTTTTGAGAAGGACATTCAGGAAACTCTCATCTGCTTCATGTGGTACATGATTAGATCTGATGGTGCCTCAACTGTTCTTCATAGCTCTTTATCAAGTGGTGCAAATTTTGTTACTATAAATTCCCAGTGAAAGTTCAATCTCTTTTGTTGCAGAGGAATTACAATTTGTCAAATATCTCCTGAAAATGCTTCATGTTTTGCATGTTTTTGCATTAAAGAAATGTAACAAAGATTATGCCCATCTCTCATAAAAAAACTTGATTCTTTCTGATACTTTCAATCCTAACAAGTTCTCTGCTTCCTTACACTTCCATTTAATTGTTCTCTCATACATAGATTTCTCACATAGATTAGGCAATATTGAATCTTTTTTTTGTGTGTGCCAATTTTAAATTCAGCTTTAAGACATTGTATTTTCCACTTACAATACAGTATTAGTAAAGTGCAATGTTACTTCCTTTCCCTATGCATATCTATATTCAAGTATTGAGAATGCCCATAAATTTAGTATAGCAATTTAACTTTTAAAACTGCCACTGAATGTGCCACAAATTTGGGTCCTTCAATTTATTGTGGAACAGTGCTAAGGTATCTATGCTCGAGAGACTGACTTAAGCAACCTCTTCAATAGTGGGTCCAGAGGAGGCACCACCAGATGGAGAAGCTCTACCACCAGGGAAGCCCCCAGGCATTCCTCCAGGCATGCCTCCAGCACTCTGGTACAGCTTGGTGATGATGGGGTTGCAGATTTTTTCCAGCTCTTTCTGTTAGTGTTCAAATTCCTCCTTCTCTGTTGTCTGATCCTTATCAAGCCAGTTGATAATTTCATTACACTTGTCAAGAATCTTCTATTTGTCATAGTCATTGATCCTGCCTTGAAGTTTTTCATCTTCAACAGTTGCTCTCATGTTCATCTTCAGCGTTGTATTTCTCAGCTTCCTGGACCATCTGCTCAATGTCTTCTTTACTCAAGCAGCCCTTGTCATTAGTGATGGTGATCTTATTCTCTTTTCCAGTACTTTTATCCATAGCAGAAACATTAAGGATCCCATTGGCATCAGTATCAAAAGTGACTTGAATCTGGGGGACACCACGTGGTGCAGGAGGTATGCCAGTGAATTCAAACTTGCCAAGCAAGTTGTTATCCTTGGTCATGGCACTCTCACCTTCATAAACCTGAATTAGTACACCTGGCTGGTTGTCAGAGTAGGTTGTGAAGGTCTGCATCTGCTTTGTAGGAACAGCAGTATTGCGCTTAATAAGGACAGTCATGACTCCACGAGCAGTTTCAATACCAAGGGAAAGAGGAGTGACATCCAAGAGCAGCAAATATCGAACATTTTCAGATTCATCTCCAGATAAGATAGCTGCCTGGACATCTGCACATAAACAACAGCCTCATCAGGGTTGAGGCTCTTGTTCAATTCTTTTCCATTGAAGAAATCCTGAAGAAGTTTCTGAATCTTGGGAAAACAGGTAGAACCACCCAACAGGACAATGTCATGGATCTGAGACTTGTCTAGCTTTGCATCCCTGAGGGCTTTCTCCACGGAGTCCAGTGTGCCATGGAACAGGTCAGCATTCAGTTCTTCAAATCAGGCGCAGGTAATAAGAGGTATAGAAGTCAATTCCTTCATACAAAGCATCAATCTCAATTCTGGCCTGGGTGCTAGAAGAGAAACTGTGCTTTGCACGTTCACAAGCAGCGCAGAGGCAACAGACAGCCCTTTTGTTCTTACTCATGTCCTTCTTATGTTTGCGCTTGAACTCAGTAATAAATTGGTTGACTATTCTATTGTCAAAGTCTTCTCCACCTAAGTGGATGTCTCCAGCTGTAGATTTGACCTCAGAGATTCCATCTTCAATAGTGAGGATTGACACATCAAAAATGCCACCTCCTAAGTCAAAGATCAGCACATTTCTTTCAGCACCAACCTTCTTGTCTAATCCATAAGCAATAGCAGCAGCAGTTGGCTCATTGATGATTCTGAGTACATTGAGGCCAACAATAGTTCCAGCATCTTTGGTAGCCTGACGCTGAGAACCATTAAGGTAGGCTGGCACAGTAACAACAGCATTGGTAACAGTCTTCCTAAGGTAGGCTTCTGCAATTTCCTTCATCTTTGTCAGAACCATAGATGATACCTCCTCTGGATAGAAACTTTGGTTTCTCCCTTGTATTCTACCTGGACCTTGGGCCTGCCTGCATCATTCACTACCATGAAGGTCCAGTGCTTCATATCAGACTGGATAACAGCATCATCAAGTCTTCGTCCAATGAGACATTTGGCATCAAAAATCATGTTAGTGGGATTCATTGCAACTTGATACTTTGCGGCATCACCAATCAATTGTTCGGTATCAGTAAAAGCGACATAGCTTGGGGTGGTTAGGTTGCCCTTATCATTGGCAATTATCTTTACTTTACTGTGCTGGAAGACACCCACACAGGAGTAGGTGGTGCTAAGATCAATGCCAACTGCTGGTCCCTTAGACGTGTTTGCTCAGCCTAAGTCCCACATAGATACAGAAACACATGCAGATCACGGTGCTGCCACTGCGTTAAATGAGCAGATTAAGCAATATTGAATCTTATAGAGCTGTGGTGCTCAACAATGTAGCCACTAACCACATATAGCTATTTAAATTTAAATCAATTAAAATTGACAATTCATTTCCTCTAGTCAGATTTCAAGTGTTCAGTAACTACATGCAGCAACGTGCTACTATACTGGGCAGCACAGATATGGAATGTTTCTATCACTGCAGAAAGTTCTATTGGACAGTGCTGTATAGTGGACTCAGACGTCATAATCTGGTATAAATTCATCTGAGGACTGCTCTTTTTTTTTTTTTTTTTTCCTACTCCCTCACTCCCTCCAGCCCCTCTGCATATCTGATATCAGCAGTCATTTGACCTGCTACAGGGGCACCTAAGGAATGATGCAGAGACATTTATGACAACGCAGGCCAAGGCCTCAATCCTGATTCAGTGCTTTCAAATGCTCCTCACCTGGGACAAAATACTCAAAATTTTACATAATAATAAAAAGCATATGGAGAAAACATGGAGTGAAGTTAGCTAATATATTTCTTCTATCTCTAGATGCTGTCCAAAAAAATTAGAGACTCATAGCAGTCTAAGTCATTAACCACACTGAGAACTGTTACTACCTAAAGACAGAAATAAGGAGGGGTATATAAAACAGAAAATAAAAGAACTCGTCTTGGGAAAGAGATGTGAAGTGGGGCTGATGTAAGGTGGAGATGGAGGATTCATTTTTCAGGGATGGAATAACAGAAGCCTGATTTATTAAATCTTTTTCTCCTTGCATTTTCTTTTTTTAATTTTTTTTTTTAATTTTAAGAGTTTGTTTTACATTCAACATTATGTGTACATTTAGTTTCACTCCCCATTTACCATGCCCAACTCTAACCCAGTCTCCTCCCCTCCCTGCCCAGCAACCCTCCCCCCAAGTGATGCCCCTATATCATCTCCGTGTAAATATTGCCCTTCAAGCGCCCCATGGTCTATCGCTCCAGGGGATGTATTTTCACAGAGTATGTGGGTGCATCCCCCTGGGTTGAATGGTCTGCATGTACATCTTGTTAACTATTGGGCTGAGAGCCAGCCCCAGGAGTGAGCTCTATTCCAGGTGAAGAATGTATTCCAGGGTCATAGTATTGGGGGTCTCTCCAGACTCCATCCTACCAGTAATCCTGATCATTATTGAGTTTTTGGATTTGTCCCACATTTCTCCTCCCACTCTATCCCAGATCTCCAGACTCAATCCTTTCCTGAGTGGTTGGAATTGGTAGCCAGGGACCATCTAGTTCCTCTGGTCTCAAGAGCCACCATGTCCTAGGGCTGATTGCCTCCAAATCCCCGTGTTTTGTTTTTGTTTGGTTCTTTTTTTTTTGCACTCTTCTTTGCTTCTGACACTAGGAGACCACCAAGTACATCCTAGATGGCCGCTTGGAAGCTTTTAAGACCCCAGTCGCTACTCACCAATATAGGATGAGGAACAAGGCTTTTATGTATTTTGTTGTGCCAGTTGAGTTTGGTGTCGCTCAGTAGTATGGTCCTGATATGGTAGATCTATTGGATCTCTCTCCCATAGTGTCTGGGTGTCTGTGAGGGATTGCTCTGTGTCTGTCTTCTATTGTTTCTATAAGGATTGCAGGTATTTTGTATCACTAGTATCTGTGCAAGATTAGCCTGTGCTGAATCTATCCTTGGTCTAGAGTGTACTCCTGTTCACGGATCCCCACCTGGTCTTCTCTGGTGTTTATGTGTTTATCTGTAGCCCGGTGTTTGGTGTTAATGGTAATGCAGTATTGTGGGCACACTGGTTGGTATTAGCATCTGTCATCTAACTCCTATGTGCACAATTCAGTGTCCTCCCTTTTCCTAATGTTATCATGGTGGTTTCAGACCCTTTCCATATATCCCTCCTCTTACCCACGTCAGCGTGTGGGCCCCAACTAGCTTGAAATTAATCCCTCCCTACCCCAGTAACCTACAACATGAGTCCCCTTTCGCAATATCCCCTTTTGACCCACCCACTTTCTTTTAACAACTCAAACTAATACGAAGGCTAAGACCAAGACTGTAAGGAATAACAGGTACCATTTACTGATACATGCCATTGAGCTAAACCCTTAGTATATATTGTTATCTCTTTGAATATTTATAATAAGCCCACGTTATTACCAAGACTTATTTGGAACTCAAGGCCCAAGGTCACACAGTAAAAGGTAGCTTTGAGTTTTGAACCCAAGTCTTTCAGCTACAGAGCCTGATTTCTTAATCACTCACCTGTACCAATTCTTCATCATCATCCCTCTCTACCTGCTCCCCTGTGCTAATATGAACCTGGCCAGGCAACCTGGGGATAAGGCCAAGATTGAATGTCATGCTGTAGGGGCACCCTGCCAAAAGCAAGGGCAGAGTTAGGCATAAGTAGACAGCATGAATTATCTTGGTGGGTGTAATTCAACCCAGGCTAATTTTGTGCCAAAATGAAATGTGTCCTTCATAATACAACTACTGAGGCTTTTCACTAATTGGATATTTTTCCACTGGAAATACCCAAATAAGAGTCATCACTAGTAGATCTGTTACGATTGATGCGTAAAACTTGACATTAACCAAAAGAACTGAATGTGTGGGTTTATTCTTCTTATTTTTAGTATCTTTTCTTTTTTTCTTTTTGAAAGCACTGATTTCATTCCACAGATCCCACGTGCCAGCTATCACTGCAGTCTGTGTTTCAGAATTTTCTCTGAGCCAACTCTGGGAGAAGACTGGATGCTGCCACTTTTTCAAAGCAAGCAGCCCATATGTCTTCACTGAGAACTGAGTTTGTACTCTGAAACTTAAATTTAGTTTTGTTTTTTTTTAATGCAAACAAATATGTAGATCAGACAGCAGGAAATGTGTATCTCTAGGAGACAGCTTAGAGGTTTTCTTTAGCTTATTATGAAAATTCCATGTTTTATAATAATCATTGATTTCTCACTATAGTCTTACTTAGCATTTCTCCCCCTTTCTTACTTCTTTATTTCATGTAGTTTCTTGGAACTTGGTTTTCCAGTTGTCAAGACTTACCGTATCTATTATCACTTTGTTTATAAGTCATAACTTTTCCAGAGTGAGTTAATCCAAATTGGAGTAAGTAAGATTGAGAGTTTCCCCCAAAATGAGCTTTCACAGAAACCATGATTCAGGATTCCAGATTCCAAGGAAAAACAGGATTCAGGGAAAACGTCCTTGGAATCAAAAATTATCACATGAGTTTCAGAATCTACTTCAGCCTCCTCAGACCTGCTCTAAGAGCAAAGATGCTAGATGGCAGAATGGAGAATGGCGTTAACCTTCCTCAAATCCAGTCATTAGACTATTCATTAAGCATCCATCTGGCATATCAGACACATTAGGTAATTAGTAGTAATGAATAAGAACACAAGAGCAGACCAATTAAAAAAATAAAGCTTCCCGTATTAGTCATGTTTGCAAGTCACCAATTGTCAAAAACCAGCCAAGTCCTGTTCATAATCATGAATAAAATAAAACATCTATTGAGAAGGCTGACTTTTGAGATCATGATGTCAGAATAGGGTTGAACTGTATGAGTCAGAATGGAAATTCACTCAGTCAAGAATCAGAGTGAATAATATAAGATAATAAGACTTGGAAGAATCTGGACTAAAGGGCTGAGACATCAGAGAGTCATTTGGCAAAATCTGAATTTCAAGATTTCAGAACCAGCCTTGGCCAAAATTGTTATCAGACTTAATACTGCTGAGTACACTATAAGTTTGGTGGGTCATGGACCATATCTATTTTACTCCCCAGTATATCTCTAGCATCAAACAGTGCCCGGCACATAGAAGGCATTCAGTAAGTATTTTGTAAATTACTGAAGTAATAAATAAACGAATAAAGTAAAATTTGGCTTCTTGATCACCACTTTTTTTATCCTTTACACAAGTACTATCTGTCTTGGTCAACTACCTCCAAGGAATCCTGAGCAATTACATGGGTGCCCAGGTGCTCCAAATGGACAGGCCATAATAAGCAACTTCCTGTTCTTCAGAAATCTGGTTTTGTTTTTCTGCTTTCCATCAAACATCAACTATTATGGAATCCTTGCCCTCAGAACTGGTTCATTTGATTATCTTATTTACATTGAGTGGATGAATGCAAATATACATATGGGAGAATGTGTACCCATCGCCTTATAAACATTTTCATTTTAACTTCAAGGTTAAGAGACTTTGGACCCAGATAGACCTGGATTGATTCTTCCACTTAATAGCTATAAGGCCTTAAGCAATTTACTGACTCCTTAAGAAGCCATGATGGGCATAACATATGACACAAAACATTGTTCCACATCCTACTTTGGCAAGTACCGACTGGGATCTTAAAAGCTTGCAAGCAGCCATCTAGATGCAACAAATGGGTCTCTCCTCTAGAGCAAAGAAGAATGAAGAAAACCAAAGATGCATGGAAACAATTAGTCCAAGCAACCGGTACACCATACAATCCTCAGCCTATATGACTATGAGACCAGAAGAACTAGATGGTGACTGGCTACCACTGGCAAACACTCAGAGGGGGATCTATGTAGGAGATGCTGG
>NW_006921595.1:3485951-3487120 GCF_000298275.1 Orycteropus afer afer
CATTGTGGTAAATTGTGGTCAATGTCATGAGACAAAGTGTATGTGAATTGCTGTATGGAAAGTGAATTTTCTCTGCAAACTGTCACCCAAATCACAATTAAAAAAAAAAAGAAAAAGAAGCCATGGTGGGGCAGTGGTTAAGCACTTGGCTAACTGAAAGGTCAGTGATTCTAACTCACCAGCTGCTCTGAATGAGAAAGATGTGGCAATCTGCTTCCATAAAGGTTAGTCTTGGAATCCATATTGGACAGTTCTACTCTGTCCTATTGGACTGCTGAGTTGGAACCAACTAGATAGCAATAAATTTTTGTGCAAGCCTTAGTTTCCTCATCTGTACTTAAATAGTTGCATGGAACAATTAAATATCACCTCTTGCACCAAATTGTAAGGATCAATCAAATCAAATTAATTCCACTTCTAACACTAGCTTCATTCACATACAGCACTTCTTCCTCTGCCTCTAAACTCTGGAGCTAAGTTAGACCTCACAAGTGCAGTCTTCCAGATGATCAAGTCTGCCTAAGATCTCAGACACCAGCACAAGCTTGGTAATCCATCCCTCACTTATAACCTGCTGACTACAAATTTGGGGGTTCCCTTTACAACCTCAGAATATCATCTGTAAGTCTGAAAGTCCCCAACCCCTCACCTCTGACCTGCTACTCTCTTAGATTCGATAATTTGCTAGAACGATTCACAGAACTCATGGAAACTTCCATATTTACAATTAGTTTTATTATAGTTTTATAAAAAGGATATAAATGAAGAGACAAATGATAGGGCAAGGTCTGGGAGAGTCCTCAGTGTGATGCTTCCATGTTCCAAAAGGGATGCTCTACCCTTCCCATGTGCATCAATGTCTTTCACCAACCAGGAAGCCCATAGAGCTTCCATGTCCAAAGTCTTTGTTTAGAGCCTCGTTATGAATATGCCCTTCCCCCTACTCCCTGAGGTTGGCTGTTAGCAGCACTGGTCTTTCTGGCTCTATCAGCCCCCACCTGAGTCACCTCATTAGACTAAATCCTCAGGTGTGGTTTGGAACCCTATATATAAGGAAAGCAAATGAATTACTCAGGAAATTCCAAGGGTTTAAAGTTATCTCTAGGAGCTCTGGTGGCATAGTGCCTAAGGCATTTGACTGCTAACCAGAAGGCCGGCAGTTCAAACCC
>NW_006921595.1:3492240-3495448 GCF_000298275.1 Orycteropus afer afer
GTAGGATTGGTGTCAGGTCTTCTCTGAATGTTTTGTAGAATTCTCCAGTGAAACCATCTGGGCCAGGACTTTTTTTAGTTGGTAATTTTTTGATGACCTTTCCAATTTCTTCTGTGATGGGCCTGTAATTTTTTTTTGTAATTTTTTTGTAATTTTTTGTAATTTTTACAGACTTGGAAACCCAATAGGGCAGTTTTACAAGTTGGAATCGACTCAATGGCAGTGGGTTTTTTCATATAGAATGTGCACAGGAAGTCAGTAGTTCTCAAAGTGTGTTCCCAGAAGACAGCATCAGAGTCTTCAGGGAATCTGTTAAAACTGCAAATACTCAGCCATACCAGAGACTTAGCAATCAGAAAATCTGGAGGTGGAGCCCATCAATCCACATTTTAGCAAGATCTCTAGGTGATTCCTGATCATATGCTAACTCCTGAAATAGATGAATATCAACAAATTCTTTTTGGTACAGTTCCATGTATTCCCTCCATCTTCTTTTGATGCTTCCCACATCATTCAATATTCTGCCCATGTTGTTGTTGTTATGTGCTGTCGAGTTGGACCCAACTCATAGCGACCCCTTCTTGGGTTTCCAAGGCGGTATCACTACAGGAGTAGATTGCCCAACCTTCATTCCGAGGAGTGGCTGGTGGGTTTGAACCACCAGCCTTCTGGTTAACAGTCAAGTGCCTTAGACACTATGCTACCAGAGCTCTCCATAGAATCCTTCAATATGGCAACTCAAGGCTTGAAATTTTTTCTTCAGTTCTTTCTGCTTGAGAAATGTTGAGTGTGTTTTTCCCTTTTGGTTTTCTAAAACCAGGTCTTTGCACATTTCATTATAATTGACTTTGTCTTCCCAATCTGCTCTTTGATATCTTCTATTCAGCTCTTGAACAACATGCTATATGCAGATGACACAACCTTGCTTGTTCAAAGTGGAAATGACTTGAAGCACTTACTTACTGTTGAAGATCAAAGACTACAGTCTTCAGTATGGATTACACCTCAACATAAAAAAAATGAAAATCCTCACAACTGAATCAATAAACAACATCAGGATACATGGAGAAAAGAATGAAGTTGTCAGGGATTTCATTGTACTTGGATCCACAATCAACACCTGTGGAAGCAGAAGTGAAGAAATCAGATGTCATATTGCACTGGGCAAATGTGCTGCAAAAGACCTCTTTCAAGTGTTAAGAAGCAAAGATTTCACTTTGAGGACTAAAGTGTGCCTAACCCAAGCTATGAAATTTTCAATCACTTCATATGCATGTGAAAGCTGGATAATAAATAAGGAAGACCAAAGAAAAGTCAATGCCTTTGAATTGTGGTGTTGGCGAAAAATACTGAAAATACCATGGACTGCCAGAAAAACCAACAACTCTGTCCTGGAGGAAGTGCAGCCAGAATGCTCCTTAGAAGAAAGAATGGCCAGACTTTGCCTCACCTACTTTGGTCATGTTGTCAGAAGGGACCATTCCCTGGAAAAGGAGATCATGCTTGGTAAAGTTGAGGGTCAGAGAAAAAGGGGAAGACTCTCAACAAGGTGGGGCCACACAGTGGCTGCAATGGTGGGCTCAGCATGCTGATTATGAGGATGGCACAGGACTGGGCAATATTTCACTCTGTTGTACACAGGGTCACTGTGAGTCCCAGCTGACTTGACAGCACCCAACAACAACTAGGTGATTCTGATGCATGCTAAAGTTTGATTTTATACTATAAAAATGTGTTGATATTATTGTTACTTCAACAGGGACCACCTAGAATATTCTTGATTTCCAACCAAATTCTGGGAAGCTTCAGGGTTTCTGGAGGTGTCTGAGAGGCCATTCATTGCAAGATGCTGAGGGGCAGATCACAAAGATCTAGACTGTCCGCTAGCTCTGCTTTGACAAGTGAGCTCAAATTTATCAGTTTCATATGTTGCAGTCCCATTTCAAGTTCCATTTGCTGGACAAAGGATCTTCTCTGAAAAAAGTCTTGAAAATCACTGCTTCATCCAAAGTGCCAATGGGAATTGGGCTGGGCTATGGGGAAGAAATGGGAATTTTTCTTGTATGTCACCATGTAAGATTAATGCAGCCCTGCACTTAGATCCAAACTTCACATACATCCTTTGGTAACTGTGCTGGGCACATTTTGTTATACAGGCAGTCCCCAATTTATGAACATCTGACTTACATACAACCCATACTTATGAACCAATGTAAGTCCAATTATATTAAAAATACAAGGTATATATAACAGTTCACAATAACAAAAGGGTACTACTTTGCAACACACATCAAAACATTATTATTACTATTATTATTATTATTATTATGTAAATGATGTTTTAGTGTATCTGGAAGTGTTTAAGTGTTTGGTTTGTTGTTATTGTTTTTTTAATGCACAGAAAAGTACACTATATACTATATACTAAGACTAATACAGGGAGCTCTGGTAGCGTAGTGGCTAAGGCACTTGACTGCTAACCAGAAGGCTGGTGGTTCAAACCCACCAGCCACTCCTCGGAAGGAAGGTTGGCAATCCTACTTCCGTAGTGATACTGCCTCGGAAACCCAAGGAGGGGTCGCTATGAGTCGGGGCCGACTCGATGGCACATAACAACAACAACAACAAGACTAATACAACAACAACAAATACCAGGAGCTTTGGTAGCATAGTGCCTAAGGCACTTGACTGCTAACCAGAAAGAAGGCCACTCCTCTGAAGGAAGGTTGGGCAATCTACTTCCGTAATGATAACGCCTCGGAAACCCAAGGAGGGGTCGCTATGAGTCGGGTCCAACACGACGGCAAATAACAAGACTAATACTTGACTAACTGATGTTAGATATAAGCCATACCTAACTTTTCCAACTTATGTACAAATTTGACATAAATATAAAACTTATTCATAATCCAGGGAAAGGACTACCTGTCATATCCTTACAAAGTATTCTTATCCCTTTTTTTTTGGATGAGAAAATGAAAGTGCAAAAGTGTTAAGTAACTTGTCCAAGGTCACATAGCTAGGAGTTGAGACTTTAAGCCAGATCATCACCTAATACTGAAATTTGTCTTCATTCTCCACGAGCAGCTGCTGACCATGCTTCAGTGGACAATATCACTATAACGAAGTCAGCCACTGCAGCACTGGATGAACTCTGGGGGGCATGTTAAGATCAGACTCTTGAACTAACAAGTAAAAGGCAGCTGTT
>NW_006921595.1:3495758-3498356 GCF_000298275.1 Orycteropus afer afer
AAAAAAAAAAAAAAACTCACTGCTGTGGAGTCAGGTCTAACTCGTAGCAACCTCTCCTTGGGTTTCCAAGGTGGTATCACTATGGAAGTAGATTGCCCAACTTCCCTTCTGAGGAATGGCTAGTAGGTTTGAACTGCCAGACTTCTGGTTAGTAGTAAAATGCTTTAGGCACTACACCACCAGAGCTCTTTAGCCTATTCAAGCCTACTCTTTTAGGACTTGGTCAAATGTAGATATTGCCTACACTGCTGTTATTTATCATCCAAGGTGGACTTGGAAACAAAATTAGATACTATGGAAAAATATTGATTTATTTATTTGAACATTTTATTGTGATTTGAATGAGTTTACAGAGCAAAGTAGTTCCTCATTCAACAATTTACACACATTTCGTTTCATGACGTTAGGTGCAATCCCTTGAATGTAATAGCACTCTTCCCACTTCCTTCCTCAGTTTCCTTTCACCCATCTTTTCTGCCCTTTCCTGCCTTTTGAACTTTGTTTTTGGGCAAATGCTGCCCTTTTGGTCTCATATGGTTTATTGTTTCTCACAGGTATTATTATTCATTCTTAGGCCTATTATTTGGCAGAAAGGTGATTTCCAGGAGTGAGTTCAGTTCCAGGTTTGAAGAGTGTCTAAGAGCCAGTCTTGGGGTTCCACCAGTCTCTATCAGACTAGTAAATCTAGTCTTTTTAATAAGTTTGAATTTTCTTCTACATTTTCTCCCACTCTGTCCAGGACCTTCTACTGTGACCCTGATCAGAGCAGTTGGTATTGTAGCTGGGCAACATCTTGTTCTTTTGGTCTCAGGCTGGTGGAGGCTGCAGTTCGTGTGGTCCATTAGTCCTTTGGAGTAATCATTTCCTTTCATCTTTGATTTTCTTCACTCTGCTTTGCTTTGGACAGGAAGAAACCAATAGTTACAACTTACATGGCTGCTTACAAGCTTTTAAGACCCTAGTCACTATAGTATGGAGAGATCTTTGAGTTTCTTGGAAAGTTGGACTAGATAAATATTGTTGTCATTAACTGCAGTATTATTTATTCAATTAATTTTTTCCACATATATTTATTAAGCACTTACCATGTGTGAGGCATCCACGAATTGAGTTTACAGCTGTGAACAAGCCAGGTGAGAGTCCTAACTTCAGGATACTTACAGTTTGGTGGGGACGCAACAAACACAATGCACTGCCATGGAGTCAGATCTGACTCTTAGCAATACCTCCTTGGGATTTCCAAGGCTCTATCACTACAGAAGTAGATTGCGCAACCTTTCTTTCTTTTTGAATCACCAGCCTTCTGGTTAGTGGTCAAATGCCTTAGCAGTATGCCACCAGAGCTCCCTGGGGATGGGGAATCAGTGCTATTGGCTTTTGAATGGGTATTCTCCCTACATTCACCAGGCACTTACTTATCAAAATGAAAATATGTATTTCTTTTTACAGAAATGGTGTTGCACTACATATTGTTTCCTGACTTGCTCTTTTCTCATTGTTATTAGTTGCCATTGAGTCAGTTCCAACTCATAGCAACCCCATATGTAGCAGAGTAGAACTGCTCCGTAGGGTTTCCAAGGTTGTGACCTTTCAAAAGTAGATTGCCATATGTGTCTTCTGAAGTGTCTCTGGGTAGGCTCAAACAGCCAACCTTTCAGGTAGTAGTAGTCAAGGATTTAACTGGTTGTACCGCCCAGAGACTCTTTTCTTTTGAGGTAACCATGTATATTATTAACTGTTTCCTGGGCTTAAAGATCTATCCACAATCACATGTCCATGATTTGTCAACCATTTCATTACGAATGAACAATTAAATTGTTTCCCTTTTGAAGAATATATCATGAGCAACACTATGATGAATATCCATATCCATAAATGCAATTATTCCTTCAGGATAGACTTTTAGAAGTGGGATTATGGATGCAAAGGATTTGCACATACAAAGTTTAGTAGAAACTGACCAATTTTTAAAGTGGCTGAGCCAATTTGCTTTCCTACCAACAGTGTTGATAGTGCTTCTGTGTCAACAGTGGACATTATCAATTTTTAAAACTTGCCAAGACAAGGAGGAGTGTGCCCATGACCATGTAGTGGGTTAGCAGGCAATGTTTCTACATGTGTATTTGTAGGTGCTGTAAGAATGCCCAGGTGGACAGTAGAGCTGAGAAGGGGCAAGTCTGTGATAGCTTCTTTGCCACAGCCAGCTACCTGGAGGGAGCAAGTAGTTGGACCTGCAGGCTTGGGACCATGGTCACAGGGGACATCAAGCTCAACTGGCATAACATACTACACAAAAATGTTTGTTCTACATCCTACTTTGGTGAGTAATGATTGGGGTCTTAAAATCTTGCAAGTGGCCATCTAGATGCAACAGTGGGTCTCTCCTCCTCTAGAGCAAAGAAGAATGAAGAAAACCAAAGATGCACAGAAACAATTAGTCCAAGGGACTGGTAGACCATGCAATCCTCAGCCTATACAATTATGAGACCAGAAGAACTAGATAGTGCCCGGCTACCACTGTCAACCACTGAGAGGGGGATCAGGGCAAGAGATCCTGGATAGAGTGGGAGAACAATGTGGAACCAAATGCAAAATCAT
>NW_006921595.1:3499176-3502493 GCF_000298275.1 Orycteropus afer afer
TTTGCTTTGTAAATTTTCACCAAACTCTCAATAAAAATTGGGGAAAAAAAACAACTTGCCAAGAATAAGATCTTATTTTAACTTTCAGTTCCCTGATGACTAGAGAGCTTAAACACATTTTCATGCATTTATTGGCCATATATATATATATATATATATATATATATATATATATATATATTTCATTCTATGAACTGCCTATCTGTATCCTTGGCTAATTTTTCTATTAGGATTATTTATCCCAAAATACTCACAGAAAACCTAAGGACTAGAAAAAATAAGTTAACTTGTTTGAAGTCCCATAACTAATAAGTGGCTGAGCTGGGATTTGATGTTGGCTCTGACTTACTCTGAAGTGCACACTCTGAACCAGAGAGTTGAATAAGAAGGTTATTCTGCCTTCTCAGGTATGGTTAAGGTTGACAATAAATGCAGAGTCTCTGGATGTGCAACTTGTTAATATGCTTGCTGCTAATAGAAAGGTTGGAGTTTGAGTCCATCTTGAGGTACCTCTGGAGAAAGGCCTGGCAATCTACTTTGGAGCATTGTTCTACTCTGACACACATGGAGTCACAATCGACTCCAAGGCAACTGGTATATAACTATGAATGACAATCTGAAGCCTGCAGAAGGAAACTACTGTCACTGACTTGTAGATGTGAGACCCTTCCTGCTTTGACCTGAACCAACCCAGCTGTATGCTTTGACTCTCCTTGGGTGCAGATGCTGCCAGCTAGGCAACAGACAGCTGAGGGAGCCCAAGGAAGGCTTGGACTATGGGCAGACCTTGGACAAAGGCCATCAGACCACTTGCCCAACTACCATGACTGTTGGCGTGTGCTTGCCCTGGTTGCCCATTCTACTACATTTAGTAAATACATTGGCAGCCAGAAACAAGTAACAACTTATGCTTGTGGCCATTTCCCTACTGAAGCCAATTGAGGCCAGACAGTCCTGGCCTTTTGTGCAATTCATTCTCTAAAATCAAAACCCAAGACTCTGGATGACTCTTTGGATGTGTTAAAGCTCAGCTATGAATGTGTCAACTCATTCTGACATCATGTGGGCCACCTTAAGCCGTTTGTGGCAGAATAATGCTCTTCTTGGGCAGAGGGAGGTCTGCAGCCCCACCCTTCAGCATCTGTCAGGGACTCAGTCAACTACTTAGCAAGCCTGAGTGAGCTGTGTGTGCTGGAGGAATGCCTTCCCTATAAATAGAAGTCATTTGCAGGCTTCCACTGGGCTGGCCGCAGCCTCAACATCTCATTATACATTCTGTGCAGGGCCAGCTGCGGCCACAGTAGTGAAAGACAATCCCAGGAGAGGAGCTGGTACTGCTGGCAGACTGCTTTTTCTGATCGCATAGCCTGGGGCAACAACACACCAGTATTCTGTGCATGCTCACAGCTGCTAGGAGTTTCACAGGGAATCCAGGCAGGTTAGAGATTGTGTTTGCCTGGCAAGATAATGAACTTGATTCTTTCACCATTCCAGATTCACTGACCCATCTGGGACACGGATTGCAGTTGTGTCCTTGCAAACAGGTTACCATGACATGGGGCTCCCTGAGGTCCACAGAACACCTGCTGTAAGCAGATGCTGCAGAACCCAGTTCTGCCACCCAGTGGCCTGGCTTCAGGAAGGTGTCAGAACTCCAACACAGTTCTCCCGACACAGATTCTTGCTCCCATCTTTGGAAATGGCCACTCAATCTTCTATGGGTTTTAAAACATAAGTCAAGTCTATGGTGGAGGTGACCACATCTGGTAACCAGCACCTGCCAGGTGGTCATGGGAGAGCATGTGGGAGCAGTGATGAGGAGGGAGGTGCTGACCCAGGAGTAGAAAATGGGCACCAATTAAAATCAAGTAACCAGGAAGGGAGGGCAGGTGGAAGCTAGGAACAGGATTCAAAGGATGCTGAATCCAAAAAACCAGTGTCAAAAGTTTCTATGGAGTCAGTGGCCCAAGACCAGCAGACAGGTCTTGTGAGGGCTACACAAACCTGCCTCTAGCCCCTCAGCAATCATGAAATCCTCAGGCCTGATGCGGGGTTTCATGGAAGGATTCATGAACATTCTTCTATTAAGAGAGTGTTCAAAAAAGAGGCCTTGTGGTTCCAGGAGTCCTGTGACTCTGAGATGTGTACAGTTCTAAATGCAGAAACCTAGATGGCTTTATTACAGCAGTGTACCCTAATCTCTCACCACTGCATGGGGACCCCTTGGCTGTCCTGCTGGAACATGGCTGTTTCCATGAGAGCACCACCAGTCAGCTCTTGTGCCTGAGGCAGCCTAGATTCTAAGTTGGAAATAGCATGGAAAGGAGGGGGCCACAGCTTATTCTCTGCCTTCCCACCAGCATGCATCCAGGACTGCATCTACTCCATGATTTCCCTATCTGCTGATGGCACTTCCTGGAAGGTCATTTAGGGAGCAAAAGTGGGAGACACAGAGACCATCCACCCACCCACTGCTGTTCCATTCCCCAGTAAACTCCAGAAGTCTCGGGTGACTTGCCAACAGCATTCCTAGCTCCTGAACACAGAGAGTCTCCCTGAGACAGGAAGACAAAGCTGGATCCTGGAATATAACTTGTATCTTGAGTGCAATGTAATTCCAGAGCCTGGACCTGAACATGAGAGAAGGTAACCATAGAGTGATGCAGGTGTTCCGCCTAACCTGGCAAGAGAAGAACATTGCCTGCTTTCCCCCCACACCCCCATTTGTTCCTTTATTCCACAAAGCTTTCTTGAAAGCCAACCATGTACCAGTACTGTGCTAAGCATGGGAGATACAGTGGAGAACAAAACAGAGTCTTTGACCTCATGCAGTTTATGATCCAGTGGAGTGGTCAGGCAATAAACAAGGCAACAAAGAAATGAGTACATAATTACAGATTTAGATGACGACTCCTCCTGGCCTGTGCCCTCTTTGGTAAGGGACATCTTTGGCTGGTCAACCTGAAGATACATTTATACTATAGACCAAACAAACAAACAAACAAAAAAAACCCACTTGATTTCAACTCCTAGCAGCCCCCGTTGGGATTCCAAGGCTGTAAATCCTTACAAAGTAGATTGCCTCATCTTCCTCCCTTAGAGCAATTGGTGGGTTTGAACCACCAATCTTCTGGTTAGCAGCCAAATGCCTCACCCATTATACCACCAGAGATCCTTTTTTTTTTTATTATTTTTAATTTTATTTTGATTTGGGTGAAGATTGAGTAAATTCACTTTTCATACAGCAGTTCACATATACTTTGTCTCATGTCATTGACCAAAATTTACAATGCAACAGCTCCCCTCCCACTTCCTTC
>NW_006921595.1:3506163-3531117 GCF_000298275.1 Orycteropus afer afer
TTCTGTGTCTGTGTTAATTGGTTTCCCTTTTCTTTGTTGAAGAGGGTCTGTGCAATCCTTCTGCCTAGTCCGCCATCTTGCCGGAACTCCCCAGAGATCCTTATATCATCGACAATGTAGTGAATCGCAAGGGTCCTCTGATTCAAACTTATTATTCCCTCTGACATATTTTCAGTTCTTTCCAGTTTAAGGCTGATGGATGTACTGAGGGCAGTACAGTAGTTTTTAGCTGTCATAAAGCACGACTGACAAATACAACTTGGCCTCTGCCCATTATTGTTCCCTAAATGCCATCAGAGCAACAAAACGTCCTATGACAAGAGACCAGGTTATGGAGTCAGACAGAATGAGTTTCTTCTCCCAGCTCTGTTCTCATATGAGCATAGAAGAAATATTTTTTTCCTTCCAAGTTTTGGGGTTTTATCCATTAAAATGAGGATAATTGTGGCAACTCTAAGGATTTTTCTTTTTGTGGAATGAGATATATTAAGATCATGAAGGCATTTTACCCAGCACCAGGTACATAGTAACCACATAATAAGTCTTGGTTCCCTCTCCAACATAATGGATGATTTCTAGGCAAAGTGTGGTCCATGGACCACCTGCATCAGGACACCTGGAATATTTATAAACACAAAGCTTCCTGTACCCAGCAGGCATCTGGGGTGGGGCCCAAAGATCTCCATGTCACAGGCTCCCCAGGTGGTGGTCTTTTTAAAAAATTGTATTGTGATAAAACATATAGCAAAACATTTTTAAGAGTATAATTCAGTGACATTAATTACACCCTCCATGTTATGCAAGCATCACCACTATTTATTTCCCAAAATTGTATACATCACTATAAACAGAAACTCAGTACCCCTTCAGAAATCACTCCCTCATTATCCTCCCATCCCCTGGGAACCACTACTAAACTTTGTTCTCTATGCATTTGCCTATTGTAGATACTTCATAGAAGTGGATTCATGCAATATTTGTCCCTTTGTGTCTGACCTATTTCACTCAGCATGTTTTCAAGGCTCATCCATGTTGTAGCATAACAGACTTTGTGGTAGTTAAAGTTATGTGTCAACTTGGCTGGGCCTGGTTCAGCGATTGAGCAGCTGGATATAGTTATTCCCTATGATGAGACTCGTAATCAACTCCATGGTGGAATCTACTGGAGCAGCTGAGTAACTGCCTTAGGGATGTGGTCTGCTTCCAGTATATAAGGAGAATTTCTGGGAATGGTCTGATGCCTTTGGCATGCTTGAATCCTGCATGTAGCTGAGTGTCATTCAACAGCCTGCCATGTTGTCTGGCAATGTCGGGACTGTTAATGGACTTGAATTAGTGGCCTGCCATGTGATTTGATAATTTGGGGACTGTGCCATTTTACTTGTTGACCTTGGGTTTGTCAGCCTCAGCAGTCAGCAGCTGCCTGAGTGAAGAGATGCCTCCAGCTCCAGGGGGCCTAGAGCAAGAGGCAGAGCTGAAGGCCACGATTGAAGGGCTTTCACCCAGCCCCTAAAGCTGACACTTTGAACTCAGACTTCTAGCCTCCTAAACAGTAAGAGAATAAATCCCTGTTTGTTCAAGCCACCTATTTGGGTATCTTCTGTTAGAGTAATACTAGAGAACCAAAACAGATTTCATTGCTCTTTATGGCAGAGTAATATTCCATTATATGTATATACATTTTGTTTGTCCATTCATTGATGGACATTTGACTTGTGTGGGCTATTGTGAATAGTGCTGCAATAAACATTGGTGTACAAGTACCTGTTTGAGTCCTTGCTTTCAAGTGTTTTGGGTAGACAGCAAGGAATGGAATTTCTGCATCATATGTTTAACCTTTTGACGAACCACCCAACTGTTTTCCATAGTAGCTGCACCATTTTACATTCCTACCAGCAATGGATGAGGGTTCCGACTTCCCCATATACTTGACATTTGCTATTTTCTGATCATAGCCATCCTACTGGGCATGAAGTGGTACCCAGGTGGTTCTTTAGAGCCCAAGTGTGAGACTCCTAGTCTGCAGCCTTGATTGGTAATCCTGGCTTTTGTCACTGTGGGGGTTAAGAAACCACTTTTAATGACCATGCCCAAACATAAGAACTTTTACAGGTATGGAGAGTCACCTGACAGATGACCACCTCATCACAGTACTTCCTGTATAGGAAGAGAGAATTTAAACCACCTGGGTCCTTTAGCCATTTTCTGCCCTGGCTAACCACCTCCATTCCGCACCTTCGGGGCCCTTCGAGAGATATATCCACCCTATTTCAGGAGGATGGCAAATCCCAGCTTATGCCACTTCTGGACATATTAACAGAATAGGAAGGTAGGTCTGCCAAGAGCCTGTTTATAGGAGGATCTGTGGAGCCTCCTTGGACAGAACCCATTCAAGAAAAATGTCAGGCTCACAAGTTGAGTTCAAGGATAGCACTGGGTAAGCCTGGATGAAAAGGTGATTCTGAGTCTGTCACTTAGGGCCTTGTCCAACTTTTTGGAGCAGCTGGAATGAAAGATGAGTAAAAATTGAAAGAGCATCACTGGGAATCAGTGATTATATTCATCAGGCAACATCTCCTGAAGGAGGAATCTGAGGGCGTTTGGCATCCCAAAGAGAGTGTTGCCCAAACCAAGCCTGTACTGTTGGGTCGATTCTGACTCACGGCGAGCCCATGTTTTGTAGAGCAGAACTGCTCCACAGGGTTTTCTTGGCTGAAATATTTACAGACGCAGCTTGCCAGGCCTTTTTTCTGTGGCTCCACTAGGTGAGTCTGAACCATCAACCATCAGGTTAGCAGTTGAGTGCAGTGCAAACTGTTTGTACCCCCTAGGGACCTTGAAGAAGGTGTTGGAGCCACAGAAATGTGAATCTGACTGTTGGAGTGTAGATTCTTTTTACACCAAGCTGGTGGGGGCTGGGGAAGAGGGACATTCAAAGGTTAGAAAATAAAATTAGCCACCTTGCCCAAGAGGATGAATTCCCTAGTTTCTGCCCCTTGGTGACATTACTTCTCCTAATGTAGCACACAGAGGTGCCAGATGAAAATGCTACTTCTACAGGAGTCATCAAAGTGCTGTTACCTGGTGATAGAAGAACAGGCTAAGGTCACTGTGTCCCAGCAGCTGCTCTGCTCATCTCCACATCTGTAATCCTCACCCTCAGCAGCAGCCAGACTATCCTGGGAGATGAACTCTAAGCAGCAGACAGCACACTTGACTCAGCGTTTGCCTTCTTTCCTCAGCATTCCATTTGGAATGACCAATGCGAACTTCCAATATGCATTTTTCCCGAGCTTGTTGCCAGTTTGGTCTGTGCTCTCCCGGAGTTTAAGAGTGCAAGGTTTGTCCTTACCTGCTCCTCCCAAGGCAAGGTTTTATTACTATATTATTCAAAATTTTATTTAAAAAAATCTTAAGATAATGAGCAAGTACAGTTTAATAATTTGGGCATTAGAACTTTTACACTTAGGACTCTGTATACCAAATGATTCAAGATCACGTAACAGTGGTACAGAGAAATACATGAGTAAATTTTTTTAAAAAATTGTCATTTGGGTGAAAGTTTACAGAGCAAATTCACTTTCCATACAGCAGCTCACATATACTTTATCTCATGACACTGACTGCAATTTATCACAATGTAACAGCTCTCCTCCCACTTCCTCCCAATAGTTACCTCTTCCCTGTGTCCTGCCCTCCATGCACTCCTGCCCCATGAGCTGTCTCCCTGTGCATACACAGCCCTTCTGTTCTCCCATGATTGTTTTCTCCAAGGAGTATATCTACCTAGTGTAAATGTTCACCTCATATGCATGTCTTTTGCTTGGCTGGAAGCCACAGGAGTGGGTTCAATTCCAGACCTGAAGGGCAGCTAGGGGCCATAGTCTCAGGGGTTCCATCAGGCTCTATCAGACCAGCAAACCTGGTCCCTTTTTTTTTCCCAAATGACTCTGAGTTTTGTTCCACATTGTTCTCCCACTCTATCCAGGATCTCCTACATAGATCCCCCTCCAAGTGGTTGACAGTGGTAGCTGGGCATCATCTAGTTCTTCTGGTCTCATAGTCATGTAGGCTGAGGATCACATGGTGTACCACTTGTTTGGACTAATTGTTTCCATGAACCTTTGGTTGTTTTCATTCTTCTTTGCTCTGGACAAGGAGAGACCCATTGTTGCATCTAGATGTGCACTGGCAAGCTTTTAAGATCCAGTCGGTACTTGCCAAAGTAGGATGTGGAACAATGTTTTATGTAGTATGTTATGCTAATTGAGCTTGATGTCCCCTGTGACCATGGTCCTGAGCCCACAGGTCCAATTACTACTGCCTCTGGGTAGTTGGCAGTGGCCAAGAAGTGACTAAAACCTTGTCCCTTGTCAGCTCTACTATATAGCTGGGAATTCTTATAGAACATACCAATACACACTCCCAACCATATACATGGTCTTGGGCACACTCCCCCCTGCATAGACATACCTAATAGTTCAGCCCGTCCACCCACCTATCCACCCTTATATCCATGTTTGCTACGGCGAGGTTTGAAGAACACCCCGGGGAATATTCTTTCTGCATTAAGCAAAGTGTGGGTCCTACTTCTACAGAGACTAGACAATAAGATGGGTTTGAGGAGTTCATTGGTATCGAGCTAGATGCCATCTTGGGCTTGCTTCTGGATACAGATTTTTCTCAAAGGCTTGAGACGTGTGTATGAAGATGCTTCCCACCCACCCCGAGAAAGGCACTGGTTTAACCACTCATGTTATTTCCCTTCTTATAATTAAGGAGGAGGCATTTGGGAGCAGGCCAGGTCAGAAACAGAATCTTTGAAGGAGGGAGAAATAAAAAGTTTTAAATTAAAATTTTAATATTAAATACAGAGAGTAGGATAGTTTAGCTCTCAAACCAAATTCACTGCCATCAAGTAGATTCTGACTCATAGCAACCCCCATTGGGTTTCCAGGCTGTAAATCTTTATGGAAGCAGACCACCTCACCTTTCTTCTGTGAAGTGGCCAGTAGGTTAGAACCACCAAACTTCTGGTTAGCAGCCAAATGCTTTAACCACTAGAGCTCAGCAACCATGCAACCATGCATAATCCACTCCTCACCCAATTATAAGCTTTATTTTCTCTCTCTCTCTCTCTCTCTAATTGTGGAAGTAGACATTAACCAAACGTTGGCCATTCTAACTTTTTTTACTTGAACACGTACAATTCAGTGACACCAATCATTTAACTTGGGGGTGAGGGATAGGCAGGAAAGTGAGAGAGAATGGAGGGAGGGTGAGGCATGGGTAAAAGAAAACAGATTTGATAACAACCATATTTTATCATCAGGATTCTGGGCAACTATAAAGACCAGCAAATAAATAAATAAATGGCTGAAGCTCCTCTTCTCTTTCACTCAGAAAACTTGGCCAGGTGAGCACCAGGATCCCACCCAATTAAGTTGGTTGGCCCAAGGCCTGTGAAGGTGAAATCTCCACAAAACACCAAAGAAATAATGCAAGTTCATTGATACCTCCATTCATCCCTCCCCTGACTTTTCAAAGCTCTTTCTCACTCTTCTCTTCCCGTGGTTTTGCATTGGAAAAATAAAAAGGACTGTTAATGTTAGTGGTCAAGGAATGCCCCCTGGGTGGTATGGACAGGCCAGCAGCTAACTGAAAGGCTGGAGGTTCAAGTCCACCCAGAGGTGCTTCAGGAAAATAGTCCTGGCCGTCCACTTCTGAAAATCAGCTCCTGAAAGCCACATAGAGCACAGTTCTCTGACACACGTGGAGTTGCCATGAGTTGGAGTCAACTTGGTGGTAACTGGTTATGCCAGTGCTCAGAATTGTTTCTGACCACACCAGGAGCTCTCAGGGACAAGTCAGCTCAAAAATGGCTTAAATAATAGGTACCATGGTGGCACAGTGGTTAAGTGCTCGGCTGCTAACTGGAAGGTCACCAGGAGATAGATAAGGCAGACTGCTTGCTTAAAGATTTACAGCTTTGGAAACCTTATGGGGCAGTTCTACTGTGTCCTATAGAATCACTATGAGTCAGAATTGACTGAATGGCAATTGGTTTAAATGATGTTCATTTTTCATCAAGGACTTCTGAGTAGAATTTGGAAACTAGTACCACTTACTACATGAAGGGCATGCTTCTGAAGTAAAAGGGTTGCTGAGTAAAGGGTTTAATTGTACCTATTAAATTTAGATGATAAATTCTGAATTTTACAGGGCTCAGTGTCAGGCAAAGGAGCTCTGGTGGCGCAGGGCCTAAGGCATCTGTCTGCTAATCAGAAGGTTGGCAGTTCAAACCCACCAGCAGCTCCATGGAAGGAAAATGGGGCAACCTACTTCTGTAAAGATTTACCACCTTGGAAACCCAATGGGGGTTGCTATGAGTCAGAGCTGACTCTCAATGACTGGGTTTTGGTTGGTTGGTTGTTTTTTTTTTTGAGAGGATGGCATGGAGGGAGCATGAGGTGTGGTGGGAAGGACAGGCAGCTGAGGACAGCCCTCACCCGGACCACTGATAAGGGGAAGCTTTCTACTTGAAATCTTCCTGCAGAGCTAGATTTGAGGGAAGACTGTGTATTTCACACCCTTTTCTGTTAACAGATTTCCATTTCTGACAATAGGGGCTATTGAAGTAATTTTAAAAATTCAGACACTTTCCCGCACCATTATAAAGCAGATCCCCCACAAGGGTTTGCACTTTTATAGCTCAAAGTAGTCCCTAACATTTCAGAGGAAAGAAACCAAAGATCCAAAAGACCAAAGGTCACCTGGGAAGCAAGGGTTATATCCAGAAGACTGGTCTTCCTTCATCACCACATGGCACTGTTATCTCCTCTTTCTAAGCCTGTGCAGTTTTATATTCCTTGGGGGATTTACACTTTTCAAAGGTTTCTTTTGGCCTCACTTGCATTTTAATTTTGATGTCCTTTTTGTTTTTCATCTCATCTGTGCATTACTGGGAAAAACGCAAAGCACTGTCCCTGAGGTGGACTGTGTTCTCCCTGGAGCCACTCACACCACACTAGGTGAGCCCACACTCCCATGCCAGGGTGTCCTGGAGGGTCAGGCAATCATAAGGGATTGACATGAGGGTGCTCAGAATGTTACTTCTGTTGGCTGCCATGGAGTCAGCCCCAACTCCTGGTGACCCCATGCACAACAGAACAACACTGCCCAGTCCTACACCATCCCCATCCCCATGATGGGCTGTGCAACAGAACATTGGGATCCATAACATTTTCATTGTAGATTTCCAGGCCTTTCTTCCTAATCTTAGCCTGGAAGATCAACTGAAATCTGTTCAGCATCATAGCAATATGCAAGTCTCCTCTGATGGATGGTGGCTGCACATGAGGTACAATGGCCAGGAATAGAAGCCAGCTCTCCTGCAAAGAAGGCAAGAATTTCATTACTGACCCACCACTGCCCCCACTCAGAATCTTAGAAGTGAGGAAAGCAGATCTGGTACACCAACATTTCATCCTGTACACGGGCAACCACGTAGATTAGAAGTTTAATATTAAGGACTCTATAGGGCCCTGGAGTGCTGAGCAAAAAGAACCAGGGATTTTATTAAAAGAACATCAAACCTTATTCACAGCAGAGTAGTTAAGAGGGCTCTGAACTTAAACTGCCTGGGTTTGAGCTAGAGTTTGAATCCCAGTTCAGATACTTACTGGCTGTGTGACCTTGGGAAACTTACTTAACCTCTCTGTGCCTCAGTCCTCTCATCTCTAAAAGGGGGATATTACTCATAATATCTATATTATTCAGATTGTTGGGAAAATTAAATAAGTTAAAAGGAGTTTAGTGCAGTGCCTGGTACTTAGCAGGGACTATGTAAACATATATACATACATATAAAAATATATGACTGCTAACCAGAAGGCTGGTAGTTCAAACCCATCAGCCACTCCTCAGAAGGAAGATGGGGCAATCTACTTCCGTAGTGATACTGCCTCGGAAACCCAAGGAGGGGTCGCTATGAGTTGGGTCCGACTCGATGGCACATAGCAACAACAAGCAACAACATATTTAAACACACACACACATATATATATATATAAACACATATATATAAATACATATAAACACACACCCACATATATATAAACACACATATATATAAATATATATAAACACACACACACACACACACACACATACAAACACTGCCATTGAATTGGATCCGACTCATAGCGATCCCTCCTTGGGTTTCCGAGGTGGTATCACTACAGAAGTAGATTGCCCAACCTTCCTTCCTAGGAGTGGAAGGTGGGTTTGAACCACCAGCCTTCTGGTTAGCAGTCAAATGCCTTAAGCACTATACCACCAGAGCTGCCATACATATATATATATATATTTTTTTTTATCCCTGCTAAGTAAACATTTGTTAAATAAAATTTTGTAACACCAAAGGCATCTTGTGTATGTTCACTCAGCACTGTTTGCTTGAGAACAAAACAATGTGAAAATCATTAGGCTGTTCCATACTTGCAAAGGACACAGCCAACAGGGACAGGGTAACCTTGAACTTTTGTCCACAGTCACTGGAATCAACAACAAAAATTTCAAAATCTAATGTAGCAGTGAAGTGGTTATCAAGCCTGTTGAGTGTTAGGATGTTTTTCCACGGAGTCTGGACTTCCATGTGCTTGTGCCAGGACATGTTGTCCTGTCCACCAATACCCCTTCTCAGTAAGGGGGTCTTAGGCTAACCCTCATCACCCAACAAAGACTGATCTTCAGTATTATTTGTGGAGCTCTGGTGGCACTGTGGTTAAGGCACTGGGCTGCTAACCAAAAGGTCAGTGGCTCAAACCCACTAGATGCTCCACAAGAGAAAGATGAGTCAGTTTGCTTCTGTAAAGATTTACAGCCTTAGAAACCCTATAGGGTCCCTATGAGTCAGAACTGACTCGATGGCAGTGGGTTTGGTTGGTAGTATTAGACCTCTGGTAGCGTAGTGCCTAAGACCCTTGACTGCGAACCAGAAGTCTGGCGGTTCAAACCCACTGGCCACTCCTCAGAAGGAAGATGGGGCAATCTATTTCCATAGTGATAGTACTTCGGAAACCCAAGGAGGGGTCGCTATGAGTTGGGTCTGACTCATCAACACGTAACAACAACAGTAGACAGTAGCCATAAACACTGAACAGAAGGAGCAATGGAGAGTGAGGGGAGGGAAAGCCTTGGTTATTTCTCTTTCCTATTCCTATTGGGCAACTCTGGGAGCCTTTGGGAGCTCCCAGGCTGCTTTTGGCTTCTGCCTCAGGTAGTCTGTGAAGTCTTTGGCTATTCTTATAAAGTGCTCTTGAGTTTGTACTTCAGAGCCCCCAGGGCAGTTGATCAGTTTTTAGGGTCTCCCAACTACCTCAATTCCAGCCGGAACTCCTGTAGATAATCAAGCCCCCACCATTACCATCACCTGTCTAGGCCTTGTTGTTGCTGTTATGTGCCGTCGAGTGGGACCCGACTCATAGCCTTGGGTTGCCAAGGCAGTATCACTACAGAAGTAGATTGCCCAACCTCCCTTCTGAGGAGTGGCTGGTGGGTTTGAACCACCAGCCTTCTGGTTAGCAGTCAAGTGCCTTAGGCATTATGCAACCAGAGCACCCTAGGGAACCAAATTTGGGCTCCTAGCAGAAATCTCTCTGGTAGCATAGTGCCTAAGGCACTTGACTGCTAACCAGAATGCTGGCGGTTCAAACCCACCAGACACTCCTCGGAAGGAAGATGGGGCAATCTACTTCCATAGTGATACTGCCTCAAAAACCCAAGGAGGGGTTGCTATGAGTCAGGTCTGACTTGAAGGCACATAACAACAACAGCAGCAGAAATCTGTGGTCCCAGTACTATCACAAATCCCTAATTAAGGCCACTACCATGGATTCTATTCCAATTCACAGCAACCCTGTAGAACAGAGCAGAACTGCTCCATAGGGTTTCCAAGGCTGTCCATTTTTATGGAAACAGAATACTACATTTCTTCCATGGAGGGGCTGGTGGGTTGAAATGCCAACCTTCTGGTTAGCACGTGAATGCTTTGACCACTGTGCCACGAGGGCTGGCTTCAGTACTGACTACCATACCCTTACATTTGGTTGCAAGCTGTATGATTTAACAAAACCTGCTGGCTAAAAGAAAAACCCTCATTTGGGACCATAGTCACAGTGGACATCAAGCTCAACTGGCATAACATACTATACAAAACATTGTTCCACCTCCTACTTTGGTGAGTAGCAACTGGGATCTTAAAAACTAGCAAGCTGCCATCTAGATGCAGCAATGGGTCTCTCCTCATCCAGAGCAAAGAAGAATGAAGAAAACCAAAATTCATGGAAACAATTAGTCCTAGCGACTGGTACGCCATCCGATCTGCAGCCTATACGACTATGAGACCAGAACTAGATGGTGCCCGGCTACCAACGTCATCCACTTGGAAGGGGATCTATGTAGGAGATCCTTGATAGAGAGGGAGAACAATGTGGAACAAAACTCAAAATCATTTGGAGGAAAAAAAGCGGGGGGACCACGTTTGCTGGTCCAATAGAGCCTGGTGGAACCACTGAGACTATGGCCCCCAGCTGCCCTTCAGGTCTGGAATTGAACCCACCCCCGTGGTTTCCAACCAAACAAAAGACAGGCATATGAGTTGAACATTTACCTCAGGTAGATATACTCCTTGGAGAGAACAATCATGGGAGAAAGAAGGGCTGCTTATACACAGGGAGACAGCTCAGGGGGCAGGAATGCATGGAGGGATGGACACAGGGAAGAGGTAACTATTGAGAGGAAGTGGGAGGGGAGCTGTTGCATTGTGGTAAACTGTGGTCAATGTCATGAGACAAAGTATATGTGAGCCGCTGTGTGGAAAGTGAATTTGTTCTGTAAACCTTCACCCAAATCACAATTAAAAAGAAAGAAAGAAAGAAGAGCCCTGAAGCAGAGCAGGCTTTCACCTTGCTGAAAGCAAAAGGAAATGTGTTTTGCGATGTCATCTTTGGCATTTCCCCAGCCCTCCTCATGGTGAGTTAAATGCCATGCATGCTTCATCGATTGGTCAATAAGTCGTGTTTATTGTGCTCACAGTGTGTGCACACAAGGGTGTGAAAGATGCAGAGAAAGACAGATGAGAAGGAAGAAAAATCAACCCAAGTCAAGTATTAGGCATTTGGGTGTACAGGGGCAAACTCTCCATCTTCCTGTCCTGTGCTCAGCTGAGCTATTTCTTTCCCTCTTTGGAAGCTGCTAGCTTCGTTTCCCAAAAGCTCAGTACAGGGAGACCAGGCTAGACTATCCTTAACTAGAAGCCCTTTCTTTATGCAGTGCTGACCTCTAGAGGCTTCCAATTAAAAAGCATCCCAAAGGACCAACTTAATTTTACTGTAGGTTCTGAGATGTTGTGTTGTTGCTGTATCTTGCTAGAGAAAAAAGGGGAGAAGATATCTTTGCTACTTTAAAAGTTCTTTCTTGGGAAACGCCTACTTTTTCTTTAACTGCTTAATTACCATGTATCTGGATTTTCATAAATTCCATTGTTTTCTTCTTCAGAAAGGGAAAAAGGTGGGTCAGAGATATATTTGTAAGCTGTTTGCCTACTTTAGTGCTAAGGAGCAGCTGGTGGGTTTAAACTGCCAACCTTCTGTTAGTAGCTAAATGCCTTACCCACTGTGCCACCATAGCTCCTTAAAGGAATCATAATACTATTTCAGGATGCATGTCTTGAGTTTCCATGGTTCCAGATGGCTGTAACTGTCAGGTGGAGGGACCATTCAGAGCACCGAGCAAAACTAGCCACTCCTGTACACACATGCATAGCCATCTGCTCCTGCCTCGCTGCAGGGTTCAAACATTGGGTAGTGGGGTTTTGTTTTGCTTATTTTAATTCAACCCATACATGTCCACAATGAACAGTAGGGACAATAGGTAATCCTACTCAGCTTGACTTTACTACACAAGAGATTCATTTCTAAAGGAAATGAGACTTTTCCTTATACCCCTAAGCAAAACGTCAAACCTCCTACTCTGCTGTAGCTTTATATCCTGTATTACTGATCACAAACAGGAAGGAAGTGTAGGAGGGGAGGAGAAAGCACCCAGGGATTGCTGTATTTTGGCTCATATAAACCCACAAATATTTTTCCCAAATAATGTGCCCATGTAAGTAACACATCCACACATGTAACACACGGAATGATTAAAGTAAGAGTTCTGGCATAGCACACCCATGCATACCGCTCATGTCTTGTGACATTCCCCAGAGTGAAATCTGACCTCATTCACCCATCCTCCCATATTATGAAATCACATTGTTGGGTTCATTTTCTTTTGTTCTGTTCATTTTCTTTACTCTCCTGATTGTGTGTATAAAACTAGTCCAGCAATATTACTGCTGACCATCTTATAATAAAAGTATAAGCAATGGTCAAGAAATCATGGATGAGTTTGGTAGGCCCCTAGTGTTATGAAGTCTCCCCAAAATGTGTGTTGTAGATCCTAAACTCTATGCCTGAGGTTATAATCCCATCTGGGAATGGGTCGTCTTTGTTATGTTAATGAGACAGGATTAGCGTAGAGGGAAATAGAAAAAGAAATTAAATAAACAAGCAGGAAGAGAGATGCCTCGCCATATGAAGATAGCCCAGGAGCAGCTCAGAGAGCGAGCCAACAGAGACAAAGCCTTCCCCTAGGGCTGCGGGTGCCTTGAATTCAGACTTCTAGCCTCCCAAACTGTGAGGAAATGAATTAGCAGCACTAGATAACTAAGGGAGCTGTGGTAGCATAGTGCCTAAGGCACCTGACTGCTAACCAGAAGGCTGGCATTTCAAATCCAACCAGCCACTTCTCGGAAGGAAGATGGGGCAATCTATTTCTGTAGTGATACTGCCTCGGAAACTCAAGGAGGGGTCACTATGAGTCGGGTCCGACTCGACAGCATATACCAACCAACCAAGATAACTAAGACACCTGGTAATTGGAAAATAAACAATTGAAACTGTGCACTTGTTTCTATTAATTTGATAATTATAGTGCATTTCAACGGTTAATCTACCAGTAAATACTTTTAGCTTAAATTGCAATATAAAATCAATATCTACCTTAAGTGAAGTTTGCATGTGATCAAAAATAGAACTTGAAGTCAGCAACACGTTAAAAAAAAAAACTGGCATAGCATGAAAAACACATGTGGGGGGTTGTGCAGTTGGCAGAAAACACATAATGCATTATTGCATAGAAATATTGTGTATCAGCTGGGGCCATATTTCTAAAAGGAAAATGGGCTCAACATCAGAGAAAGACAGTTTTGCCAGTACCAGCGGCCCAGCCCCAGTTTGGTGAAACAGGGTTTCCCTCAAAAACTGTACTTTCCTAAAGATCAAAATTAAGAGATCCTGGTGGGCAGAAAAATATGAACAAAATTCAAAAACATAAAATTGACCATAATTAATGGTCAGATAGAGACTAGTGAAACCCTAGAGACAATGTCCCTGGGGCCTTTCGGGCCTGAAATTGGACTCATTCACTCCGTGGGTTAGCTCTCAGCCAAACAATAGGCCTATGAGCTGAACGCCTACCCCAAGGAAACACACTCCTTACAACAGTCAATCATGACAGGCAGGACTTACCTAGGGGGAAAGCTAGACAGACAGGAATACAGAGGTAAGGAGGACGAGGTGAGGGGGGAACTGTCCCACTGTGGGGATTGTGATAGATGCCATTAACAAAACGTGTATGAACTGTTCAGTGTACTATGAATCTGCTTTGTAAATCTGAACCAAAATCACAACTAAAAAAAAAAAATTCTGCTTTCCTTCCTCCCTACCAACTATACTAGCTAAGAGACAATAGTCCCACAATGCCAGTGCCAAAGGGACCTCTGAATTTAGGCCCACACTGGTTTGTACAGACTGGGGAGAGCTGGGTGATGTGCCTAGAATAAGAGCCAGTCAGGGAGGAGGCTGGCCTAGGCTAGAATCCCTGCTCATTGCCCAGCCAATTGAGAGATGTAGGTATTTCTAAAACCAGTCCCTATACTTCAAGGAGCCAATCTGCATTAAAAATAAACTTTGGAGAGTGCTCAGCTAACAGTAACAAAGGCATTATCCTGTAAGAAAGGCTTTGTATGGAGAAGAGAATACCACCACTGTGCAGTCTCTTAGACCCACAGTGAGGTTTGGGAAGGCTGCACACAGCCCCACCACTTCAGTATACTCTCTTGACAACTGCCATGTTGCAAACAAAGAATCACAATTAATTTATCTAAAATGCACGCACAAACATCTATACTGGGCCCACTAAGCTAATCTCATTTAACAGTCTATGGGGACCTATTCATTTGGAGAAAGAACCTTGCTCTTAATCAAATAATAAACTTACCAACAACTTCCAGAGTTATTCTTCAAATGCTGTTTTTAAAAAGTAAGTAACAATACCTGAGAGGAAAGTGGCAGGAAATGGTGTCATGTCATCTGTACAATGACCATAAGATGCAGAGTTCTAATTGCTCCCACAAAGGATTCCTGATCCAGCTGTTGTCAAGTCAGTTCTGACTCATGAGTGTCAGAGCAGAACTGTGCTCCGCATTTTCAATGGCAGTGATCTTTTGGCAATAGATTGCCAGGCCTTTCTTCCAAGGCACCTCAGGTGGGCCTGAACCACCAACCTTTCGGTTAGGAGCTAAGTGTTTAAACCTTTGTGCCACCCAGTGACACCTGACTAAAAAGACCACAAAACCAAATCTGTTGCCATCAAATCAATTCTGACTCACAGAGACCCCATGTGTTAGAGCAGAACCACAAGGTTCTCCTGACTGTAATCTTTTTAAAAAGCAGATCACCAGGCCTTTTTTCTGTGGTACTGCTGGGTGGATTCAAACCAACCATCTTTTGGGTAGTAGCCAAGTACAAACTGTTTGCACCACCCAGGGACCTTGGGTCCTCACATACAAAGCTACAGTACTAATTCAAAGGGAAAATGGAAAATTACTAAATGCCAGTTACAGCATCAGAATAGATCTTAATGTCCCAAAACAGATAAATGAATAATATTTGAATCTATATCAATGTTTTATGCAACCACCTCCCGCTACGCCAAGAAGCAATCCCAAAAGCTAGCTGATAGTCCTTATTCCTCATCTACGAATCACATTAGATGCCCTTTAGAAGGAAACATTGTAGAGGGAGTAAAGAGGCACACATCACAGTTTGGAAGGCTCTTTAATAGCAAGCGTATGGTAATTACATCGTTGGATGAGATCCTCACTCTCGGGAGGATGGAGGGCGCAGATGTGGACAGGGTTCAGTATAGGATTTACACTGTTTAAAGCATCTAACAAAGGGCCACAGTTTTTGGCAACCCATTTCACAGTTCTGTAATTTACAAGAGATTTCTTTAAAAGGGAATAGAAAGGTAAAGAAAGCACACACACCCAACAGGAAACATTTCTTGCCTAAAAAAAGCTGTTCCGTGCTTTTGCTTCTCATGTAGATGGTGGGATGTTGCTCCCATTCACACATGAAGACTAGATCACAAGGAGTTTCAGATTTTCCCTAGAACTGAAGATTGACTTACTCTAAAAAGCTGACATCTGTACATAGTACTGTTTTATCTTTATCTGCCTAGGTATCAGAGGGTACTCGGTAAAAAATGGATCTTTAAGAAAATAAGGCAAAGCAAAACAAAAAGCAGGAAAACGCATTTTTACAAAGAATAGACTGTCAGCTTTCTCTGTGGTACCAAATACTTTGAGTACATTTTAAAGCAAAGTAAATGCTTGTTTTTATGTGGCCTGGCAGAAGCTTTAACTGCTCGTGCCTATTCAGCTTTACAGTGCTTTAAATGGGGTCTCCAGCAGGAAATGCTCATGGGTCCTCTACTTTTATAATCCAAATTTAAATAAATATATAAAGGGTAACATTATTTAACAGGCTGCCCAACGTGCATACGCTACAGATGTTTTCCTGTAGCCACGACACAGCCACGGACACCACGTGCTCCTGGTGTTCCGGCAAGCTGTAGAAGTACTTTGTGTAAAATCGAAAAGACGTCAGCCTTTTGTGTCATACCTGGTATCACAAAATCAAGATAAGCAATTGGGTCTTTATGAAAGAGGATGACTTCTTAACATATGAAAAAAAAAAAAATTCAAGCACTCTGATAATCTGAAGAATAAGCAGTTGGCAATGGCAGTTCTTTGAAGTCAACCCTCACTATGGGGAGGAGGGATCTGCCATCCACTGGAGTTTTAATTGTGCTCTTCCTACAACCCTGAAGCAAGCTGGAGTAGGCAGGCTCTACCCCTGCCTCCTCGCTGGCCACTGGGGTATTCCTGACCCATAGCCTCCTCCGCAGCTGCCAGCAAGGCCTGCGTTTGGTCCATGTTCTACCTGCCAGATGACTGGACCCCCTCTTGGATCCATTAGCACTTCATAAAGTTACAGGCTTCTCTGGCTGGCAGCTTCTTTAATGGAGGAAAAGAACTCCACCATATTTGCAGAACTCTTTTTGTCTCCTTGGCCGGTGGGCATTTTCAAAGTCACAAAGCCATCACCAACACAAGACCTTGCTTCTCAACACCCAGTCATCCCTTTGAAGGGTGACTCTCTAGCGATACGGCCATGAAGTTTTTCTGGACCTTACATGAGATGAGAACTCAGCCTCAGGAGGTCTTTTCAAGTCAGAACCTAACTCTCCCGTCTCCCTTATTCATCTCTGCCCAGCTCAAATGAAGCCCTGTGTATTCCTAATGTGCCTATCAGACCAATGTACCTAAAATCTGTTCCTCCCACAGCTCCCAACTTGAGAATTTTATGTGCTAGGCAGATTCCTCGAGTATGACTTCTGATGGTGCCCTGGTATCACAGCTCCTCTACATCCATACACTTTGTGCTCTTACCAAACAAACAATATAGAGATGGAATTGTGCTAGAGAATGGTTTCTGTTTATGTGTGAAAAATGACAGTAACTATCAGAGGAGAGAGGTTTTCATGTGCAAACACTAGAAACTTAATTCTGGCATCAGGACACAGGAGAATCCTTAAGTGAGAGACTTTTCAAGTTCTAGTTCTGGGGAGGGGAGGGGAGGGAAGGGGAAAAGTACTATGTGCTCCACGGGCCCAGGAGACACAAGTGTATCTGAATCCATGGTGCAGAGAGGCATTGCGCGTGTGTGTATGTATATGTAGGTTTCATAATTCACTCTCTCATTTCCCGAAGCCAGCTTGATCTGATTACCAGGCAGTGGGAAGTAATCAGGTAGCCATGAGAAAAATGTTGCCGTGATGCACTCAAAGCCGGGATCAAGATTTTGTAACATTATCATGAACACGGTTGCACAGCTGGCCCACAGTGATTAACAACTAGCCAACCAGTTAAGCAATCAATCATTGCTCTCCCTCATTCTCTCTCTCTCCCTCTCCCTCTCTCTCTCTCTCTTTCTCACACACACACACACACACACACACACACACACATTCACTCACTTTCCCTTTACTGGATGAAATGGCAAAAAAAAGTGAACGTACTCATCTTTTGCTCTCTTCCAATGATTCTTCATGTAAAACCTCCCTTTTCAAGTTATGGTAAATTTACACCACCTCCAAAGCCCCAATCTGTCAGGGCACAAAAGAAATCTATGCCATCCATAGGCAGACCATGTACAATTGGGACAAGGATGGCTTTTCTACAAGCTTTACCTTACCCTCTATGTAAGGAACAAAATTTCATCAGCCCTGTCACAGGCTTGTGCACAAGAAAGTTTAGACACTAACAAACCACTGGAATCTTATTCGAAGGTAGTCCCATGGCCGGGATCTTATGGGCAGCATCTTGGAAAGGTTTAAAATGTATTCCCTTCTCATTCCCCTAGTTTCCTTGATTGTTGGTCTTTATACACACACACACATCATAAGGCAGTTAGAGAAATACAGTGTTAAAGCTGGAAGGGCAAACATGCTTTGCCTTGCAGAGTAGTTAAGTGACTTGCCCAAGGTCACGCAGTCAATGGCAGAGTTAGGACTACAACCCAGGACCCAGGTCTCTCTCCCAACTCCCAGTTCAATGCTCCTTCCACTATACCAAGTTGCCTCCCAGTAAGTGTGTTTACATGTTCATGAAAGGTCAGGAACTTGTCTAGCCATGGAACCATTTCCATGAAAAAAATTACAGGTTGCCTAACCTCACTGAGCAGGTGAAACTTCAGACACCCGACTCTCTGAGTCCCCACAGTGCAGGTAGGAGTGTGAGCATTATGTGTGTATAAGTGTGTGTGTATGTGTGTAATACGTGCAATAGTGAGTAAATGAGTGTGGAAGGTGTAAATGTGTGTGTGAGAGAATGTGCATGAGGGAATATGTATATACAAGTGTGTGAGCTGTGCATGTAAATCTGTATGTGTGTGAGAGAATTTGTGTGAGTGTATGTGTTGGGTGTGTATGTGGCATGAGAGTGTGTTTGTCTCTGTAGTGGGTGCACTGGGAGAGATGTGCACATAATCAGAGAAAAAGCAAGTTTTAGAGGAAACAATCTGGATTTGCTAATGCCTTTTGGGATTTTGCCATGAAAATAAATAACATACAGCAGTTTTATCCCTTACCCCTGGGGCGGAACAAAGACCAGAATTCTTATCAGCCCACTGAATGGCTGAGTCTCTCAGCTCGATTTTTATAAACAGAGAACATTAACATATTAATACAGAAACATATTTGGTGAAAAGTCTAAACACTTTTTTGATAAAATACATTTTATATTAATGTCCATTCCATTTTCAAAGATATGTAAATTTAAATTTTCAGCCTCTATGTATAAAATTCCAGTTTACCTTCAAATGGAGCAAGCTAGTCAAGCTTCTTAATTTCAGCTGCAGAAGTCATTCTCACAGCCTATTGTGTTTAAATGGACGTTACCAAACCTGGGTGATATCTACATAATTTACAGCTCACAATCATTTTTGCTCATGAAGAGAGCCAGTTAAAATACAGGCAAGGCAGCAAAGCGGAATAGGCTCACCCCACTGGATGAAACACTTAAGTTTTGTTTTGTTAATAGGCTACTCTGAAGGAAGTTTGTTTCATTTGAAATCAACCTTTAATATGTTTTCTCAGGAAAAGAAAAAACGTGGGTAGTGAAGCACGGATGGAAACCACTCTTATTATTTTACCCGATGACTTAAAACCGCGGACATTGTTTTACCACGAGCAGTGGCACTCCCCACAGCACCATCAATTAAAACAGAAAATGGTGAGACGATCAGATTTATACCAACATGCCTGGAAGCGATACAAGACGCCCACTCGCTCGCCGGCCTCTGTTTTTTTCCCCCTCTTAATTCAAAACTCTGACAATCTAACAGGCACATGTGTGCATGTTAAAATGCTCCCACCCCAGATGCTAGTCCATCGAGGGCTGTAAAAGAGGCATTCTGCATCCTACATTATTTGGATCAGAGATGGGGAAGGGTCCAAGAAAATGAATGTTTCAAATGATTCCCTTTTAGCCTCAGAAATTCCCCAGTTAAGAATCTGATGGCTAGACGATGACAGCGCTGTTCCCGGTTATTACAGCAGTTGTTTCTGTGAGTTGTCTGAGTATTCGGATTAGCACTTTTTTTTTAACCAAGCTAACCTAAAATAAAGGATGCTTACTTTTGTATCACTTTAAAACTTCACTGAAATTAGGTTCTGTGAAGCACTTGATTACAAGTTTTTAAAATAAATTATACAGTGGGATCCTTTTTTTTTTTTGCCTTTTTTTTTTTGGTAAAGACTAAAAGAAAGTAAACAAGGATTCCATCATATATATGTATATATAGATATATATATATATTTAATTATCCTGGTTTATTTTTCTATTAAATTTCTCTATGGCTTCAAAATTTAAGTGGCACTTGGATTTTGGGTGTTTTCATGATTTAACAAATCGCCATCTCATTACAAAGACAGAAGGTGTAAGTTTCATTTCATATGGGGGACAGTTTATAAACTTTTTTTAAGAAATAATTTACGTCTTTCACCCCATTTATATTTTCCATGGCTAGACTTTTAAAGGAGCTTTGGGCTGAGCATGTTTTGAAATAACTGAACATGCAGGTAAGGTTTACAGTTAACTATGAACCAGTTGCTACATTTTCCAGGTAACTTAGTAATTTAGGCAGAACACCTGACAAAGGCTTCTCAGTGTCTCTAACCCTCTTAATCCAAAGCTCAGTAATTATCCTTTTCTGTCCTTGTATTTGCACTTGTGCAGTTTAATGACTAGGTATTAAAACTCATGCTTTATAAGCAAAACCCTTCACTTACGGACACTTAAAAGGTACATAAAAAGTGCAGACTGCATTTCTTTTCAGCCATGCTTTCCCTCAGTAAGGTCACCTGTGAGGACTCGAAACATATCCTTGGTACATTCAGAGTTCTCTACATTCAAGCCAGTGAATGTGAATTCTCCAATATAAACTCAAGAGAGAATAGTCAGCCACAAGATGGACTCTAAATTTAAAATGGCAAAGGCTACCGAGACAACTCCATAGAAACTCCACTGAAGCAGGAGTGAATTGAAATTCAGGTCACTTGTGAGCAAAGCTCATCACAGATATTTTGTGGTCATTAAAAAGGTATTTCATTTTAATTTGGATGCCATGAGTCAGACATCCAGTTTCGATGTGCTAATGCAAAATGCTAACCCAGGAGCACATGACCCCACCTAGGGTACCACGGGGCTCACTCTTCTCCTCAGGTACAAGCCCTCAGAGGTTTACTGCTGACTGACCCCCATTTGAGGGTGGTCCGCCTCTGGCTCCTCTTCTTCCACATCTGCACTGTACTCTTCAAATGCATCATCATCTGCATCCGGAAGCCCCAGTAACTACAGGGGAGAAAATAAGAATCAGTTGTGAGCACCAACTAGACCACAGACAGGAAGACAACCAAAGGTCCCTGATCCAAATTAAACAGCGCTTAACAGGACTTAACACAGCAGCTAAAGATTTCCCACTAGACTGCCTCACAATTATTTTTACACTCATTTGACAGAACAGTCAATCTTTTCAATGGATCAGGACCCAAAGGAGACTGGAGATCCTCTTATTTTTAAGTATTAAAACATGGAACCACATACTACATACGAACAAAGACATTAGTCTGAAAAATAAATATAATTCCACACACACCTGGGATAGTAGCAACAGTATAGCTGAACAGTGCTGTCTCAGTCAAAAGGCCAAAAATCTATTCCCTGCTATATAAGCCATTACTTATAACACTTATAAAAATGTGGAAACTACTCAAATGTTCCACAAGAAAACTGATTATGGTGTATCCATCAGATGGAATCTTATATATCCACTTAAAATGGCATTTTAAAGTAATTTAATGATATAAAAGTATACTCATAAATGTAAACAGGGCATACTAAAAACTGCATTTTCATTATCATGCAGATTTTACACAAAAAAGCAGACTTTAATGAAATACATCCTAAATTTAAGAGTTTTTTCAGACAGTGATATAACAAGGAAATTTTTTTTTCTTTTTCATTTTCCAAATATTCTCCAATAACCATGGGGGAAATTCACAACCAACTCACAATAAGCATTATTTTCTGATGCACTGACAGATCTCTGATTAGAAAATGAGGGCCATTTGCTGGGCCTGATCAATAAGAACAAAAAGCTCTTGTGCTGGCATGAAGCTGTGGCCTTCAGTGCTCCCAGTCTCGTCTGTGACAACAGGCTCCATCTACAGTTTCGTGATGTGATCTACAATCTGTGCAGACTTTCTCACATGGTGGCCCTTTGGTCGATCACTCGCAGGCGACTTTACTAAATGGCTCTAATGACCCAAACACTAACTGCATGAGGACTTTGTTTACTTTGCAGTGCCCTCCATTGTGCCCTGCTGCCCCTTTATCCCTTTCCCTCCACCTGCTTAAATGAGGAGAGGTTAAGCAGAATCTCAATCAAAGTAACGCCTTTACTCTCAAGTTCTTGAACCACATCTCTTACAGAGGCCTATAAACACACTCAGGCCAAAATCATCTGCTAAGCATTACTGATCACATTGTGCATGTGGCCCGCCAGGGCAGATGCAGCCAACTGCAGACACGTGCTTTCCCTCAGAGCTCAGTGTGCTGCAGCTGTCTCAAAGAGGACACTGTTCACTTGGAGGGGAAGGGCAAGAACAGCATATCTCAGCTTATATGGATACCAATCTAGTGTGTGCTTGGGTGAAAGGCAAAGCCCCAAGCCCCTTTTACCCACTACAGTCTCCCTTCTAGATTGTAGGGGACAGAATAAAAGAACTTTGTCTCTGAAGAGAAAGGAAAGATAGGTGGTCCCAATGAACATAGATTATTAGTATTTTGGTGTTCAATTTTTATCAGAAGGGCTGCTCAGTGACACAGAAAGGTGAAAAGTATAAAATGAGTGTGAACATTTACATAGATATAAATGGAGTCCCTGGGTGGTGTAAACAATTAATGCACTTGGCTGCTGACAAAAAAGTTGGAGGTTTGGGTCTACTCTGAGGTGGCTTGGAAAAGGCCTGGTGATCTACTTCTAAGGAGTCAGCCACTGAAAGCCTTCTGGGGCACAGTTCTACTCTGACACACATGGGGCTGCCATGAGTCGGAACCAAGCTGATGGCAACTGTTTGTTTTTTAAGACATATACATTGTTGCCACCACCAGGAACTTTCAAATCACCTAAACTCCAAGAGAAAATGCATTAATCCAACAATAGATGTAACTGCTCATTGTACTGAAGGGACATTCCTAGAAAAGGAATGGCCAAACGATTTCCTCTCATTTACAAATTGGACTGGTAGTGGCTGCCTGAAACCCTGGGTTCAGGACGATTCTGAGGCTCGGTGGGAAAGATCATGGTCAATTAGTAATGACTGTACCAGGTGAAGGGAGGGGAAACTGAGGCACGTGCATCTACATTCGCCATCTTCATCCGGAAAAGATGTGCCATCGATTCTTCTCCTTCATAACACACTTGGGTGATTCACACTGACCCAAACCACAGGTCCCACTTAACACTCTTCCTCTCAGCTTATGGTGGTTTGAGCGAGGAGATCTAGCCAGCCAACCATGAGACCACTACCCTCTATCCCCTCTCCTTTTTCTAGCTCTCTACCTTACCTTAGGAGCTCTGGTGGTATAGTACCTAAGGCATTTGACTGCTAACCAGAAGGCTGGTGGTTCAAACCCACCAACCACTCTTCAGAAGGAAGGTTGGGCAATCTACTTCTGTAGCGATACTGCCTTGGAAACCCAAGGAGGGGTTGTTATGAGCCGGATCTGACTCAACGGAAGTGTGTTGCATTTGTTGCATACCTTACCTTAAACATGAATCTAAAACACCTCATTCAAGGTCTTAGAGCATCAGCCACATGGAATTCCTTCCCTTTGGTAGGAAATATTCTCTCTGCTATTTCAAGAGCTTCTCCTCTGCTTCCTTTACAGAAGGAAGAAGAAAGAGAAGCAATGCTCAGTGGCCTTCAGGGCTTTAAGGCACCTGAGTGCAGGTCTTCAAATTCATTCAGAGGCTGTGTGGAAAAGGCACTAGATCTGGGGACCTCTGTCAAGCCACCACCTTTGCAAAGCCTCAGCCTCCTCATCTGTAATGTGGAAACCATGACAGCTGTTCTACCTCATAGAGGAACTATGGAGAGAGAGTAAATGAAAGAAAGAATGTGGCCATGATCTGCAAACTATGGAGCCTTCCATTAATGTATCTAGTTATTTTATCTTGCTTCTCAGACATAAGTCACTTAAGTCAAGTGTCCAACCGCTAACGGAAAGGCTAGTGGTTTGAAGCCACCCAGCAGCTCTGTGGGTGAAAGACTTGGCAACTTGCTCCTATAAAGATTACAGCCTAGAAAACCCTATAGGGTTTGACTATGAGTCAGATTTGACTTGGCAGCATCTAACAACAGTTCAATTTGTCAAGGGGAATTCCTGCTGCATTAATAAATGCCTCTGGCCCAATTCTCTCCCTCTCTACTATTATACTTGCTTTTGGACACTTCTCTGTTCATTAGTACTGTAGGAAGTGAGAAATGAAATTCAATTCTCTTAGTCTCCTAATTTGATTCATCAGTCCACCGAACCAAGCAATCAGAATTTAATAGTAGTAGTTAATACTGATTAGCTTATTATTTGCTGGGCACTGTCAAGCAGCTCTATACATATTAACTCCTCCATCTTCACAACAGCCCTATGAGATAGGTAGTATTAGTATCCCCATTTTACAGATAAGGTCTAGAGATGTCAACTAAGCTGCCCAGAGCTCCTCAATAAGTAGCAGAGCCAGGATTCAAACCCAGGCCCTCTGACTGTAGACTTCACAAGACTAACCATCAAGTTATGTAGGAAATTCCCTTCTAACTCTCAATGAGATTGCTATTAGCTGGAGGTTAACTGGTTTTTAGTTATTAAAAGTGTACCTTTTATACAGAAAACAAAGATGAACCCTTTTACACATACAGTACTGCATTGCCAGTGATGGCAAACATTGATAAAGAGTGGATAGATGGATGGACAGGCTGAACAATTAGGTATATCTATGCAGGGGAGTGTGCCCATGACCATGTATAGAGGTGGCAAACAATGTTTCTAGAAGTATATTTGTATATTATGTAAGAATTTCCAGGTATAGAGCTGACAAGAGACAAGGTTGTAGTCACTTTTTGGCCACAGCCAGCTAATGTGGAAGGAGCAAGTAGCTGGACCTGTGGGTTAGGGACCATGGTCACAGGGGACATCAAGCTCAATTGGCATTAACATACTACACAAAAACATTGTTTCACATGCTACTTTGGTAAGTACAACTGGAATCTTAAAAGCTTGCAAGTGTCCGTTATTGTAAAAGTTAAGGAAATGTTTATATATTGGAGGACATTTTCTTTGTTGGTTACCAGGGGTGGGAGGGAAGGGGAGGGAATGCTGTT
>NW_006921595.1:3531412-3549343 GCF_000298275.1 Orycteropus afer afer
TTGTAAATTTTGGTCAATGACATGAGACAAAGTATATGTGAACTGCTGTATGAAAAGTGCATTTACTCTGTAAATCTTCACCCAAATCCTAATAAAAATAAATAAATAAATAAATAAATAAAGCTTGCAAGTGTACATCTAGATGCAACAATGGGTCTCCCTCGTCCAGAGCAAAGAAGAAAGAAGAAAACCAAAGATGCATGGAAACAATTAGTCCAAGTGACTGGTACACCATGTGATCCTCAGCCTATATGACCTTAAGACTAGAAGAACTAGATAGGCCCGGCTACCACTGTCAACCACTCCGAGGGGGACCTATGTAGGAGATCCTGGATAGAGTGGGAGAACAATGTGGAACAAAACTCAAAATGATTAAAAAAAAAAAAGAAATGGACCAGGTTTGCTGGTCTGATAGAACCTGGTGAGACCTCTGAGACTATGGCCCGTAGCTGTCCTTCAGGTCTGCAATTGAACCCACTCCTGCAGCTTCCAGCCAAATAAAAGACAGGCATATGAGGTGAACATTTACATTAGGTAGACAGACTCCTTGGAGAGATCAATCATGGGAGAACAGAAGGGCTGTGTATGCACAGGGAGACCACTCGGGGGCAGCAGTGCATGGAGGGATGGACACAGGGCAGAGGTAACTATGGGGAGGAAGTGGGAAGAGAGCTGTTGCACTGTGGGAAATCACAGTCAATGTCATGAGACAAAGTATATGTGAGCTGTTGTTTGGAAAATGAATTTGCTCTGTAAACTTTCACCCAAATCACAATACAAATTTTAAAAAATGCTCATAAAAAAGTATACCTTTTAATAACTACAATATGCAGTTGCTAGTGTCTACATTTATGAATATGTACAATTTGGAACTGTGGTAGTTATGTTTGTGTGTCAACTTGGCTGGGCCTGGCTGAGTGGCTGGGCAACTGGATGCAGGATTCCCCATGATGAGACTGGTAATCAACTCCATGGTGGAATCTACTGTGAGCAGCTGAGCAGCTGCCTTAGGGAATGTGTTCTGCTTCCTGTGTATAAGCAGAAGCCTTGGGGAATGGTCTCTAGTTTATGGCACGCTTGGACCCTGCATGTAGCCATGTTGTTATTCAGCAGCCTGCCATGCTCTGCTGACCTTGGGACTTACAATGGACTTAAATTAATGGCCTGCCACGTGGTTTGGTAACATCAGGACTGTGCCTTTTTTACTTGTCAACCTTGGTTTTGTCAGCCTCAGCAGCCAGCAGCTGTCTGAGTGAAGAAAAGCCTCTAACTCCAGTGGCCCGGGAGCGGGAAGCAGAGACCCTAGAGCCTGGCACTTTGAACTAGGACTTAAAGCCTCCAAACTATAACAGAATAAACTCCTGTTTGTTAAGGCCATCCCATTTGTGATATATTCTTACCAGAGCGGCACTAGGCAACCAGAACAGAAACATGTAAGAGATTAGAGAAAGCACTAGAACTAGAATTTGCCAGAATTTCAAAATATATCACACAGATAAATCATAACCTAGTGTCCTCACTTCTGTCCCCATTCCCATGTATTGTGGGCAAATCTACATTTAACTTCTGGATCTAAATTTCCAACACTCAAGAAGGTAGATCAGACGTAAGAGTACAAACAGCAATAAGAATCCTGGAATCCTTGCTTCTATCGCATCCACATATTCTTATATGGAAAAGGAGACAGTCTAAAAAAATCTGAAGGGTTTGATTAATTACAATCATTGATTCCTACTTCGATAACATTTTTTTCAGATGATTGGAATAAAAAATGTTTATGTTAACTCTAGACAATGATTTGGCATTTCTAGTGTCTCGCTGACCACCAAGACTCCTATGCAGAATATCTGATCACACAAGAACTGCTAGGCCTACCCATCCAAACAGGGTTGCACTGGGAAGGTAGGGTGCCAACCACTGAGAATTAAAGTTTTCAGACCAAGAAAAGTATCAGTTTTCTGTATCACCAAATCACTGTCTTCTTTAAGAATTTGCTGTGTCTGAAGGTGGCACTCACTGGGCATAATGGGCTAGGTGCCTTTATAAAAGTAGGGGAAGTGGTATCTGTGCCCTGGAGAGCTCAGTTAATTATCACTGGGGTGCATCCAGTAAGTGCCCTATAGCATCAGAGGCCCTGGAAGCTCTTTTCAGAGACTCCCTCAAAACAGCCCTTCTCCCACTTGACCTAAAGGGTGGGCCCTCAGATTCTGCATTTCTAATAAGCCCCAGGGTGATATTGCTGACCTACGGCCCACGGTCAGAGCAGTGAGATTCTAATGCACTGGGGGATTTGACACCATTTATTTCAATGCCCCATGATGCTGGTGGTACCAAGAAACATACAAAAGGGATCTTAGTCAGTCTTCCTAGTAAAGGAAAAAATATGAGATGAATCTAAGACTCAAGTGCAATTTACTGTTAAAAAGAGGAATGGGTAAGAATACCAAGTCCTCTCTTACTTTTAGGGGCCATTTTACTTTCTAAAAATGTTAAGACTGAATATTCACATGAGTAAAAACACAAAAGCGATGATAAACTTAAATTATCAACATTCACTGCCTTTTATTAACAACCATGTTTGTGCACAGGAGTCCCTGGGTGGTGCAGTTAATGCGCTCAACTGCTCACCAAAAGGTCAGAGGTTCGAGTCCACCCAGAGGCACCTTGGAAGAAAGGCCTGACAATTCACTCCCGAAAAATCAGTCACTGTAAAGTGAAGCACAGTTCTACTCTGACACACACTAAGTCTCCATAAATTAGAGCTCACTCAATGGCAACTGGTAACAGGTATGTGCATGATCTTGGTTTATTAGACTTTCTGACTCACTGGGATGGTTCCCACAGGTGGGCTCTTCTCCTTCTTCCAGGATCTTGCCCAGGCCACAAGAGCAGAAGCAAGAAATGGACTTTTTCTGGGCCACAAAGGGTTTTCCTGTGGGTCTTACTCCCTGGCTCTTCAGCCATCAGTGGCAAACCAAAAATATCCATCTTGCTCATACAGGTGAGCTCCAAGTAGGGGATTTTCCTGGCAAAAGTGCCTCTGCTTTTTGAGAGAAGAAATGTAGAAATCACACAACCAGCAAGCCCAGGGAGGGGGCCAGGAGCAACCAGAGCAAGAAACTACAGAGATGCACAGGCTCTAGCTCCAGGTTAGACCATCAACGAACCATCAACTAATGCAGGAAACAAAACTGTAAAATCAGCAGGTGCCTCATAACCCTCAAGCTAGTAAGGGGAGAAGATCGAGGCAAACAAGAATCCCCTCTTATGCTTATAAAACCTTGAGAGAATCTGAAAGGGCAAACATAAGGTTTAGCTTTATAGCTAAATTGGGTGTATCAGGTCATCTCCCCTCTGATGAAATGCTTCTTAAGCAGGAGTAAGTCTATCAGTCAGCATTAAATAAAAAATATGAAAACACTGAGAAAAAATGAATAGCATGATCATCACTATTTAGATACATAACCACTATTTTATTATCTAGCACAGTCAAGAGATGACCAGCAACTGTCAACTGAGAGTCACTTAAATAAGAAAAATGTAGGTCTCCAACGGTTACTCAATTCACATTTTTCAAAACTATTGATTGGTGTCTTGGAAGCATTATTGGTAGCAGTGCATGGATAAACTTGACTGTTCAAGGATGGTAACAATATCCTGCCAGGCATTATTACTTGCATACATGGACTATTTGGTATGAGGTTCCAATGGGAAAGAAAGTATCTAGACATAAATCATACCTCTCTGACAAATCATCCTGAGTGAGACAGGAAGCTACTGCAGTGAGACAGAATGTGGGTCACTCTAGGAGGGAAACTAGCCAGCTACATCCACACTCATTTATTCATCTAGTAAATATTCCCTGAATACCAGTTATGGGCCAGAAATTGAGGCTAAACTCAGCATTGTGGTTGGAGTTTGATGGTCCTTTGCGTTCTCAGTCTGATTTTGAAGTTTCCCATGAATTCAAGATAGTGAAACAGGTATTATCCCCATTTTAAAAATGGGGATGCTGAAGTTGGACAACCTGCTCAAGGCCATACGGCATGGAAGTATGACAGGCCAGAGCAGGGCTGACCCACCTCCACCCTCCCATACTGTTCTAAGGGCTCTTTGATCTAAGAGGAGCAAGACCGGCCCTTCCAGGACTTCCTCCTTAGTCACTCCACCTCCTTCTCTGAGCATATCTAAATCCTGCCATTTCCTTAAGTCCTACCTCCTCATGAAGCTATCACCCAGCATTTTATTCCATAATGAGACTATCATGTCTGATAATCCTAGCACTTCAGCTATACTGTAAACAATACAGCTTCTTTAAAAAAACAAACATGTTCAGATTATGTTTTCTGTGTTTATCACAGAAAAGTTAGAAAATATGGAAAAGAAGAAAATAAAAATCACTCATCACCCATCATGCAGAGATACTTAGAACATATGCAGACCCTGTCCCTTAAGGGACAGAATTATCTGTTCATCCTCCTTAAAGCCCTAGCATCAAACACAGTGAGCTGTATGAATTAAGTGCTCAGTGAATGTTTATTATTTTGCTAAAATCAAGATGCTGCTGTTAAGCGTCTGTTGAAATTACTTAGCAAATTGTTGTCTCTCCACCAAAATTCTAATGGTACCAACAAAAAGTTTCCTTAAATCCTGCTCACCTCTCAACAGTATTCACCCAGTACTTTCATCCTGCTCATATCAAAGCTAACGTGCACTGAGACCTTATCATGTAGAATGCACCACACTGAGTCCCCAACAAGAATGGCATCATTTAACCTTCAGAGAAACCCTAAGGTAAGTATTGCTATTATTTTCCTGATTTTACAAATGGGGAATCTGAGAAACAGAGAGGTTAAGTAACTTATCGATGATCACACAGTCAGCCAGTGGAGTAGCTGGGACTTGAACCCAGGCAACTTGTCCGCAGAGCTTAGGTTGATCACTGTAGTATAACTGATGCCACACAATGGATTAACAGACTACCGATGACACTAATAGTTTGCATTCACAATGTTCTCTCAGGAAATGTTTCCCCAAAGACACCAAAGGAGCATAAGCAGAGTAGAGAATGGGATTCCTTTACTTGCTCTGCACGGCATCTGGACAAAAACAAATGCTCTGCCTGATACTGTGCGTTCCTCGGTACGTTTGTGTGTCTCTCTCCTACTAGGCAGTCAGCTCCTTGAGGGCAAGAACTTGGCATTTTGTGCCCTGCCCCTCAGCCTCCAAAGCAGCGTTCTGGCAAACAGCTAATGACCAACATGTTTTGTTGAAAATGTAATGAAGAAGTAGAGGAAAAAGAAGTGTAAAATGGTGAAAAGGAAAAGAAACAAGTAACTTTTCTTTTCAAATCCAACAACAGATTTCTTTAGGTGAAACTTTTGAGTTGTTTCAGTGGGAGGGAGGCAAACAAGAGGGAGAAAAGAAAAATACCCGGTCAACGAAGTTTATATGTTGAAAGACACAGAGCACTAAAGTGGCATGGTCTTGGCCTTGTGGGCAGGATCATTGAGAAAGGACAGGACTCTGGCTTATGGATGTGGAAGTGCGCCAGCTCCAGCAAAGTTAATTGAATCTTCTTGACTGGTGCCCACAAGGCAGCAGACAGCTGTCAAAAGATAGGGACTTATCTCTCTGGAGAGACTGTATAGGGCAAGGGCTAGCAATGAGGTGGACGAGTGATAGCCAATGACGGAAACTGTTCTACAATGAAGGTTAAAATACTCCTTGGGTGGCTTCCTCACTAGAACCAAAAAACACTGCATAAATTCATCAGATTATCACAAATTTTCAGGGAAATGATGCACTAAAGTTTTTACCCACCTGATAACCTTGTAGCACTTGGCTATGTGTTTCCTCAGCAAACACTTTCAACTATAAAAGCATCAATGAAACCCTTTCCTAGTCCTTATTTCTCAAGCAAAAGCTCCTTTATATGAAACAAAAAGATAAATGGCACCATGGGAAGAAACACGCTATTTAGAGGAGATGGAGCAGGTAAAAGTCTCTTGGTGGTTCTCCAGCAGCCCTTTATTCAGGCTTCTTATCCAATCTGGGGCACATCCTCACTGGAGAAACCCAAAGCCCAAAGTCGGTGCATTACCTTCACTGACCTTTCCCTGAGGAGAAGAAAAGCCAGGCCAGAGAGCACCCAAGCCCTTAAATCCTTCCCCACCAATGAGGGTGCTATACCAGGTCACAACTGTCACACTTCAGCAGCAATAGCCTCTGCCCTTGACTAAGGCCCCACATTAGAAACGAAACCTGGAAAACCAACAACATTAAACCAAATGCGTGTGTTTCTGTGACATACACAGCTTGATGTGAAAGAATACATTCAACCGATTCAATTGCATTCAGCCACTTATCTGGATTTTTTGGACTGTATTTTTTTCCATTTACAGGTGGCTGCCTCATTGTCGGAAATATAGCCATAGACTTAATAGAGAAAAATAGCAAAATGAGTTCTCGCAGAAGCTTACCTTCTCCAGTGGAGTCAAGTCTGCATGTATTTTGTTTTCCACCATAATGATTGCCACATAAAGAGGACCAGGTGGCTGGCTAATGAATGGAGTGCCTGTGAGCAAACCAGCTGCATGATATCATTTGCTAGTAAGTATTTTTCTGGCTAATATTTGGAAGAATACATTTTTTAATAATTTTGCCTAACTTGGTATCTCCACTTGATCATCTAATGGGTATTTAAAACACTAACAAGTCTAAAACTAAGCTCCTGCTCCTATCACCCCCAAAGTTCTGCAGCCTTCCCCAACTCAGTAAATGACAACCCCATTCCCTTCATGGCTCAGACAAGAAACACCGGCACCATCCTTGTGTGCTCTCTTTTTCTCACACCCCACTTCTAATCCATCAGCAAATCCTGTTGAATCTACTTTCAAAACATATCCAGAATCCAACTTCTTCTCAACACCTCCAGTGTTTTGGTTACTCCATGCTGCTCTAACAGAAAATACCACAAATGGGTGACTTTAAACAACAGGAGTTTATTCTTTTACAGTTTTGGAGACTAGAAGTCTGAGTTCAAAGTGCCAGGCTCTAGGGACTGAGTGGAAAGCCCCCTGACTTTGGGCTTCATCTCTGCCTCTTGCTTCTGACCCACTGGAGCTAGAGGTGTTTCTTCACTCAGGCAGCTGCTGATTGCTGAAGCCAACAAGCCCAAGGTTGACAAATAAAAATGACACAGTCCTAATACTACCAAACAACACTGCAAGCCACAAATCCAAATCCAGAGACAGTCCCCAAATCAGCAGGAAACATGGCAGACTGCTAAATGAAGATTCGGCTACCCGTAGGGTCCAAGCATGCCAAAAAGCTACAGACCATTCCTAAAGCTCCTCCTTAGACACAGGGAGCAGACCACATCACATCCCTAAGGCAGCTGCTCATAGTAGATTCCACCATGGAGTTGATTACCAGTCTCATCATGGAGAATAACCACATCCAACTACCCAGCTACTCAAAACTAGGCCCAGCCAAGATGACATACAACCTTAAGTACCACACTATCCTAGTCCAAACCACCATTGTCTCTCATCTAGGTAATAGCAACGGCCTACTCATTGGTCTCCCTGCTTGTACCTTTCCCCCTTCCAGCCAACTGTTAACACAGTCATCAGAGGGAGTCTTTTAAAGTATGAAGTCAGATCATATCACTCTTCTACTCAAACTCCTCCAGTGGTTCTCCATCACACCAGGGTAAGAGTCCAAGCACTTCCTGTGACCTGTAAGGCCTATTATTCGTGATTCATCTCTCACAAGTGCCCACCTCCCCTCCACTTCAGCCCCTTGTTGTTCCCTGGATACAGGCACATACCCACCTATGACTTTGTACTTGCCATTCTCTGTCTAGGATGTTCCTCCCCCAGGCTTCCTCATGGCTTACTCTTACTTCAAGTGTTTACTCATATCTTACCTTCTCAATGATGCCTTCCCTGTGCCCCTTATCAAAATATCAGTACCTCTGACACTTCTTACCACCTTTCCAGGATTTACTGTTTTCTCCTTGATGCTTATGACTAACACACATGTTGTACTTATTTGTCTTGTCTCCCCCCCACCTACATATAAGTTCAATGAGGTCTAGGATTTTCATGGGTTTGGTTCAAGTGCTCTCAACAGAGTTAAGAACCTAGAACAAAAAAACAAACCAAACTCAATGCCATAAAGTTGGACCCGACTCATAGCAACCCCTCCTTGGGTTGGAGGCAGTATCACTACTGAAGTAGATTGCCCAACCTTCCTTCCAAGGAGTGGCCAGTGGGTTTGAACTGCCAGCTTTCTGGTTAGCAGTCAGATGCATTAGCCACCAGAGCTCCCAAGAACCTAGTGGGTACTCAAAACATATTTATTGAATGAATGGATTAAAATGGGGCAGGCTTTTAAATCAAGCATGTATTTCGAATGACCCAAACTGGATTACAAAATGAATAAGCAAAAAGTGAGATCTTGTTGTTTTTGTGTGCCCTCAAGTTGACTGCAACTCATAGTGACCCCACAGGACAGAGAACTGCCCCCCAGGGCCTAGGCTGTAATCTTTACAGGAGCAGATCAGGTCTTTTCTCTAGAGAGGTTGGTGGGTTTGAACCACTGATCTTTAGGTTAGCAGCCAAGCACTTAACCACTGCATCACCCTAACAATACAAATCAGAGCGGCAAAAGCTACTGAAATGCCATTTCCTACAATGGTGGGCTAAGTGACTGGAACTAATCCTTCAGAACAACTTAAAAAAGCTTCATTAAATATGAACAACACATTCTTAAATATATTGAAAAACGAGAACCAGAGAGGTAGGCCTAACACAGAAAGTTGATTTTGTCCTGAGGGCATTTGCTGATCTGACAGAAACAGCTAGAAATTTTACTGCATTCTTGGCCTACACAAAGGAAGCTCTGCTGGCACAGCTGTTAAGGCTTTCGACTGCTAACCAAAAAAAAAAAGTCCAGCAGTTCAAACCCACCAGTTGTTCTGTGGGAGAAAGATCAGGCAGTCTGCTTCCATAAAGATTTACAGCCCTGGAAACCCTATGGTTTTACCAGAGGGTCACTATGAGTCAGAATCAATTAAGTAGCACTGGGTTTTTGGTTTGGCCAAAGAGGCAGGGGGACAAAAGTTAAAGCCACGAGTCTTCTAAAGGAGCAGACTGTGATAAACCATACCCACTTGAAGCTGGGCTCCCAAGGGCCTACCCACCTCAGGATGAGGATGAACTAGAAGTAACCGACATGTAGCTTGGCTTTCTATTACTAGGAGAGTTCAGAGATCAACAAGCCTTAAACTATTTCAAGGTGGTCTCAGGGCCTGATAGGGCCCTGCAAGCCATGGAACAAGCAAACAAAAGTCCTTCCTGGAGAAAGGAGAAAGGTGCCATCATTTTAGGGTTCAATTTGTACCTATAAATAAATTCTCAAATACAATAACCAGGACACAGCCAGAGATAATCCAACATACAAGCCAGAAAAGCTACTAAGAGTGAGAACCAGCAGAAACAAACAACAAAAGACTTATAAAGACTGCAGATATTGGAATATCAGACACCATCTATTATGTAGCCAAGCATACTAAGTTCCAAGAAATAAAAGACAAGCTTGAAAATTTCAGCAGAGACGTAGATGTCACTTAAAAGAGGAAGAAGATTTGGAAAAGAAAAGAAATCCTAGGGCAAATACCACTGAACATGTAGAGTACATGGTAGGCAGGGAACTTGACCTGTGGGAAGTGGTGGGACATTCGTAATTTGACTTTACCTTCCATCAAAGATACAGGAAAATAGGTAAGCTTCAAAACAGATGGGTATGAATGGGCAGAAGACATGAATAGACACTTCACCAAAGAGGATATTCAGGCGGCCAACAAACATATGAAGAAATGCTCACGATCATTAGCTATTAGAGAGATGCAAATCAAAACAACAATGAGATACCATCTTGCTCCAGCACTAGTAGCAAAGTTCAACAAGACAGAAAATAACAAATGCTGGCGAGGTTGTGGAGAGATTGGGACTCTCATACACTGCTGGTGGGACTGTAAAATGGTACAACCATTGTGGAAAGCAATATGGCGATTCCTTCAAAAGTTGGAATTAGAAATACCATTTGACCCAGCCATCCCATTACTAGGTATATACCCTAAAGAAGTGAGAACCATGACAAGAACAGATATATGCACACCCATGTTCATCGCAGCACTATTTACAATAGCCAAAACATGGAAACAACCTAGATGTCCATCAACTGAGGAATGGATAACCAAACTATGGTACATACACACAATGGAATACTATGCAACGCTAAAGAATAATGTAGAATCTGCAAAACACCGCATAACGTGGATGAACTTGGAGGACATTATGCTGAGTGAAATAAGTCAATCACAGAAGGACAAATATGGTATTAGTCCATTATTGTAAAAATTAAGGAAAGGTTTATCTATTGAAGGAAAATTTCTTTGTTGGTTACCAGGGGTGGGAGGGGAGGGGAGGGATTGCCGTTAGATAGATAGTGGTAAATATTGATTTGGGTGAAGAGAAGGGCAACGTACCAAATGTGAATGACCAATATGACAGCAATGAGGATGAGAAAGACATAGAGAGGTACATGGGAGGTACAGATGACAAATATGAACCCTTTTACATATACAGTACTGAGTTCTCAGTGAAGGTAAACATGGATATATGGATGGATAGATAGGTGGACAGGCTAAACGATTAACTATGTCTATGAAGGAGGGAGTGTATCCAGGATCATATATAGGGTTGGCAGACAATGGTCCTATAAGTTTATGTGAAGGATCAGAATCCCCAGGAGTACAGTACAACTGACAAGGGGCTAGCTTATGGTCATTGCTTGGTCACAGCCAGTTACCCACAGCGACTGAGTAGTTGATCCTGAGGGCCTGGGACCATGGTCACAGGGGACATCAAACTCAATTGGCATAACATACTATACAAAACATTGTTCCACCTCCTACTTTTGTGAGTAGCGACTGGGATCTTAAAAGCTAGCAAGCTGCCATCTAGATGTAACGATGGGTCTCTCCTCGTCAAGAGCAAAGAAGAAAGCAGAAAACCAAAATTAATGGAAACAATCAGTCCCCACGACTGGTACACCATCCGATCTGCAACCTATACAAGTATGAGACCAGAAGAACTAGATGGTGCCCGGCTACCACTGTCATCCACTTGGAAGGGATGTAGGAGATCCTGGATAGAGAGGGAGAACAATGTGAAACAAAACTCAAAATCATTTGGAGGGAAAAAAAAAAAGGGGGGGGGGGATGTTTGGGACCAGGTTTGCTGGTCCAATAGAGCCTGGTGGAACCACTGAGACTATGGCCCCTAGCTACCCTTCAGGTCTGGAATTGAGACCACACCTGTGGTTTCCAGCCAAGCAAAATACAGGTATGTGAGTTGAATATTTACCTCAAGTGGACACATGCCCTTGAGAGAACAATCATGGGAGAAGGAAGGGCACCTTATGCACAGGGAGACAGCTTAGGGGGCAGGAGAGTATGGAGGGATGGACACTGGGAAGTGGTACCTTGGGGAGGAAATTGGAGGGGAGCTATTGCATTGTGGTAAACTGTGGTCAATGACATGAGACAAAGTATATGTGAACTGCTGTATCGAGAATGATTTTGCTCTGTAAATCTTCACCCAAATCTAAATAAAATAAAATTAAAAAAAAAAAAAAACAGATGGGTATGTATTTTATGTGTTTAGCAGCTATGAAAGGGACTGTCAGCTAGCCATAGACATACAGATTCCTAAATCTCAAGGTGGAGGGAGAAAGAGAAAAGCATGCTGTCTCCAAGGGAGTTTAGAAAAAGAAGAATAGACCCAATATCCAGTTTCACGCTTCTCCATTCCCACAGACACAGAGGTACATCCTTTATATAGCCTTCTGACAACCTCCCAAATATAGGTTCTATTACTATAAGAGAAGGAGCCCTGGTGGTGCAATGGTTAAATGCTCAGCTGCTAACTGAAAGGTTGGTGGTTTGAACCCACCAGCAGCTCTGAGAGGGAAAAGACCTAGTGATCTGCTCCCATAAAGATTACAGCCTAGGAAATCCTATGAGGCAGTTCTACTCTGTCCTACAGGGTTGCTATGAGTCAGGATTGACCCAATAGCACACAACAACAACATTTATAAGAGAACTTCCATAGCACTTCCAAGCATTTTGGTTTTAAGCCTACTGGGTAAGAACAGGAACATTCAGCTGTCTCACAAAGGATCTGTTTCCTTCCCACCCTTTTCAGGGATTCTCAACTCAAGTGATGCTAGAAATAACCATTATCCCTGCAACAAACAGCTGTGTCACATCCCCTCCTTCCCCGCCCCCATCCTCCCAGCACTAGCTGCTATCTTTAAGCCACAGGGCAGACAAGAGAAAAACAATTAGTCATCCCAGGTTTTGCCCACTTTCCCCGCAATCCACATTATTCAAAACACCATCACCATAGCAAGCAAGCCAGCCATCTTTAGAAGCCAAGCAGGCACCTACAGGTCTGAAAGACTTGAAGACTTTTTCCAAGACTTCCTGGAGCGTCTTCTTGCCGCAGGAGGAGATGTAATCCTGCGCTAGCTGCAAGAAAGGCAGGCAGTCTTCGCTCTCACTCCACACGTGCTACATGCCCACAGGAAGAGAAAGGAGAAAACAAAGACACACAAGTCATTACACTCAGTGGGAAATACAGAGAGCCGAGCAGATTTTTTTTTTAAATTCCATGAATTTGAAGACGACCTCCATTCTATAGTAAAAGCCACACATTTGTTTTTGATTCATTTGCATTGAAGGAGATCAGAAAATGTATAATACACAGAAACCCCACAATTTTGTGGTCCACAATCTCACTGGCTGAATTTGCCATCACATCTAGGCAGTAAAGAGGGCAGGGGAGCTGATATTATACTAGCCCTGGTTTACCCTGTTCACCTCTAATACAGGCTAATCATGTCTCTACAACAGGAGAAAGGACAAACCACCAGCCTGCACTTAACTTGTGCCTTCAGCTAGGAATGAAGTGATTAATTAAGCGTAGTTTGTAGCCATTATCTCAGAACTCGGCATTCTTTATCCAGATCAGCCTTGAGTGGGGGTGATGGTTAAGTTTACTTCAAAATGAAAAGAATTTAGAACAGAGAGTGAAGTCATCACGAAATCACCAGGAAACAAAAGCTTTCACAAAGCTCATCTTCACATGGAATACTTTAAGAGAACAACGTACTCAAGCATCGGTTCACAGTGAGTTTTAGGTTTTATTTTTTCTTAAAAGACTAGGCAAGATTTTTGGTACATGAGGACATCGTTTTAGCAAATCTTTAAGACTAGGCAAGCCTCTCCCATAAACATACAAGGGTCTGGAATAAGCCCAGACTTGGGCTTGACAGATCTAGCTGCAGAAGGCCCCTGCTCTGCATATTTGAGCATATGCACATGGGGCTACTGGATTACACTGGCTGTCAGGTACCAAGAATCACAGTTTAGAGGGGACCTGATGACAGCTCAACACTGGCAAAAACGGCTTCAGGCCTGGAGGAAGGAACATAATTAACAGATTGAGGGAGATGCAGAGATTCAGCAGCAGAAAACCAGATCTATTTGGAGAAATTGTCTGTGTGTGGTAGCATAGTGGCTAAGACACTTGCCTGCTAACCAGATGGCTGGTGGTTCAAACCCACCAGCCACTCCTCGGAAGGAAGGTTGGCAATCCTACTTCCGTAGTGATACTGCCTCGGAAACCCAAGGAGGGGTCGCTATGAGTCGGGGCCGACTCGACGGCACACAACAACAACAACAAGCACACACTTGCTCCTATTAAGTTATAAGGCTGCCACTTAATAAACACATTTCACCTCCGTATCTCTCCTTGCAGGATTCCTGAGAACTAGATCTATAAATTTAAAGTACTGCTCAGATCTAACAGAGAATAACCAGGAGTTCACGTGCCATCTTTGACACCCCAGTTATCAGTGTTTCATGAATGGAAAGGCCCATTTCTGACAACTGCTGCTCTCATTCCAACCGACTTCTAGAGGAGCTTCCTCCTCGACCTAATAAAGACAACCTCTAGATTCTCTAACTTTAAAGAACAGCTCAAACCCTATTCCCTATTAATTATCCAATGAGTCAAATCCAACTCATAACGACCCTATAGGACAGAGTAGAACTGCTCCATAGGGTTTCTAAGGCATCATTATAGAAGCAGATTGCCTCATCTTTCTCCTGTGGGGCTGCTGGTGGGTTTGTACCGCTGACCTTTCAGTTAGCAGCCAAGCACTTAAGCATTGCACCACCATAGCTCCTTCCCTATTAGAGACACTTAACGTTGTCAAGCCATGAAAAATGTCATTTATGTAATAGTCTCTTACACTGTACCAAACTATAATAATAATGATTACTTTTATATCCATTGTATCACTGGGTTCTTGATCAGTGAGGATTCAGCAAGAACAGAGTCCTACTTTATTACAAGTTCTGCTCAGCATCCACCTGCATACTCAAAAACTTTTTCCTACTCAAATTTTCAAGTTTCAGTTTATTTCAAATTAGTATCCAAATTAAAGATGGGATTAACACAGAGCATCATAAACTAGAAAACCTTAAGCCTGCCTTGCTAGACTTGTGAAGATTACAGATGAAGTCAAAAGTCCATCAGGTCCCTGGCTGGTATGTAGGGATAGTCAATGAATGGCAGCCACAAGTACACTCTTTCCCCTCTTGCATCTGCGGAGGGGTGAGAAATAAGGGGGGGAGGCATGGGCTATCCTGTCACAAGGCTAAGGTCACACACCAAGCCAATCAGACACCTCATGCAATTTTACTGAGAACATAACCAAACAACTTGGGTTGAGGTTAACTCGGAAGTAGGCAAATCTATGAAAAATTTGTATATCGACTTTTTAAAAAAGTTTGATTGAGTTTCAAATTACAAAGTAAATAGAGCAAAGTGTATCATTCAAATAGTAACAGAACTGCAATGCATCCACCACCATTTGGTAATCAGACAGGTTCTTTAGCTAAGAGTTTCTAGGGCATCTCTAATCGCAGGAGCTAATTGTTTTCACAATTACCCTACTTTTGTAGTTGTCGATTTATGAGCAAATATTTTGGAAGAGGAAGGTTTAACATCTATTAAAAGGTCTTCTATCCTGTCTGTCTTAAATACATTTCATTTGTCTGTTTACATAACCCTAATTCCCACTTTGTTTGCTGAGTTTTAAAAAAGTTTGAACTGAATCCCTGCCCACATGGTATAGCCAGCCTGGGATTTGGAATCAGACAGACCCTTTCCACATGGTCATTTAAGAGACATCATCTTCTAAATGCTAATTGTTTTATATACATTATGTATCAAAGGTAAAATACTGAATTTTATTTATTTAAATTCCTTCTTTCCAAAATTAATAAATGCAGTTGGCAAAGATCCATAATATACTAGATAAGATGAACTAAAAAAAAAAAAAAAAAATCTGTAGTTGATAAAAGGACTAAGAAAAAACAATGGAAGGAAAAGAAGATAAAACCAAGAATGAGATTAGGACAAACCATATAAAGGCCTGCACATGACTTTGGATGGGCCACAGATTTGCCTCTAAAGCTTTCTAGCAGCCTGTGCAAAGGAACCACTACCCATCTGTCAGTGTGTCATACTGTGGTGCCTTGCACGTTGCTATGATGTTGGAAGCTATGCAACCAGTATTTCAAATGTAAGAAGGGTGGTGGTGTCCCTTGGTACACTGGTTTCAGCAGAGCTTCCAGACTAAGAAACTATGTTATGGATGGAATTGTATCCCCTCCCCCAAATATTTGTGATAAATCCTAACCCCTATACCTGTTGTTATAATCCCATTTAGGAATGGGTTTCCTTTGTTATGTTAATGAAGTGGTATCATCCTAAAGTGTGTTTCAAGTCAATCTCTTTTGAGATTATAAAAAAGAGCACATTAAGCAAGCCAGCAAGGACAGAGGGGCAGAGGCATGCTACATAATCACCAAGGAACCTAGGAATAGAAGCTGAAAAAAGACAAGGACCTTCCTCCAGGGTGGGCAGAGAGAGAGCCTTCCCCTAGAGCTGGTGTCCTGAATTCGGACTTGTAGCCTCCTAAACTATGAGAAAATAAATTTCTGGTTGTTAAAGCCACCCACTTGTGGTATTTCAGATATGGCAGTAGTATATAACTAAAACAGACTAGCAGAAAGACCTGGCAATCTACTTCCAAAAATTAGCTGATGAAAACCTTACGATTACAACAGAATACTGTCTGACTTGCTTGCTTTGGACACATCATCAGATGGGATCAACTGCTGGAGGAGGGCAGCACGTTTGGCAAAGTAGAGGGCCGGTGAGGGTGAAGGTGAACCTCAGTGAGGCAGAGTCAAACTTGCTGGTGATTGTGAGGGTGATGCAGGACCGAGCAACATTCTGTACTGTTGCACATAAGGTCGAAGTGAGTTGGAGGCAGCTGACAACAACAACATGCAAAAAAAGAAGCATGAGCCATCACATGAGGTGTTGCCCACAAGATAAAAACAGACCAGCTGCTCAGGAGAATTAACTGGCAAGGAACTGGGAGGCAGGATGGCCATTCTCTTAATAATCAAGACCCAGAGTCCTATGCCACAGAACATGGTCACAATAACCTCAACTTGGAAAATATTTTAAGCGAGTGTGACCAAAAACCCACCTTAGCCATGAAAAACCATAGCATGAATCAGAGAACCTCATGCTTTGAACAGTGTAACTTTCTGGCAAGGATAAATCCAGGTACAGAATGTATTGGCTTTCCAATAGGGTGGTTAGAACAAAGGCAGATTACAGACCTTCACGTCCTAATAGGAGAAACACCATGGAAGACTTCACGGAGGAGGAGAAAGCAGAGGCCAGTGGTTCTCAAGCTTCAGTGAGCATCAGAATCACTTGAAGGGCTTATAAAAACAGACTGCTGGGCCCTATTCCCAGAGGGAGTAGCAGTTCTGGAGTGGGGCCTGGGGATTTGCATTTTGTCTTTTTTAAATACATTTTACTGAAATGTAATTTATGTATACTGAAAGACACAAAACTAAAGTGAAATGGGTCAATGCATTTTTTTTTTTTCTTTCCAATGTTCCCTCCCCTCCCCTCCACCCTCAGGGGAGCTGCATTTCTAACATGCTCCCAGGTGATGCTCATCATACTGATGGTTCTGGGACCAAACTTGGTGAACTACCCACAGAGCAGAACTTGGGCTAACTCCATGTTGGAGGGTGGGAAGGTAGTGCTACATTTAAAAGTCTTCCCAGAAGAACTTGAAAACTACCATTACTGAGTAAAATTAGGCTCAAGTCTCAGGGTACCTATCACGAGTTTCACTGAAGCAGCCGTCTTTGTATATACCCTGAGTAGCCTACCCTTTCCTATAGATACCTGCCTGTTAAACCAAACCAAAACCAAACTTACTGCCATCGAGTTGGATCCAACTCACAGCAACCCCTCCTTGGGATTCCAAGGCGATATCACTATGGAAGTAGATTGCCCAATCTTCCTTCCGATGAGTGACTGGTGGGTTTGAACTGACAGACTTCTGGTTAGCAGTCAAATGCCTTAGCCACTACACCACCAGAGCTGAAAATCCTCAGTGAGAACTTTGCTCATAGAACAGGCCATCTGTGGCCCTTCTTTCTGTTGCTAAGTTGGGCCAGGGTTTATTATTAAAACTCACCCGGCTTAAGACAACATGACCACATCATCCACAAGCAGGAGAACGAGCACCTTTCTGTCTTCTCCAGTGTAGATGAGAATACCCAGGTTATCAAAAACTGTGTTAGGGAGGCTGAGGGGGCAAGATGGCGGACTAGGCAGAAGGATTGCACAGACCCTCTTCAACAAAGAAAAGGGAAACCAATTAACACAGACACAGAAGATAATCTTG
>NW_006921595.1:3559858-3577108 GCF_000298275.1 Orycteropus afer afer
ATTGTAAATTTTGGTCAATGACATGAGACAAAGTATATGTGAACTGCTGTATGAAAAGTGAATTTACTCTGTAAATCTTCACCCAAATCAAAATAAAATTTAAAAAAAAAAAATAAATAATAATAATAATGTAAGTATGATCATGCCCATATGACAGATGAAGAAACTGAAGTTAGAGTTTAAATCAGGTAAGACAGTGTTCCCTCTTGACAACACCAGCAAAGAAACATGATTTTACCTCATTTAAACAAGTTATATTTCTTCTTCCAAAAATGAAAAAGAGTGTTATTTGATCACACAGTTAACAACAGAGCCATCCCTAGATCACAAATGAGGGAACATACACATACACGCATTAAACCACACAGTCCTGTAAATAAACACTGTTTTCTTAACTACAGCAATTGCTATCTTTTTTTGTACTGAAGAATGATTATAAAACAATTTCAGATTCAAACGTGTTTTTTGAGGGTGGCAGGAAAGGTATGACAATAAATGAGTCCCTCTCAATCATTAGTGCCCAGGCACCACTGACAGGGCCATGCTCTTTGTTTATAGAGCTCATTTCTCCTGACCTGTGACAAGAAAGGAGAGCAGCTGATGCTTCCATGCCCAAGAGCAAGTGTAAGTGCTCATGTGCTCATACACACACGTCCCTCTGTCCGTCCGTCTGGCATGTGAGTGGCTGCCAGCACCCTACTCCTCAAGCTAACAGAGCCCTCAGGACCTCCAACTGGTTGAATAGTGAGAAGAGCCAGCCTGTCTGTGAGCTCAAGGCCCTCCCCCCAATACCAGGAGCCCAGAGGGCATTGGAGCCCACCCTATCACACCTGAAGACAGGTGTAGCTTCGCCCCTGAACTCTCACGACAGACAGGGCACTCGGAGCCTCATTTTGGCCTAGGACTGTGGGTTGTACAGAAAGAGAGGACTGAATTAGAACAGGAGTTTGGAAAGGGTGGTCTCTGAAGCGAGAAGGGGAAAGAGTGCTCAAGGGACTTAGGAACTGCCAAAGTGGAGGAAAAATAAAAAGGAGTCCTTGTTTCTGCGCCTCTGGAGTTACCTGCCTGATCCTGCTTGTGGGGCAGTCTGCATGGTGCAAAGGACTCGTCTGAGACCTGGACTCAAGTACTGGCTCAGTCACCTTTTGGTGGTGCTGTCCTGGATGACTCCCTTAACACTCACTGAGCCTTGATTTCCTCACCTATACCTTACTGATAAAATGGAGATAAAAATACCTACCTCAGGGAATGTTTTTCTTTTATTGTGATTTGGGTGAAAGTTTACAGAGCAAATTCATTGTGCATACAGCAGTTCTTACACATTTTGTTTCATGATACTGATTATAATCTCCATAATGTAATAGCTCTCTTCCCACTTCCTCCCTGTGGTTACCTTTTCCTTGTGTCCTTCTTTCCTATGATTCTGTCCTCTGAGCTACCTCCCTGCACAAATGCTGTCCTTCTGATCTCCCATGAATGACTGTTCCAAGGGCTGTACCTACCTGGTGTAAATGTTCACCTTATACAGCTGCCTATTGTTTTGCAAGAAGCCACAAAAGTGAGTTCAATTCCAGGTCCAAAGGGTGACTAGGGGCCACAGTGCTGGAGGTTTCACCAGTCTACCTCAAGGTAATTTTTGTGAGGCCCAATAAGAAGATGTGTTTAAACCCACAGATTGGCTTCCGTCCCCTGCCATCACTCCTGTGATATTATGTACTCAGTATAAGACTATGGTTCAAGTTGTTCTACATTAGCTGTGGGAAAATTAGTAAACCTCACTGTGCCTCCATTTCCTCATCTGTACAATGGGGATAATTATACAGGATTCCTGGTGAGATTATTGCTAAGATTAAATGAATTTAGATGTGCAAAATGCTCAGAACAGTATCTGATAAACAGTAAGTTGCCCATAAGCAAGTTATATTATTCTCCTTCGCAGCTATTATTTCTGAAATTTAACATCTGTCTTCTACATTGTAATCCACTCATTCTTACAAACGTGTTTTGAGCACTATCACATTCCTATACTGTTCTAGGCATTGGGATGCAGTGATAAATGAGACAGATGAAGGTCCCTGTTCTCATGGAGCTTATAGTCTAGTGGGAGGTAGAAACCAACCGGGAACAAGTACTAATGAGTGCTATGAAAAGGATAAAAAAGGGGGGCGGGGTAGTGAGGGAGTGTGTGATCAGGAAGATTTGTCCCAGGCCTGACTGACCATGTGAAGAACTGTGGGAAGTGTTCCAGGTAGAGGGAACAGCAAGTGCAAAAGCCCTAAGGTGGGAATGAGCTTGGCATGACTGAGAACCAGAAAGATCAGTGTAGCAGGAAGAAAGTTCCAAGATGAAGCTAGAGAGGTGGCAGGAGGCAGCTCATGTGGAGGGCTTGAGGCTAGGGCAAGGGTTCAGGTTTTATTGTAAGAATAATAGGAAGTCAGTTCAGATAAGGTGGGACATGGTGGTGACATGACCTTGATTAAATTTTAAACAGATTCAGAGTGACTGCTGTGTAGAGATGGGCTTAAGGTGGCAGGAGGTGAGGGTAGAAGAGATTACAAGCAAGGAGACAAGTTAGGCAGTAAGATGGAAAGTGCTGGTGGCTTAGACTAGTCTGACAGCACAGGGGTGAAGATAAATAGATAGATATAGGATATAATTTGTAGGTAACACTGGCAGAATTCTGAATTGGATCTAAGTGGTAAAGAGTAAAGTCAAGAGCATTTCCTATATTTTTGGTCTGAGTTACTAGATAGACATTTACAGAGATAATTACAGTAACGTGAGTTACTTTATTTATTTATTTAGAGTAATTAGTACAAACTTAGCACTGTTCTCAAACAACCCTGTGGGGAGGTACTAGTATTATCTTTCATTGCCATTTTAAAGTTGTGGAAGCCATGGAGTAGAGAAGTTAAATAACTTCCCCAAAATACAGTTAGAATGGGCAGCTGGGGTACCCAGAGCCTGTGCTCCTAACTAGTATACCACACTGCCTCTTTGATGGATAAAATGGCCCGAGGAGGACAAGGGCAAAGACCCTACTTGTATTCTAGAAAACCCTGGCCTGGCCTGGAGTAAGCTCTCACTACATGTTTGCTGAATGAATGAATGAAGTGAAAACACTTTGCAAAATGAGAAATGCTATGTAACTATTTTCAAACCCACCAGCAACTTCAAACCTGCCAGCCACTCCTCGGAAGGAAGGATGGCCAACCTACTTCCATAGCGATACCACCTTAGAAACCTAAAGAGGGGTCACTATGAGTCGGGTCCAACTCGATGGCACATAACAACTACATGTAGATATTAATTCTTACTGTTAACAAATCAAGTAACAAGGACTCCACTCATCTCTAATCTTTGAAAGCTTAACAGATTTTCCTGGAAAAAAGAACAGAACAGGGATAGGCCACTTGCATCATTCTGAGTTCCTAAACTACAAACCCACTGCCATCCAACCAACTGTGACTCACAGTAACACCCATTGGGTTTCCAAGGCTGTAAATCTTTACAGAAGTAGATTGCCTTATCTTCCTCCCACGAAGCAGCTGGTGGGTTTGAACCACTAACCTTCTGGTTAGCAGTCAAATGCCTTACCCACTGCACCACCAGAGTTCCTTGGGTTCCTTAACTAGAGAGAAGTAAAAGCTTCACAAACCTGGCCTGGGAAGGTTCAAGGAGAGGGCTGAGAAGAGATTCATGGAAGGCATTTTGTCCATTACAGCCTCCAGAAACTTTGAGAATGTTCCAGTCTATCCAAGGAATTATTTCCTCATCCATTTTCTGTCTTCTTAACTGTTCCATTTCTGAGCAAATGAACACTTTAAAACATTTTACTCACTGCTCAGGGCATGGTGGTGTTGTTATATGCCATTGAGTCGGATCCAACTCATAGCGACCCCTCCTTGGGTTTCCAAGGCGTTATCACTAAGGAAGTAAAAAAGACCTAATACAAACGATGTTTAAGAATGAATGTCTGAAGACAGAAAATAACAAATGCTGGCGAGGTTGTGGAGAGATTGGGACTCTCATACACTGCTGGTGGGACTGTAAAATGGTACAACCATTGTGGAAAGCAGTATGGCGATTCCTTCAAAAGTTGGAAATACAAATACCATTTGACCCAGCCATCCCATTACTAGGTATATACCCTAAAGAAGTGAGAGCCATAACAAGAACAGATATATGCACGCCGATGTTCATCGCAGCACTATTTACAATAGCCAAAACTTGGAAACAACCTAGATGTCCAACAACTGAGGAATGGATAACCAAACTTTGGTACATTCACACAATGGAATACTATGCAACGCTAAAGAATAATGTAGAATCTGCAAAACACCGCATAACGTGGATGAACTTGGAGGACATTATGCTGAGCGAAATAAGTCAGTCACAAAAGGACAAATATTGTATTAGTCCGTTATTGTGAAAGTTAAGGAAAGGTTTATATATTGGAGGACATTTTCTTTGTTGGTTACCAGGGGTGGGAGGGAAGGGGAGGGAATGCTGTTAGATAGATAGAGATAAATATTGATTTGGGTGAAGAGAAGGGCAATGTACCAAATGTGAGTGACCAATATGGCAGCATTGAGGATGAGAAAGACAGAGAGAGTTACATGGGCAGTACAAACAACAAATATGAACCCCTTTGTAAATACAATACTGAGTTGTCAATGAAAGCAAACATGGGTATAGGGACAGATAGATGGGTGAACAAGCTAAACAATTATGTATGTCTAAATGGAGAGTGTATCCAAGATCATATACAGGGTTGGCAGACAATGGGCCTCTCGAAGAGTATGAAGGGATGGACACTGGGAGGAGGTAACTATGGGGAGGAAGTGGGAGGGGAGCTGCTGCATTGTAAATTTTGGTCAATGACATGAGACAAAGTATATGTGAACTGCTGTATGAAAAGTGAATTTACTCTGTAAATCTTCACCCAAATCCTAATAAAAAAAAAAGAATGAATGTCTGATATACATATTTAAGGCAAGAGAACAGCCTCAAGTTTTCCTCTATTCACCTACTTTTCTTGGAGTCATTTCTTTGAAAACCCTATGGGACAGTTCTACTCTGTAACAGATGGGGTCGCCATGAGTCCTAATAAAGTTGATGGCGACCAGTTTGGGTTTTTATTATTTATTTAAAGTTTTGCTGTGCTGCTTTGTCTGTTTGTTTTATAGTTTCACTGTGCTTCTGGACTGTTAGGTGCTTTATTTACCTGTTCACCTAGGCACTGATATTCATTACATCCATTTTTTGGACCTGAAAACTGAGCTCGGGGGAAGGAGTACGTCTAGATTCACACACACAACTCAAAGCTGGCTGTCATCCAAGGCCATCCTTCTTCTCGAGTGTTGCTATTCTCAGCGTTCTTCTCCTCCCAGGGATGGGCAGTGGGTAGGAGGAGACTGCTTTATTGACCACTCATACACAAACCTTCATCTCTTTGGGATCAAGAAAGGTAATCTTTAAGTCTAACGCCTTTAGGGAACTTCCCATGGGTAGCTGGAGGCGCGTAGTGAACGGGCTGTGGCCGGCTTTGTCTCACTCCCACCGGAGGAACCAGCGAAGAGCCTGCTCCTCCACATAGCCCCACCCGCGTCCGCAGGGACAGCAACAGCAGCAGCACCAGGCTCAGGCCGGTGACCACACGGTAACCCGAGCCCACAGCAGTCTCCATCTTACATTTGGGGACCATTATTTTCCCCGGTCCTTACAAGCCTTACAAGGAAGGGCCAGCCTTGCTCTGTCTCCGCATCTCCCACTCCAACTCCCTTGCCTTCCGCATCTTCTTCCTAAACTGCCAGTGCCAAGATCCCAAGTGGATGCAGAAAGCAAAGTTGAAGGTGTGGACGCCACAGTTCAAAGTCTGGGTTCCTCTGAGCCCTGGGTAGGTGCGTGGTGAAGGAATTCCTCCTCATCTGGAAAAACCAAAGGGTTTTGGCAGGGCGGCGGCCGCTGCCTTGACCCAAAAGAATCCACGAGGGTCACACACACCTCGCTAGTAGCTCGGAGAGAACACTGGAACCACCAAGGGGGTCGGAGAGGTAGGCGTGCGTGCGTGTGTATGTGTGTGTGTGTGTGTGTGTGTTTTGAGATGTGTGCGCACGCGCGCGTGCGGTTTTAAGATCCGGGGTGTAATACTGCAAAGAAGGTCCAGGAGATCGAGCATCGCTAGTGTGGACAGAGGCTTTGTGTCCAAACATGCAGCGCAGGCAATAAAACGGGGTGGGGTTGGGCGTTTTTTCCAGGCGGGGAAATTCGGGGAGTAGTGTCTGCGCGTTAAGAGAGGAATGGGATTCTCTGTCCCGGACGGGACGCTGGGTGCTGGAAGCTCTGGACTAGGGATGCTCCGGGAAGGGCCGTGCGCCCCAGCCCAGGCGAATGCGACTCGGGGATATCCCCAGGATACTACAAGCCAAGCGCCACGCACTGGCTGTGAGGTTGCGCTATAGGAAGAGGGTCCGCACGGGCCAAGGGGGATGCACTCCACATGATGCTACACCTTGCACCGCAGTCCGGCTCCCCAGCGCCGAAGGGCGCCCCGCGAGCCTCCCCACGCCCTGCCCCTGCCCGCTGCCCACCCAGCCTCACCCAGGGCCTTTCTGGCGGAGCAAGAAGCAAATACGCGGCGTCAAGCCGGTTACGCCCCCCCCCCAACTTGGCGCCTCACGACCCCCCCCACCGCGCGGGAGCTCGAACGCAGGGCAGGGGCCGTGGCGCTCCAGAGCTTCCCCACTTCCGCTGGCTTCAGCGGTCCCTCCCCCCGCCCCGGTACTCACAAAATTGTCCCCGCAGCCGTTGTCCGGACACAGCACGTAAAAGGAAACGCCGGGGTCGGCGTAGAAATCCATCCTGCGCTCGGTCTCCTCGGTGGCGATGAGATCGAAGGGCGTGTTGGAGCACCATTTATCCGCAACGTCAGCCAGCTGCTGGAAATCCATCCTCGCCGCCGCGCCCGCGCTCCCTCAGCTCCGCGCTCGCTGTCTGCCTGCCTCCTTTCCTCCGCCCCTCTCCCTCCCTTCCTGCTCCGGCGCCCTCCTCCCGGGCGCGGGCGGGCGGCGCGGCCTCTCCGGGCAGGCGGCGGGCCGGGCGCGGCCTCGGGCCGGGCAGCACCGCTCCCTCCCGGTCCCTGGGCACCTCCCGCCGGGGACTGTTTACATGCTGGGTGCAGCTGGGCGGCAGGCGACGACCGGGACGGTGCGGCGCCGTGGTCGCGGCTCCTCCTCCGCCCCGCCTCCCCACCCGCCCCCTTGGGCCGCCCTGGAGGCTGGCGCGACCAGGACCGGCACCAGCTGGCAGCGGGCGCGGGGCGCGGCGGGCGGCGTCTGCCACCACTTCCTCCGGCTTTTCTCTTCTCTCCCCGCCCCCGCCCCCCTTTCTTTCCAACCCGCCGGAATGTTCCCGGGGTCCTTGCGAGCGCAGAGCCGCCCCGGCCCGTGACGTCATATCCCCCAGCCAATCGCCGGAGCCCTGGACAAATGCTGCGGCTTGTGAGCCCGGTGACGTCACGGCGCGAGCCACATTTTGGCGGTGCCCCACCTAGCCTCCTAGGTTGCGGCGAATTGGCGAGAGCGCCTGGTTTGGTAATAGCGTTTATCTAAACTTAGAAGTAGGCTAAACGTTTATCCTGAATGTGATTTAAATGCAGTGGGCGCCTACAGAATTGTAGATCACTTGTACTTTGTCTGAGGTTAGCAATGGAGGAGATGAGGAAATCTAAGGAAAACTGAGCTTTTCTTTTTCCAGAAATCAAAGCTCTGTTCTCAGATTGATGTTAAGGAACTACCAGTTTTCTGGTATTTTCTTTACCAGAAAACTAGACACCGATAGTTATGTCCGTTTGGAATGGAAGATGGAGATGTAATTTCTTTCCAATAACAAAGCCGTTTCTTTCTTTCTTTCTTTCTTTTTAAGCCTCATAAAACTAGCTTTAACATTCAGCCTCAATTCATGTCACATAGCCTAAAATGATCAATTGCTAGTTTGGAAGAGCTGAAAGTACATTTTAAAACGAGTGCATGGCCCAACGATTGCACCTGTTGAATGCTTGCTGCCTGCCTGTTGCGGACAGGCATTATTCAATTGTAGACAATGCGTTAGACTCTTTGCCCGCAGGACTTAATGACTACCAGCAGAGACACGTTAAATAGCATTCGTTGTACAAACAGTCAATCAGCTTTTATTTTTAAAACATGTCCTCTGAACCAGGCATGGTTCTAGCCCTGGGAATATAAATATGAGTAATATGTGACCCCACCCTCCTCAAAGAGCTGGGAGATTAGCTCATGACAGATAAAATCCATTGCACATACCCTTTACACAATGAAATAGATGTATTCCGGAAAATCGTTTGCAAATTTCTGGGAATTATTTTTCCTTTGACTTACTTTAGTAAAGCGGCATTCCCATAGTGGAAATAGAAACTGTACTTAATCTTTGGTGAAAGAAGAGATTAGGATAGTGATTAACCCAAAGGCATCCTGGACAATGCTTCTCAACTGATCTTTTCTCCTGCTGGGGGTTATTCATAAATAGAAGTTTGTGCTCTGTGTAACAACTTCCTGGGAGGCCCTGGGTGGTGCAAGCAGTCAACACATTCAACTGCTAACCAAAAGGCTAGAGGTTGGAATCCACCCAAAGGTTCCTTGCAAAAAAAAAGTGGAGAGATCTACTTCCAAAAAATCACTACTGAAAACTCTACAGAGCACATTTCCACTCTGACACACATGGGGTTACCATAAATTGGAATGAACTCTGTGACAACTGTTTTGTTAAACAGTTGCCTAATGTCAAAACTTCTCATATTTTTTTAAAACAATTCAGTTCAGTGAACATTTGTGGAGCAAATTTTTTTTGCAGTTTTTCTTGTCGAAGAGTTATAAACTTAACATAGGGAGATTGTCCTCAGTGGGCCTGACCTAATCAGGTGAGTCCCTAAAAAGTCTCCTTCTGGAGAGAGATTCAGAGCATGAGGGGGATTTGATGGGAGGGAGGTTCTCCACTGCTGGCTTTAGAGATGGAGGGGGCCATGTGTCAAGGACCAGAGAGCAGCCTCTAGATACTGAGCACAATCCCCAGCCAATGTCCAGCAAAGAAACAGAGGCTTCAGTCCTATAACTGCAAGGAACTGGATTCTGCCAACCACCTAAATGACCTTGAAAGCAGATTTTTCCTTGGAGCCTCTAGATGAAAACTCAGTCTGACTGACACCATGATTTCAGCCTTGGGAGACCCTAAGCAGAGAACCCAATGCCCAGACTTCTGACTTACAGAACTGTGAGCTAATCAGTGAGTGCTGTTTCAAGCTGCTAAATTTGTATTGATTTGTTGCAAAGCAATAGAAAACGAATAATGTTGTAAATGTTAAGAATGTTGCTTTTTTTTTTTTTTTTCCTTTTTTTCTATGAGTGCCTCAAGTAAGTGACAAGGAACTCTGTGGTAAAGTGGGTAAGGCATTTGGGTACTAACCAGAAGGTCCACAGTTCAAAACTGCCACCTGCTCTGTAGGAAAAAGATGAGGCATTCTACTTCCATAAAGATTTACAGCCTTGGAAACCCAATGAGGGTCACTTTGAGTGAGACTCAATGCCAATGGAGTTTGGTTTTTGGTTTTCAAGTGAGTGATAGAGCCAGCTTCCTTACCATCTTACCTACATCTCTTATTTAAAGCATAATATGTGTTGATCTGGATATTCCAAAAATAAAGAATGTTTCTTAACTTTGAGGCTAAAATATGAGAAGTAAATTTATTTTCTGCCTTTTGACTAATTCAGTACATTTTTAAAATCCATGTATCAAGTTTACTCCAAGTGATGGATGGCCATAATTACAAAGTTATATTTATTTAAAAACTATTTAATAGTTTTTGTCAAAGATGAAAAATTCTCATAATGAAAAATGGAATTTTGAATACAAAGCAGTTGCTTAGTGAATTGAACAAAAGCTTTGGAGTTAGATAACTGGGTTGATTCCCACCTTTGTTGTTAAAATATTTATATACATGTACAACATACTGGTAGCATAGTGCCTAAGGCACTTGACTGCTAACCAGAAGGCTAGCGGTTCAAACCCACCAGCCACTCCTCGGAAGGAAGATTGGGCAATCTACTTCCGTAGTGACACTGCCTCGGCAACCCAAAGAGGGGTCGCTATGAGTCGGGGCCCAACTTGATGACACATAACAACAACAACATACTGAACCTCAGTGTTCTTTTCTGAAAATGGAAACAACAGTGATATAATGTAGGTAAAGTCCTTATCCTAGGACCTGGCATCTAGGAAGTAACTCAGTAAAGGCCATTGTTAGTCTTAATCTGCTTTTGTGGATGATTTTCAGAAAGGTCAGCTGATGAACAGTAAAGGTAAAGTCTAGGAGGAATGCCATGGTGAGTACTAGGCACAGATAAAACTAAATGTCATTTTCACCAAGCATTTAGAGCACTTTCTCAACAGCGGCACTGTTGATGTTTGGGAGGGACCAGGTGGTTCTTTGTTGTGAGGGGCTGTCCTGTACATTGTAGGGTACTTAGCAACATCACTGGCCGCTACTCACTAGATGCCAGTAGCATCCCTCCCTGAGTTGTGGCCACTAAAAATATCCCCAAACATTGCCAAATGTCCCTTGAGGGGGCAGGCAAAATCACCCTAGTGGAGAACCACAGATTTATCAAGAAAAGTCTTGCACCAATTCTGTTCCAGTCATTCCTTTTTTTTTTTAAAAAAAAAAAAAAAAAACTTATTTATTTATTTATTTAAATTGTGATTTGGCTGAAAATTTACAGAGCAAATTCACTTTCCATACATCAGTTCACATACATTTTGTCTCATGACATTGACTATAATTTACCACAATGCAAAAGCTCCCCTCCCACTTCCTCCCAATAGGTACCTCTTCCCTATGTCCATCCCTCCATGTACTCCTGCCCCCTGAGCTGTCTCCTTGTATATCAGCAGCCCTTCTTTCTCCCATGATTGTTCTCTCCAAGGAGTGCATCCACCTCAGGTAGATGTTCAACTCATATGCCTGCCTTTTGTTTGGCTGGAAGCCATTGGTGTGGGTTCAATTCCAGACCTGAAGGGCAGCTAGGGGTGATAGTCTCAGTGGTTCCACCAGGTTCTGTCAGACCAGCAAACCTGGTCTTTTTTTTTCTCCAAATGGTTTTTAGTTTTGTTCCACATTGTTCTCTTCTATCCAGGATCTCCTACATAGATCTCCCTCCAAGTGGTTGACAGTGGTAGCCGGGCACTATCTAGTTTTTCTGGTCTCATAGTCATATAGGCTACGGATTGCATGGTGTACCAGTCGCTAGGACTAATTGTTTCCATGAATCTTTGGTTTTCTTCATTCTTCTTTGCTCTGGATGAGGAGAGACTCATTGTTGCATCTAGATGACTGCTTGCAAGCTTTTAAGAGCCTAGTCATTACTCGCCAAAGTAGGAGGTGGGACAATGTTTTGTGTAGTATGTTATGCCAATTGAGCTTGATGTCCCCTGTGACTATGGTCCTGAGCCCACAGGTTGTTCCAGTCATTCTTATAAACTAATTGAAAGTGTGTGCACATAAAGCAGCCAAAATTAGTCCTGGAAAGTTCATGCACAGAAGTCCTTTGAACCATAGTTTCCTTAATGCAACTGAAAATTCACCGGTTACTTACACAGGAAGATGATAAATCTTTCCTCTGCCACTCTACTGTTGTGATGGTTAATGTTATGTGTCAACTTAGCTAGGCTATGGTTCCGACTGGTTTGGCCAAACATTGGATTAACTGCTGTTCCATAATGTAATCTAATGAAATATATGTAATTACCTTTCATAATGTAATCTAATGTACTGTGATCAATCAACCAGTTGAAAGGGGAGTTTCTTAGGATGTGATCTGCCTCCAGACTGTAAATAGATATGTTGGCAGAACTTGCTTGCTTTGTCTCTCCACTCTGCACTCTTCCTATTACCTGACTTACAAATCTTGGGACTCAAGACTTCAGAAGTCTCCAGCCTGCCACCTGGCCTACATATTTTGGACTTGCCGGCTCTCTCAATCACGTGAGCCAATTCCTTGGAATAAATAAATATCTTCTCTATTTATCTATCTATATAACCCACTGCCATCGAGTTGATTTCAACTCACAGTGAACCCCACTGGGTTTCCAAGGCTATAAATCTTTATGGAAGTAGATTGCCTCATTTTCCTCCCATGGAACAACTGGTGGGTTTGAACTGCTGACCTTCTGCCTTACCCACTATGCCTCCAGAGCCCCTTGTCTATCCATATACATGTACATGTATCACACTGGCTCTGTTTCTCTAGAGAACCTTGAGTAAGACACCTGCTTATGGAGAGTCTTGCGAGGCATCCCATGTGGAGGTATATTCTGGCCTCAGGAACAGGACAATGGTCATTTCAGAGCTTCAGTCAGGTCTTTGTGTAGCCAGAGGGTGAAGGAACATCAGGGGCTCCTTAACTCCATTTCTTGTGTTCCCAAAAGCATTGGCTATGGTTTGGAATGAAAAGGAAAATTATAACGTTATCCCCATGGGTGGGCAGGGAGTTGTGCAGTCTTCACTCTGTTTAGAGAATTATTTTTCTTATTTTCTAGACTCTAGACTTTGCCCTCTATGAGAATCATTGTTTGTCTTTGGGAGATGTGTGTTGGTAAGAAGAGAAGATATACCAAAACCCTACACCGGCTAGAAGGTCTCAAGAGCCCAATTTGGAATTGCAAAACCCTCCCTAGACCCTCCTGTGAAAACCAACTCGCCCACCCACCCTCCTCCCAAATTCTCTGTATTTTTTATTCTAGTATGATTAAGGTTGACATTAACAGGTAATTTTATCCTTTATTCACTTCTATACTGTAAGTTCATTTAATTAGCCCTACCCTTTGGTAAATCTGCTTCATCTACATAGTCTTGTGGTTATATGGTATGAGCAATCAGGTGAAAAGAGAAATGTGGCTGGTTCCACATTCACCCTTCAAAAGAGCCTGAGGAAGACACATATAAAGGTGCCAAGATCCAGGATATGATGGTCAGTAGAGAAGTCTGTAATTTGTTATAGTGGTTTTGGGAAAGGTGGAAGAACCCCAAGATCTAGAGAAACAATACTCAAGGGAATAATATAGGCTAGGAGCCACCTCCTTTCCTCAATACACTCAAGAGGGATGATACCTGGGCAGTGGGGTGGGGAAGAAGAGGGCAAATATGTGAATTAAGCTTATACCAAAGTTTATGTTTCATTGCACCTAGAGTTTGAGAAGAAAAACAATTGGAAAAAGAGTAAAAACTCAAAAATCTACATAAATGAGTCATGTGCTTTACCTCAAATGCCCCATAAAGCTCAGGAGAAGGATTTACTTCAACATTCTTGCTCTCTGGCCAGGAAAATTCATTCTGAATTTTGTTTCTGAATCTGTCAACCTTAGTTTTACAAAAGTATTTCTTTTTCTTTTTTTGGTTATTCCTCAAAGGCTTGCTTCTGTAATTTGCGGGAGCTATGGGTTACGTGATTTGGCTACATTTACCTTCAAAAATATGTCTGATGAAATTCATCTGGTAAACATTTTCCTTTCATATATGTCAAAGAAATATTTACTTATGATTTTTTAAATTTCTTTTTATTCATTTAAACTCTTCAATAGTCTATGTCTTTCCATCATTCCTCCTTTAGCTCTTATTTTCAACTCAAATAGTTTTTCATGCCCCCTAAACATATTCCTGGGAGCTCTGGTAGCATAGTGGCTAAGGCACTTGACTGCTAACCAGAAGGCTGGTGGTTCAAACCCACCAGCTACTCCTCAGAAGGAAGATGGGACAATCTATTTCCGTAGTGATACTGCCTCGGAAACCCAAGGAGGGGTCGCTATGAGTCAGGTCTGACTCGATGGCACTATAACAACAACAACAACAAACATATTCCTTGCTTTCCTTCAAAAAAGTACAACACATACAACTTTCTTTTCAGCAATATCTCATGGGTGGTGCTGAGAGACAAACACAAACTTTAGATGGAAAAGCAGTTGTTTTAACATTTTTCCTTTTCTGATGATAGTTATTGTTCTACTTCTATTTTATTTGTCTGCTGAGGCTTCTTGGGAATACAGTAGCACTGAAATAGGACCCAGTTCTATTAGCTCACCCTCTAGAGAGGTGTCTCAAGAGAATTACTTCAGTCCAACACTCATAGGAGGATGTAGAATTTCCTCTAGGAAAAGGCGTATATCCAAGTAATTTACTAAACAAGAAGTTGCTGTCATTATATAAGGAACATATCTCTTTTCACACATCCACTTAATAAGATCAGATGATCTGGGTGAAAGCACAGAGTGTTTCACTCTAGCCTCACCTGAGTGTGTATAATCAGCCTTGTTGGGAAAGTAGCTGATAGAAAGTTTGGAGCTGATTAGATTTATTCCTAGGTATCTGTTTTGGTTACTTGGGCCTGCTCTAACAGAAGATACCACAAATAGGATGCTTGAACAAACAGGAGTTTATTCTCTTACAGTTTGGAGGCTTTAAGTCCGAATTAAAAGTACCAGGCTCTAGGGGCTGGGTGAAAGCCCCTCAACCTTGGCTTCAGCTCTGCCTCCTGCTCCCAGCCCACTGAAGCTAGAGGCTTTTCTTCACTCAGCTGCTGGCTGCTGATACCGACAAGCCCAAGGTTGACAAGTAAAAAGGCACAGTCCTGATGTTATCAAACCACACAGCAGGCCATTAATTCAAGTCCATTGAAAGTCCCCAGGTCATCAGAGCATGGCAGGCTGCTGAACAATGACATGCTACATGCAGGGTTCAAGTGTGGCAAAAGGCTAGAGACCAATCCCAAAGCTTCTCTTTATATGTGCAAGCAGACCACATCCCCAAAAGCAGCTACTCAGAAGCTTGTGGCAGATTCCACCATGGAGTTGATTACCATCTCATCATGGGGATTAACTATCTCCAGCTGCCCAGCCACTCAACCAGGCCCAGCCAAGTTAACATACAACCTTAACTATCACAGTGTATTATTCTCTTAGGTGCTATGGTAAATGGAATTGTTTCCTTACTTTTCCTTTCGGATTTCTCATTGTTGGTGTATAGAAACCCAACTGATTTTTCTTTGTTGACCTTATACCCTGCAACTTTGTTCAATTCCTCTGTTAGCTTCAGAAGTTTTCTTGCAGACTCTTTGGGATTTTCTATATCTAGGATCATATCATCCATAGATAGAGATAAGTTTACTTTTTCTTTTCCAATCTGGACACCTTTTCTTTCTTTTTCTTGTCCTATTGCTCTGGCTAGGACTTCTAATGCAATATTGAAATGGTGAGAAGCAGATACCCTTGTGTTGTTCCAGATTTCAAGGGGAAAGCACTCAGTCTTTCTCCATTAACTATAACATTGGCTGTTGGCTTCTTGTATGTCCCCTAAATCATACTGAGGAATTTCCCTTCTACTCCAATCTTCTCTAGGATTTTCCTCAAGAAAGGGTGTTGGAGGTTTGCTGGTCCAATGGAGCCTGGTGTAACCACTGAGACAATGGCCCCTAGCTGCCCTTCAGGTCTGGAATTGAACCCACACCTGTGGTTTTCAGCCAAACAATGTACAGGCATGTGAGTTAAACATTTACCTCAAGTAGACACACACCCTGGAGAGAACAATCATGGGAGAAGGAAGGGCTGCTTATGCACAGGGAGACAGCTCAGGGCGCAGGAGAGTATGGAGGGATGGTCACTGGGAAGAGGTAACTATGGGGAGGAAGTGGGAGGGGAGCTGCTGCATTGTAAATTTTGGTCAATGACATGAGACAAAGTATATGTGAGCTGCTGTATGAAAAGTGAATTTACTCTGTAAATCTTCACCCAAATCCTAATAAAAAAAAGAAAGGGTGTTGGGTTTTATCAGATACTTTTTCTGCACCTGTAGAGATGATCAAGTGGTTCTTTCCCTTGGTTCTATTGATGTGGTATATTACATTGACTGATTTACTAATGTTGAACCATCCCTGAATTCCTAGAATGAATCCCATTTGTTCATGGTATGACTCATTTAATATAGTGTTGGATTCTGCTTCCTAGTATTTTGCTGAGGTTTGTTGCATGTATATTTGTTCTGGTTACCTAGTACCACACTGACAGGAAATATACCACAGATGGGATGGCCTTATCAAACAGTTATTCTCTTACAGTTTGGGAGGCTAGAAGTCTGAGTTCAAAGTGCCAAACTCTAGGGGCTGGGTGAAAGCCCCTCGACCTTGGGCTTCAGCTCTGCTTCTTGCTCCTCGCCCACTGAAGCTAGAGGCATCTCTTCACTCAGGCAGCTACTGGCTGCTGAGGCTAACAAGCCTAAGGTTGACAAATAAAATGGCATGGTCCTGATGTTACCAAACCACAAAGCAGGCCATTCAAGTTCATTGAAAGTCCCAAGGTCAGCAGATCATGGCAGGCTGCTGAACAACAACATGGCTACATGCAGGGTTCAAGCGTGCCATAAGCTAGAGACTGTTCCCAAGGATCTCATGGTGTACCACTTGCTTGGACTAATTGTTTCCATGCATCTTTGGTTTTCTTCATTCTTCTTTGCTCTGGATGAGGAGAGACCCATCATTGCCTCTAGATGGTCACTTGCAAGCTTTCAAGAGATCTTTCTTCTTTTTTGTGTAGGCATTTATTGCTGTAAGTTTTCTTCTTCTGCCCTCACTACATTCTGTAAGTTTTAATATGCTATACTTTCATTTTCATTTGACTCTAAGAAATCTGTGATTTCTTTAAATCTAATCAGGAATGTGAAGGACTTATACATTGAAAAACTATAAAACATTGCTGAAAGAGATTAAAAAAGACTTAAATAAATGGACAGATGTTCCATGTTCATAGATTGGAAGACTTAATATTGTTAATATGGCAATAACACCCAAAGAGGTCTATGGACTCAATGCAATCCCAATCAATATTTAAACAGCCTTCTTCACAGAAAAACCAATCCTCAGTTTTATATGGAATGGCAAGAGCCATGCATAGCTAAAACAAAATACAGGGCTCACATTTTCTGATTTTAAAACATACTATACAGCTCAGTAATCAAAACATCCTGGTAGTAGTATAACAAGAGACGCATAGACCATTGGAATAGAATTGAGAGTCCAGAAAGAAAACCACATGTCTATGGTCAACTGAGGAGCTCTGGTAGCATAGTGCCTAAGGCACTTGACTGCTAACCAGAAGGCTGGCGGTTCAAACCCACCAGCCACTCCTCGGAAGGAA
>NW_006921595.1:3578663-3594670 GCF_000298275.1 Orycteropus afer afer
AACCCACCAGCCACTCCTCGGAAGGAAGACTGGCAATCTACTTCCAAGTTGTTCTTCTGCTCTCAGGCCAGTGGAGGCTGTGCTTTGGGTGATCCATTGGTGAGCATTATGCTCTTTTAAGAATTGTCTATATGAGATCAACTGACAACAGCAGCTCAAAGGTTTAGATAGGAACTTTGGGGGCAGGGAGTTTATGTTAATGGAGGACGAACAATTGGAAAAAGGTGGGTGAGGATGGTTGAACAAGTCAAAGAATGTAACCAGTGTCACTGAATTGTACATGTAGGAACTCTTGAAATGGTATGTGTTCTGCTGAATATATTCTCAACACCAACAAAAATAAAAAATAAAGAGAAAAGATCACTGCTGAGATTTGTGACAGCGGGAAATATTTTGGTGTTAGGAAGACTAATCATGAATTTGCCACTTATTAATTGTGTATTAAGTTACCTAATTCCTGTGAGACCCAGTTTCCTTACTTGTAAAAGCGGAATACTAGTATATGTGTCATGAACTTGTTATAAAGATTGGAGAAAATAAATAGGTGTATATATACATCCATGGCTTGAAGGTCTTCCCATCTGCAGTTCCTTCCTCCTGGAAAATGAGAAACATAGTTTTTGAGCAAGACATATTTCCCAGAGTTTTATTACTAAGGACTCAACTGCCTAGTACAGTCCTCATATTGTAGGCAAGCAAATTAATCAGTAAACCAAAGAAACAAGCCCATCAAAATTTGGCAAACCTTGCTAAGACTTTACCACATTACATAGCTACTTTTCAGACTCAAGTGCTATAAACCAGTACAAATGAGACTCACTTTCCAAGTTTAGCTTTCCTTTATACCCTTTCGTACTGGAACAAACTGACATGCTACTTTGGAACACATCTCAGAGGGTCTGCAAGGTCAAACCTAATTTTATGATATGACTAAGATGTTTTTTATGTTAACATGCAAGGCATTCAGCATTGCAATCTTCAAATGAATCAAGATTTTTCTCAGTTTCTATTTGTAACACAGTAAATATTGATAATTATAATCTATAGAAACTAAAATTCTTTCGGGTCTTCAGAAATCCCATGGGTGTAAAAAGGTTCAAGAAACTAAAAATCAAAAAAATTCTGAGAACTACTGCTTTGAGACAAAACTATTTTTCCTTAAAAAAAAAATACCGTTACATTTTTCTGTGACTGTTGCTTCTCATGTAGCCTCAGCAACTCATATTAATTATAACTTTTAATCAAAATAACTGACCTATTTACAAAGAAAATTGGGGGGGGGGAAGGTAGTTGAAAACCATTTTACATGAGAATTTTAGTAGATTAGCCAAGCTTATAATTCAGCTTTCTATAGTTACAAGGAGCTCTGGTGGTGTAGTGCCTAAGGCATTTGACTGCTACCCAGAAGGCTGGCGGTTCAAACCCACCAGCTACTCCTCGGAAGGAAGGTTGGGCAATCTACTTCCATAGTGGCACCGCCTCAGAAACCCAAGGAGGAGTCGCTATGAGTCAGATGCGACTCAAGGCAGTGAGTTTGGTTTTTTTTTTCTTTTTTTTAAATAGTCACACATATCTATTTAACACTTGTTTAAGGTGGCAAAAATGAGCACAATTATTAATATGATGCAAAGTTAAAATTTCTCTGTAGCATATGAACAGGAGAAGTTATTATACACAAACTTAAAATTATGGTTAGTAATGAATATTCTGGAATTCTACTTTAATTGGTTGCATATACTAGGAACCCTACTCAAATTATCTTAAGAGAAAACAAAAAAAAGTACTGGGTCAGGTCACTAAGAAGTCCAGAAATTGGATAACTTCGGGTATGGTTTAATCTATGTGCTCAAGTGAGGTTGGTTCTGTTTCCCTCTATGCTAGTCCTGTTCTTCAGCAGGGTGTCTTATGCTGGAAAGATAACGCCTAGTAGCTCCGGGCTCACATGGTTCTCAGAATTCAGAAAATGAGAGATTCATATCGGATCTATCTATCCATCCATCTTTTAGTTGCCTATGTATATCTTTGTATCAATCCTTCTGTGTATCTATGAATCATTTAGCTATCTGACTGATCTCCCTAAAAAGCCCTTAAACAGCTGTTCTTGGAACCAAACCCATCTGTGGGCCAATCACTGCCTCTAGAGCTCTGGGATACTCTAAATAACCAGCCTAGATCATCTGTCCACCCTTGTGTTTGGGGAACAGGGTTCACTGATGGCTGGGGCTACTACATCATTCAGAATAGGGAGTAGGTGTTCTCTGCACCAAAAGTAACGTTAAATGTTTTCATGAAAAGGCAGCCTTGTTTAGTGGAAAGGACATCAGACTGACATTCAAAAGTCCTACGTTTTAGTTCTGACTCTGCCATCACCTGTGTGACCTTGGACAAATCATTTATATCCTTGGACACCACTGTGTCATCTATAAAATGACTGGGCTGGATTAGATGATTCCAGATGTAAATATATGTAACAGTGTTTTTTAATTCAGAAAGAAACAAGATTAATTCTTCCATTTTGGGACCCATAAGATGGAGAAATAGGCTGTAGTCATCTTAGTCAGTGGTCTTCTGATTGTAAATAACAACCTATGCAAAGGCCAAAAAAAAAAAAAAAAGGACCCTGGGAGAAACAACCTAAATGTTCATTAATAGATGAATGGGTAAACAAAAGGTAGTATAGACCAAATGGAATATTATGCTGCCATAAAGAGAAATGAAGTCCTAATACATTCAATAACATTGATGAATCTTGAAAATATTATGCTGAATTAAATAAGTCACAAAAGAACAAATATTATAAAATCTCACTTATATGAAATAGGGAACTATTATAGAGACCAAAGCTTATTAGTGGTTACAAAGGGGGAAAGAGGAGAGGGACAGTGCTTAGTGGACAATGAGTTTCTGTTAATGGTGGTTGAATAATCTGGTAGAGAATAGTGAAGATGATTGTACAATATGATGAACATGATCAGTATCACTGAATTGTACATGTAAAAATTGTTGAATTGGTAAATGTTTTGTTATATATATTTTTATCACAATGAAGTGAGAGAAAATGAGTGATAGAGGCCATAGTTAAATGCCATTGGGGGAAAAAATAAAGGGCCAGGGAACTTTCTGTGAAAATCCAGATTATCTCAAGAACTCAAAACAGTTGTGGCCTCATAAGAACTGTGAACCAAGAACTAACTGTTGTTTTTCTTTCTTTTTTTTTCCCTCGCTCTCTTCTTCCTCTTCTTTCTGCCATATCATTTTATTATTTTTTAGTTTTTCTTTTACTTCACACAATAGCACCATTTTTCTCCTTAAATGTATACTTCCTCTGCTTCTCTAGGCACATGGGTGAGAATGGTTTTTCAAGATGGCGATTTTGGTTCATCAGTTTCCATAACCCTCATTTCCACTAACTGTGAAAGTCTTGTTGTTGGGTTTCCAAGGCAGTATCACTATGGACATGGATTGCCCCATCTTCCTTCCTCCGAGTGGCTAGTGGGTTTAACCGCAAGCCTTCTGGGTAGCAGTCAAATGCCTTAGGCACTATGCTACTAGAGCTCCCAGGGAAAGTCTATTGACTCTGAATCTCAACTCCAATCTGACTGACTCACCTTGGGCTAGGTATCCACTCCTGGTCATAAGAGCTGGGTCCTCAATAAAAAAACATGACTGCCTGATGCAGATGGAGATTCTCAGTGGCGGACATATTGACTTGGGAAGATGCTCCAAAAAGTATCTATTTCAGTAGGGTAATTTTTTTCTATACAGGTAAGTGCAAAGTGCTACCATAAATAAGGAACTTCACAATTATAAAGCTCTTAGATAGACAAAATCAAACAACAACCAAACCCATTTGCCATCAAGTCGATTCCAGCTCATAGAGACCCTATAGGACAAAGTAGAACTGCCCCATAGGGTTTCCAAGGATGTAAGTCTTTATGGACGTAAACTGCCTCATCTTTCTTCTGCAGAGCAGCTGGTGGTTTCGAACCACTGACCTTTTGATTAGGAGCCATATCCCTTAAGCACTGTACCACCAAAGCTACTTCTTAGGTAGACAAGCATGATAAAAACAAAATAAAACAAAAAAATCTTGGAAGGAGGTTGATTGATAGCATACAGCAAGCTAAAGATGAGACATAATAACTATTTAAAAAACACAATGGGAAATGTAACCAAGAGTAAAACATATAAACAGTGTTAGGGTCTCATTTTATGATCCATGTATATTTGGCAGTGAGGACACAGAGAACTCCATATGTGGATTAGGTGGTGTTTCTTTTCAGAACCGAATCAGAATAGCCAGATGGACCAATTTCCAACAGCAGCTCCTAGGATAAAGTGTTCTGATTCCACCTTTTAGAAGAAAGGCTGTCTGAGGAGGCCCAGGCAGAATCACAAAGAGTTTCATTTTGATGCTCTCATCTTTTTGGTCATAACTCTCGTGGTTCTTTATATGAAAAAAAATTCATATAAGGCTTACTGCCTTCCTTTACAGTTCTCTAAGGCCTACCTGGAATCCCTGAGTGGTATAAATAGTTAACATACTTGGCTGCTAAATAAAAGTTTGGAAGTTTGAGTCTACCCAGAGGCACCTTGGAAGAAAGGCCTGATGATCTATTCCTGAAAATCACCCACTGAAAACACTATGGAGCACAGTTCTACTCTGACACACATGGGATCTCCATGAATCAGAATTGACATGATGACCACTGGTTTTTTGGCTTTAAGGTCCACCTATTTGGGGCCCTAAAATTCCTTGTAGCAAGCATTCCAAGCTAGATGAATGGGACTTCATATGAATCATATGTATAATAACTCCAAACAGCTATAGGTCTGGACAGGAAAAGCATAAATATTCTGGTATGTGTAGGACAAATCCATGTTAATAAGGCCAGTATCTTTTCCCGTAATTGGCAACTGGCTAGTTTTGTGTCTTTGACCCTGATTACTTATTGATTTGGCATTTTAAATAGTATCTTCTTGAAAATGTATCTCTGGGCAAAGATACAAAGATTAAAAGTCACAAATGAATGCAGCCAACTCATTTTCTGTGGGAAGCAAGGGTAGGGAAATCAATAAAGAGTTCTTCTGTACATACTTTATCCCTTTGGCTTCCTCTTTCTTACCAAAGTGGCCCAAGTGCTTCTCCTGGTCTGTTTCTGACACCCTCCGTGAGTTGCCACTTTTTGACTAACCTCCTATGGAAGGGAATGGCAGCATGTATGGGTAAGAGAAAAGACAGGGCTTAAAAAGAGAAAAAGATACATATATCTTTATGTGGGATCCTGTCATTCCGCTCACTGGTCTAATGATGTATTATACCCCTTGGCTCTGCCATAGGGTCTTTGTTTCATTTTTCCCACAGGAGACAGGAGACAGGATATTCGTGAAATATATCATTAGCAAACTTTGCAATCACCTTTGGTAAAGGAAAAGCCAGAAATAATTATTTGAGGAGGCTAGACTGAATGAAAAATCTTTCTTCAAGATGAAATGGTAGAGTCTACACATACCATCTACCCTGAGACCAGAAGAACTAAATGGTGCCCTGCTTTCACTAATGACTATTCTGATCAGGGCCACAATAGGTAGCTCCTGATAGAAAGGGAGAAAAACATGGAACAGACCAGACTTAATGGACCAGTTGAGATTAGAGGACTTCCTGAGATGACTGCCCTGAGATATTCCTTAAACTTTAATCCAAAATTATCCCTAGCTTATCTTTTAGCTAAATAACAGATTGAATTATAAAATTAACAATATCACCACGAGTATTGCACACCTTTAAAAAGCCATCTATATGAGCCCAGATGGTCAACAATCACTCGAAAGCAAAAATGGAAAGGTACGGGGATAAGGAAACTAGATTACTAGAAATGGAACAACCAGAATGGGATTAATGAGAATGTTGACAAATTGTGAAAAATGTAACCTATGTCACTCAAAAATTTACATAGTAATTGTTAAATGGGAACCCAATTTGTTGTGTAAAGTTTCACCAAAAACACAGTAAAATATTATTTTATTTATTTATTTATTTTTGAAAAGAAAGATGCAATGGTGGAACAGCAAAACTTTACAGGAATGAGGGGTTGGAGTATAATGGGAATTTTGGTATAAAGATTTCCTCCAAGAATTTTAAGGAAATCAATGAAACATTGAAATACACTTTTTAAGCTACATATGTACAATTCATTCATATACCTTTAGGAATAAGAAAACTTCTGGTGATGATTTTTTCAGAGATGCCTAGTTCCATATCTGCCATGAGCTCCTGCGGGGTAGTTCTCTGCCTATTTCTCACTCAGAGTTCCCCTAGCAAGTTCTTGACCGTGGCTATAGGAATGTTGGGCCTGCTGTCCCAGTTTGTACCCACTATCCAGTGTCCTGTTTAGCATTTGCCCTGGATAAAAATGTTCCAGTCTGGGTGATCAATTACATGATCACCCTACTTGTGGTACTTATGCTTGGTGAAGCAGCAGATCAGAAACCCACTAACATTGTGTTGGAAGTCATTTATTTGATCCTACTGTCTTTAACCAAAGGAGCTCTGGTGGCATAGTGAATAAAGCATTTAACTGCTAACCAGAAGGTCAGCAGTTCAAATCCAGCAGCTACTCTGCAGAAGACTGGGCAATCTACTTCCCTAAAGATTTATAGCCTTGGAAACCCAATGGGGGTTGCTATGAGTCAGAATTGACTTAATGGCAGTGAGTTTCTTTTATCTTTAACCAAAGCAAATTGTGTCACCAACCAAGCCAGTCTGGATTATAGGAGAGGTTTCAACTATTGTCCTCAATTGAACATGAATTAATTTCACCCACACTAGACTTGACTGGTGATTTTAAAGTTGATTCTTAGGTATTTGTTTTAATCATGATAAAATACTCATTACATAAATTTTATCATTAGTGACATTTCCTACGTCTACAATGTTGTGCAACCATCACCACTATCTAGTTCTGGAATATTTTCATCCTCTCGTACCTATTAAACACTCAGTCTCGATACCCATGTTTATTCCCCAGCCCCTGGTAGGTACTAATCTTTCTGTCTCTATGGATTTACCTACTCTTGATATTTCATATAAATAGAATCATGTAAATATTTGTCCTTTTGTGTCTGTCTTCTTTCACTTAGCATAATGTTTTCAAGGTTAATTCATGTTGCAGCATGCATAAGTACTTCATTCTTTTTTATGGCTGAGTAATATTTCATTGTATGAATATACCACATTTTGTTTATCCATTCATCTGATGATGGACATTTGGGTTGTTTCTACCTTTTGGTGGAAACATTATTCACCTTTTGTGAATAATAGTCCAATGTACTGTTGTTATTTATTTGAACACTTAGTTTCAACTCTTTTGAATATATACGCAGGAGTGGAATTGCTGGGCCATATGATAATTCTATATTTAACTTATTAAGAAACTGTCAGCAGCTTCACATCCTTACCAACACTTATCCCCCCCTTTTTTGTTATTATTGCTTTCATAGTGGCTATAAAGTGTTATCTCACTGTGGTTTTGATTTGCATTTCCCTAATATCTAGGTTCTTAGGATTTTGATGGCACAGAAAAGACTGCTCTCAAAGGCATGGATTGTGTCTTAGAGGTGTAATATTCTCCGGGCTGAGAATACAGTAGGTGATTAATCATTACCTGTTGACAAATAACTTGTTCTGCAAACATCTGTGGAAAGAACCTGAGATTTGTGTCTCAGCTCAATACCAAGCAACAAGAGTTATATTTAGCTTCAGGAGGTCAGAAGATCAGAGTACACATGTACAGTCTAAAGACTCTGACAAGACCAGCTCCTGAGCTGGCAAATTCACACCTCTACGTGAAATAGGATGGAGGCTCTAGAAACTCTAATTCATTGCACCAAATGGTGGCTGAAGGTCAATCATTGTTAAAACTGGCATTGGCTGCTGTTTTCATCTCCCCTTCTCAGCTTTTCATTTTTAATAAAATGCATCTTGATGGAAAACTCTTAAGGCAGATGTGGCGATTTCCAGGAGGTGTTTGGTGGATTCATGTGAGCAAGAACATTCTGTGATGATAAGACTTCTGCTGTAATTGAAGGGCAAGGCATTCTTATTAAGAAGACTTTCAATTCTGAACATTTACCACATGTAAGATACTGTCCCAGGCAATTTATTAATAGCTGAGAATGTAATGCACAGCTTTCAGACATTATCTCAGTCTTAATAATAGCATCAGCTTCTGTCTGGGTTCAGATCTTAGTTCTGCTACTTATTAGCTGTGAGATTTTTATGTCTGTGAGCATCAGTTTCCTCATCTATAAAGATGGAAATTAAAATGCTCACCTCCTAGGGTTGTTTTCAGGATGAGCTAAAATTAGACAACCTGGTTAACAGTCTACAATGTCTGGTACAGGGAAAGAAACCAATACATGTTAGTTCTCTTTTGTTATTGTTGCAAACTGACACTGGGTTGATAGCTCCCTTTAACTTCCCTTGTTGTTGTTGTTATGTGCCTTTGAGTTGGACCCAACGCATAGCGACCCCTCCTGGGTTTTCTGAGGCAGTATCACTACAGAAGTAGATTGCCCCATCTTCCTTCCGAGGAGTGGCTGGTGGGTTTGAACCGCCAGCCTTCTGGTTAGCAGTCAAGTGCCTTAGCCACTATGCTACCAGAGCTCATAGATATCTTTCTCTTGCTTTGTAGGTGGGAAAAGTGAGGCACAAGCCCCACAGTGAATGAGAACTCAAACTTTGGGCATGTCATCCCAGCTCAAAACTAGTCCTAGTTCTCTGGCAATTGCACCTTAGTCCAAGATGATGAGCCCAGAGCAGCCATATCTCTAACACATGTCACTGCCCTTGGGCCACCTCTGATTGAATGGTGGGAGACAGACATGACTAATGTGGGCCAATCAGATTCTTGCCCAAGAATTTGGAATTGAAGCCAAGAAACAGCAAGTTAGAATCTGTAGATGGCTAGATTGTGTCATGTAACATAGGATTCTGATACCATTATATTCTGGTATGTAGATGGGGCAAGTGGAAAAAGCTGGTCCTCAGTGAAGAAGAAAGCAGAGAGAAGCAGCAATGAGAGCTGGGAAAAGATCCCAATGGCTTTCTAGTTCCTGGTCTTGTCTTTCCTAAGCCCAGTCCACACTTTTTCTCTTGGATTTCATGAGACACCCCACTTACACTTTTATAATAAATTCCCCTTTTTCCTTCTTCTAGTTTGGTGGACAGATTTTCATAGGTTACCAATTCAACTGGGCAAGCAACTGAACTTGAGTTCCCTGCAACAGAATTTAATTTCTCCTTTGAGTGCCCATTCCATCTGCTGACCGAAAAACGAGCGAAAGTAAGCTCCAAGTAAATGCAGTCGTTCTAGCACTTTCTCCGGCATTTTAGGTTTCAGTCAGTCCTGGATCTTCTCACTTGCTTTTTTCTCTTCAGGGTGGCACTTTGGGGCTTGCTGGGCATCCTGGCCTCAGTTCATTCCCATGCTTAGCCCCTGGATAGAAGGAGAGGTGATGCATCTATCTGGCCCCAGGTCCTCATGTCCTTGTGGACACTCTTCATCTACTTTATTCTGAATGAGGACCTTCCACATATCTCAGGCCATTTTCAAGCATTTTTGTTCCCCTTTTAGAAACTCTTTAGCATCTCAATTTCTATATTCTCATTTTTTTTTTAATAAAAAGATTTTTGTCAATTCAGTGGAGGAAAGATAGTCTTTTGACAAATGGTGTTGGAACAACTGGACATCTACATGCGCACAAATGAATCTAGACACAGAGCTGACCTCTTTCACAAAAATTAATTCAAAATGAATCACAGACCTAAATGTAAGATGCAAAACGTTACAACTGCTAGAAGATAACATAAGAGAAAATCTAGGTGCTCTTGGGTTTGGCGATGGTTTTCAGATACAACACCTAAAGCATCATTCATAAAAGTAAAAAATGACAAATTGGACTTTGTTCAAAGTAAAATTTCTGCTCTGTGAAAGACATTTTTGTGAGAATGAAAAGACAATCCACAGTCTGGGAGAAAATATTCACAAACCATGTACTTGATAGTGCAGCTTTAAGTCTTTTCTTGCACTAAAACCAAAACCCAAACCTATTGCCAGTGAGTTGATTCTGACTCATAGTGACCCCATAGAACAGAGTAAAACCTCCCCATAGGGTTTCCAAGGCTGTAAATCTTTAAGGAAGCAGATTGCCTCATTTTAGTCCCATGGAGTGGCTGGTGGGTTCAAACTACTCACCTTTTGGTTAGAAGTCAAATGCTTTAGCACTATGTCACCAGAGCTACTTCTTTGCACTAAAGGAAGATTAAATAAGAACTATATGGACCTGTTCTGACTTACCTACAAATTCTTAAAGACACACTCAGGAATGGATCTTGTTCATAACCTGGAAATTGCTTATACTCTAGAGATAGTAAAAAGATGGTTACCAGGGGTTCGGGAGAAGGGGATGGAGAATGCTATATAGAACACAGGGGATCTTTAAGGAGTGAAACTATTCTGTATGATACTCTCATGATTGACACGTGACATTATATATTTGTTAAAACCTATAGGACTGTACAACACAGTTTGTGGACCTTAATGGAGCCCTGATGGCACAATGGTTAAGTTCTCTGCTGCTAAACAAAAGGCTGGTGGTTTTAACCTTCTAGCCATTCCAAGGGAGAAAAGACCTGGCTACCTGCTCCTGTAAAGATTACAGCCTAGGAAACCCTATGGGACAGTTTTATTCTGTCCTATAGGATCGGTATGAGTCAGAATTGACTCCAGCGCACACACCAGCACCACTACCAACTATGGACTTTCGTTAACAATAATGCATCAATGTTGGTTCATCATTAAATGTACCACAGGAATGCAAGATGTTAATAATGGGGGAAAGTGTATAGAGGGAATGGACATAAGGGGACTCGGTACTTCCTGCATAATTTTTCTGTAAATCTAAAAGTACTCTGAAAGATAAAGTTTTTTTTAAGTTATTTGAATAAAAGTTGGGCAACTTTTAATTGGCAGGAGGTAGAATAGTCTAATTATTATTATAATCTCTTGTTTATAACAGCTAATTTGGAATTTGGGGTAGTGATAAAGAAATTGAGATGCTAATGGTTAGCAGCAGAGAACTTAACCATTGTGCCATCAGGGCTCCTTAAGGTTCACAAATTGTGTTGTACAGTCCTACAGGTTCAGTGGTAGAATTCTTGCCTTCCATGCCAGAGATCCCAATTTGATTTCCAGCCAATGCACTTTATGTGCAGATACCACCTATCTGTCAGTGGAGGTTTGCATGTTGCTGTGATGCTAAATGGGCAGCAGCAGAGCTTCCAGAGTAAAACAGACTAGGAAGAAAGACCCGGTGATCTACTTCCAAAAAATTAGCCCGTGAAAACCCTATGGATTACAATTGGCCATGAGTTAAGGGCCAACTGAATATCAGCTAACAACAAGAACAATAATTTGGAACTCAAATCCATTTGACTGTGTAGGGCCTCTCTGAGGCACTGCATAGTGCTGACTTAACAGAGGAGGACATGGAGTAACTTAGAGAAAACACATGTAAAATGTCATGCTGCATGTGTTGGAGCTGATTTCTTGATCGCTGTGAGCTGAGAACCCAGATCTCCCAAGCATGCTTCTCATCCTTCAGCTTTGCCTGCTTCTTGCAATTTCCAGGAGGCACTGGCTGGTGCAAATGGTTAAGCTCTTACCTACTAGTTGAAAGGTTGGCTGTTCAAACCCACCCACAGGTGTCTTGAAAAACAGGCCTGACAATCCCTATGAAACAGTTCTACTCTGCACATACGGGATTCTCCATGAATCAGAATCAACTCACTGGCAACTAACAACAACAACTACCCTTTTCTAATGTTGAATCTACTTTCCCCTAGTTTTATGCTCATTGGGGCATGAATGCTGGAGAGCAGATGGAAAGAAAGACTGTGCCAAAGTTAGACTGACATTTGCAAGACCAAGTAACACGTAACACTCAGTCTTCTGAAGCCAAACTGTTTTTAGAAGGCTAGAGGGGAGTGCATACTTATCATTCCCAAGCTTGGTTTCAGATCATCTTTATACTCTGTTCTATGGAGAGACTTGCTATTACACTCTGTTCCTTCACAGTCCTTATAGAGCAGTTGTGTTGGGGGACTATTCCAACATGTCAGGCTTCACCAAGAGAGAGGAGGTGTGCAACAAGAAAGCTAGAATGGGAGCATATCTAAGATTTGGTTGCAGCAAATGAATTAAGTAATTCAGAATAGTTGATAAAAATCAGATCTGTGGGAGACATACAATATCATCTTGCTTTAAATGTAAGGTATTTGCCAGTGGCCCAAGATTAATTAGTGCACTTGTGATGGTACAATGAAGAAAGTAAATCGACAACTCATGGAGTGAGAGAAAATATTTGCAAATCATGTACCTAAAGGTTTTTGTATCCAGAATATAAAATGAACTCTTATACCTCAACAAAAAGACAAATAATTTAAAAGTGGACAAAGGATTTAAATAGACTATTCTCTAACAAAGATATATGAGTAGCCAATAAGCCCATGAAAAGATGCTCAATATCATTAGTCACTAGGGAAAGACAAATCAAAACTACAATGAAATACCAAGTCATAATACCAAGATGGCTATAATTAAAAAAAGACAGATAGTAGTAAGTAACTGTGAGGATGTAGAGAGAAATTTGAACTCTCATACATTTCTAATAGATTGTGAAATGGTGTAGTCACTTTAGAAAATTGTTTGGCAGCTCTTCAAAATGCTAAACATAGCTACCATGTGACCAAGCATTTCCACTCTTATGTATATACCAAAAAGCAATGAAAACATACATCTACACAAAGACTTGTGTATAAATATTCACACAGTATTGTTCATAATAGCCCGCAAATGGAAACAATACAAATACCTGTCAACTAGTGAATGGCTAATCAAAATGTGGTGTATCCACATCAGGAATACTATTTAACAGTAAAAAGGAATGAACTACTGACATATCCTTCAATGTGGATGAACCCTGAAAGCATGCTAAGTGAAAGACATCAGTCATAAAAGACATAACATGTATGAGGTCATTTATGTGACATGTCTAAAATAGGCAAGTATATAGACAAAGAAAGCAGATTAGTGGTTGCCTAGGGCTCTAGTCCCTAGAGAAGAAATGACATGCTTGGTAAAGTGAAGGGTTAGTGAAAAAAGGGAAGACCCTCAACAAGATGGATTGACACAGTGGCTCCAATGATGAGCTCAACCATAGCAAGGATCGTGGGGCTGGCACAGGACAGGGCAGTGTTTTGTTTGTTGTACACAGGGTCACTAGGAGTTGGAATCGACTCAACGGCACCTACCAACAACAACAGGCTGGGGGAAGGAGGAATGGAAGTGACTGCTAATGGCTATGGGGTTTCTTTTTGGGGTGATAAATATACTCTAAAATTAGATTATGGTGAAGATTGTACAACTCTGTAAATAATGCAAAAACCATTGAATTATACACTTTAAAAAGGGTGAATTTATGGTATGTAAATTTCACTCAAAAAAGCTGTTTTGAAAAAAATAAATTAAATGCAATGTGGTATCCTAGATTGGATCCTGGAACAGAAAAGGGACATTAGTGACAGAACTAGTGAAATCCGAATAGTGTATGTAGTTTAGTTAATAGCATTGAACAAATGTTAATTTCCTAGTTTCAACAAATGTACATGGTTATGTAAGATGTTGACATTACGGTAAATTGGGTGATGGTAACACTGGAATTCTGTACTACCTTTGCAATTTTTCTGTAAATCTAAAATTATTCCAAACTAAAAGTTAAAACACATACACACACACACACACACAACAAATCTTTAGTACCTTTGATCCACAATAGAGAGAGAGAAGGCACAAATAAATGATTAGGGATAACAGATGGGATATAAACCTCAAAACAGTGGAGATATAATCATACTACTAAGAATAATTATACATCAGTGTTGTGCATGATGGTTTCCTTCATTGTTACCACCTGTCTGGTTCCTTGGCTCAGAATGAATCCCACAATGTGACACTGTTTGAGATAAAGAACAGGCTTCCTTGGTGGAAGCTTACAACACAAGGGTCAACAAGAAGGGAAGAGGTAAGTGGTCCACTGTCCTCCCATCACTGCACAGAGAGTAAGGTCAGAACTTCGGTGATGAGCTGGACATTCGGTGGGTTTGCATCTCATGGACAGTCATTAGGCCCTAGCTACCCTATGTTCTTATACTGCAAGCACCGAATTAACCTTGCCAGTGAGGAGCAAGCAGACTGCTCTGGAAGTAAGTGCTTGCTGCTTGTAGGAATTGCTAAGAAAGCCAGTTACCCATCACCTGGAGACTTGGGGCACTATGGGAGCTACAGGCCTTCTTTCCTAAGGAAGAGAGCTACTGGTCCTGTGAGGAGCTGAGTTAGGGTGCAACCTCTCCCTCTATGGAGGAAAGGGGCTAGTGCTAGGGCTTCTTGTCCAGACTACAAGAGTAAGCTCTTAGGGTCATTGCTACACAGTTCTACTTGATACTCAGAACTAGTTAATTAAAAACATAGTCAAAACACACAATACTTTAGAAAAACATAATGAAACAACTCAAGAAGATAGAATTTTTTATTGCATTTACAACTTGAATTAGGAGTTAAAAAAAATCTACCCTATGCTCCCTTCAAAAAACAACAACAAAAAGAAACTATCCATTAGGCCCACAAAGTTTTATCAGTTAGACTCAAACTTCAAAGCAATGATCCTCGTTATCTTATACAAACTGTTCCAGTGAATATGAAATGAGGGAACACGGCCCACCTCATTTTATCAGGTATAATAGTTCTGATGGCAAAACTAGATAAAGGACAGCATGAACTCCCTGCCGTTGAGTCAGATTCGACTCATAGCAACCCCTCCTTGGGTTTCCAAGGTGCTATCACTACAGAAGTAAATCGCCCAATCTTCCTTCTGAGGAGTGGCTGGTGGATTTGAACCGCCAGCCTTCTGCTTAGCAGTCAAATGCCTTAGGCACTACGCCACAGACCACAGTATGAGAAAGTAAAAAATTAAAGACTAATATTTCTTTTAAATACAGATGCTATTGTCCTAAATACAACTGTAGTCAGCTGAATGCAGGATACCTGTTAAAAATAAAATATATCATTACCAAGTTGGATTCATCCTAAGAATGCAAGCAGGTTAAAATGGAAACATCTATTAGTGAGATTACCACTTAATTCATTAAAGGAGACAATGACACAATCATCTCAATAAATGCAGAAAAACATTTGATAATATTCAACATTGTTTATAACTCATATTTCTAGCAAACTAAAAATAGAAAGCAACTTTATTAGTCTGGTATATGGTACCCAGACCAGTTGTTGTCCAGTCATTTCTGACTCATAAGGTTGTCATGGTAAATAGTAGCTACTAAAAAAAACTTATAGCAAAAATTATACTAAATTCTGAAATATTAAAAACATTCCCTTTAAAAAAAAAATAAAAACATTCCCTTTAAGACCAAGAATATCATGAGGACACTTTCTATCATCACTTCTATTCAACATTGACTGGAACTTATGTTACATAATAAACCCACTGCCATTAAGTCGATTCTGACTGAAAATCCAATAGGGTTGAATAGAAGTGATGATAGAAAGTGTCCTCATGATATTCTTGGTCTTAAAGGGAATGTTTTTATTTTTTTTTTAAAGGGAATGTTTTTAATATTTCAGAATTTAGTATAATTTTTGCTATAAGTTTTTTTAGTAGCTACTATTTACCATGACAACCTTATGAGTCAGAATTGACTGGACAACAACTGGTCTGGGTACCATATACCAGACTAATAAAGTTGCTTTCTGTTTTTAGTTTGCTAGAAATATGAGTTATAAACAATGTTGAATATTATCAAATGTTTTTCTGCATTTATTGATTGTGTCATTGTCTCCTTTAATGAATTAAGTGGTAAACTCACTAATAGA
>NW_006921595.1:3594815-3597140 GCF_000298275.1 Orycteropus afer afer
GGGCAATCCTACTTCCGTAGTGATACTGCCTCGGAAACCCAAGGAGGGGTCGCTATGAGTCGGGTTTGACTCGACGGCACATAACAACATAACAATTGGATTTTCAAGGGTGTGAGTCTTAATGGAAGTGGATGGCCTCATCTTCCTCTGTGGAGAGGCTGGTTAGTTTGAACTATTGAACTTCTGGTTAGCAGCCAAAGGCCTTACCCATTATGCCACCAGAGCTCCTTATTAGTGTAATAAGACAAGATAAATAAAAGTTATAAAGATTGGAAAGAAACAAAGTAAGAAATACAAAAGAATCTACAAACTATTAGAAATAAGAGTTTATTAAGGTTGTTGAATGCCAAACAAATACATAAAATTAATAACATTCTATTCACCAGCAAAAAAAAAAAAATCAGAAAGGATAACTTTAAAAGAGGTATCTTTTTCAGTGTCAAGAATAAAATATATGGTGCCTATGAATAAATCTAACAAAATATGTACAAGATTTTTATCGATTAAAAAAACTACATTCATTGATGAGAAGATTTAGTTTTGTTGAGACAGCAGTTTTCCTCAAAGTTAGTCTATAAATTCTGTATAATTCCAATAAGAATTCTAACAGAGTATTTTTCAGAATAGGAGAAGATATTCATTAAATTCATGTAGAAGAGTAAAGGGTCAAGAATAGCCAAAACAAGTTTTAACGGGGGGCGGGGGGGGGGGGAGAAGAAGAAGAAGCGTGGGTGTAGTGGGGCTAATTCCATCAGATATCAAGACCTTCTTTAAAACAGTACAGTGTTGGCCCACAGCGAGACAATTACGCAAACGAGATAGAGCAGAGAACCTAGAATTAAACACATTTATATATGATAGTATCTCAAAAGAAAGGCCTTATAATCTACTTCCAAAAGATCACAGCTAGCCCAACAGTAGAAAGACCTACATGCAGAACACCTACCCTAGGGAGATGCATCCCTTAGATCAACCAGCCATGAGACATCAGAGGGGCAGCATTCACACAGAGGGAAAGCTGGGCAGACAGGAATGCACAGATAAGAAGGGCACAGGGAGGGGGAAATCACAGAGAGGGGATGGGGGGAGACTTTTGTTTTTATGGTTGGGGATGGTAATCGGGCTGTGAAATCAAATGTGTGTGAACTGTTGAAAGTAAATTTGCACCCACAGCACAATAGGAAAAAGAAAAAGACCACAGCTATTGAAAACCCTGTGGAGTGCAGCTCTCTGAAATACATCAGCTTGCCATGTGTCAGAATCAACTCGATAACAACTGGTTTGGTTTGATTTTTCATGCGATAGTGGTAGCATTTAAAATCATAGGAAGAGGACAGCCCCAATGGTGCTGCGAAAAGTGGCTATCCATAAAGAAAAAGAGAAATTATATCCAAACCATACTCAATACACAAATAATTTCCAGATGATTTAAAGACTTAACCCATAGCAAGCATATAGGACAGTGTAGAACGGCCTCCACGGGGTTTCCAAGGTTATACGTTTTTATGGAAGCGGACTCCCGTATCTTTCTCCTGAGAAGCATCTAGTGGGTTTGAACTGCTGACCTTTTGGTAAACAACTGAGTATCTAATGACTGTGTGACTAGGGTCACTATGAGTCATAACTGACTGGATGGCAATAGCTCTTAAAGACTTACAAGTAAAAAACGGTCATAATTTTTAAAGAAAAAAGTTATGTGATATTTAATGATCTTTGAATAGAATTCTTTTTCATAACCAAACCCAATAAGCAGCAAGATAAAGAAAAACATTGACACATTTGGTTATATTAAAATTTAAAATGTCTGTATTAACAGAAGACATGAAATATAAAAGGAAGAGATAAACCACCAGCTGAGAAGAAGATATTACTACTCATATAATAGCTGTTAGGTGCCCCTGAGTCAATTTCAACTCATAGCGATCCCACGTGACAGAGCAGAACTGCTTCACAGAATGTTCTAGGCTGTGATCTTATGGGAGCAGATGTCCAGGTCTTTCTCCTGTGTAGTTGGTGAATGGGTTCCAATTGCCAATCTTTTAGTTAGCAGCCCAGCGCTAAAATCTTGACCCACCAGGGCTCCTATTCACATATAACTAGATTTTTTAAAAAATATAAGCAACCAAGAGAAAAATGTTAAACACATACACACACATATATGTATATATGTAAAACCATATTTTATATATATATACATATATATTTGTTGTGTTGTTGTTATGTGCTGTCGAGTCGGCCCCAACTCATAGCCCTTGGGTTTCTGAGGCAGTATCACTATGGAAGCAGATTGCCCAACCTTCCTTCCGAGGAGTGGCTGGTGGGTTT
>NW_006921595.1:3597790-3599981 GCF_000298275.1 Orycteropus afer afer
TGAGCACTTCTGGGTGGTCTGGGACTGCCAACTTTTTGGTTAACAGCCAAGGGCATGAACCATTTACAACACCCAGGGACTCCACTTCCTAACTAATTTGTGGAAATTTAGGTTTTGAACTTACTATTTGATCTGGCTATTCTGACCTTGAAATATTGACCTTGTTGTTTTAAACATGCTGTCCCTGACAATGTTTTTTTTTCTTTTCCCACTTGAATTTTTAAATTTAAACATAATTTACATACAGGGAAATGAGCAGATCTTAAGTGGGCAGTTTGGTAAATTTTAACAAATGTCCACACCCATGTAACCCACACCACTAGCAAGATATAGAACATTCCCATCATCCCAGAAAGATCCTTTGTGCCTCTTCTCACACTACATCCACCCTCATCACCCTGACAACCAATGTTCTGATGTCTTTCACCATGGATTAGTTTAGTCTTTTCTGGACTTTCATATAAATGAAATAACGTATACTTACTCTTTAGTTCAGGAGCTCTGGTAGCATAGTGCCTAAAGCACTTGATTGCTAACCAGAAGGCTGGCAGTTCAAACCCACCAGCCACTCCTCGGAAGGAAGATGGGGCAATCTACTTCTGTAGTGATACTGCCTCGGAAACCCAAGAAGGGGTCGCTATGAGTCGGGGCTGACTCAGTGGCACATAACAACAACAACAACTCTTTAGTTCACGGTCTCTTTTGCTCAGCATAATTCTTCTGAGGTTCATCTATGTTGTTGCTTGTTATTGCTGAATGATATTTCATTGTTTGGATATATCAAAGTTTGTTTACCTACTCACTAAGAAAGTGAAGAGACAAGTCCAGATCCTGGAGAAAATGAATCATTTGGGGCTATTGTTAAAAAAAAAAAAAAATACTTTATGAACTTAAAAATTAAAATGAAACAAGGGTGTCATTTATCTTGCTTAAAGACCTAGGAGTGTTATTGCTGAGTCACAGGGCAGGTGCTATAGTCTTTGATCTTCATCAGTAAGTGCTTCAATCCTCTTCACTTTCAGCAAGCAAGGTTGTGTCATCTGCTTATTGCAGGTGGTGAATGAGTCTTCCTCTAATTCTGATGTCTTGTTCTTCTTCATACAGTCTAGCTTCTCGGATTATTTGCTCAGCATACAGATTCAATAGATATGGTGAAAGGATACAACCCTGATGTATACCTTTCCTGATTTTAAACCAAATCATACTTGGTAAACTAGAGGGTCAATGAAAAAGAGGAAGACCATCAACAAGATGTATTGACACAATGACTGCAACAATGGGCTGAAACAGCAATGATTGTGAGGATGGTTCAGGACCAGGCAGTATTTTGGCCACTGTGAATCAGAGCCAATTCAATGACACCTAAGAACAACAGCAAACAAAGTAGGTGTGTGTTTAACTTCATGAGAAACTGCCAGACAGAAGCATCCAGACTGATTTCCAAAGTGGTTATACCTTTCTATACTCTGACTACAGATGTATGAGCATTTCAATTACCAACATTTGGTAGTTTTTATCTTTCTAATATTAACCATTCTAGTGGATGTATAGTGGTATTTCATTTTAGTTTTAATTTGCACTTTCCTGATGACTAATAATGTTGAGCCCTTTTTCATATTAATTGGCATCTTTATGTAGTCCTTTGTAAAACACCTGTTGTCTTAGGTTGGGTTCTCTAGAGAAGTAAAATAAGTGAAGTTTATATCATATACAGATATCTATATAGAGAGAATTAGCTCAAGGAAATGACTCATATGGTTGTAGAGGTTGGCAAGTCCATGGGGGAGACATCAGGCTGGAGGCTTCTTCTGACTCATGCAGCTGCAGGGACCGATGAACCCAAGATCGCCAAGCAATACAACAGGCTGCTGATAAATCAATCCAAGATTGGCAGGTAAGATGGCAGGCTGCTGGCTCAGAGGCTGCAAAGGCAACAGTCCCAAAGTTGGCAGGCAATACAGCAGGTCAGATGAATGAGCCAGATGCAAGATCCAGATTGAGTGAAAAAACAGAGAGCTTTGCCAGAATGTTCACATACATTGGAAGCAGGCCACAATCCTGAGAAAACTCCTTTTGACTGATTGGCTGCTCACGTTGTTGTTGTTGTTGTTAAGTGCCGTCGAGTCGTTTCTGACTCATAGCGACCCCATGCACAGCAGAACGAAACACCGCCCGATCCCGCGCCAGCCCC
>NW_006921595.1:3603581-3638940 GCF_000298275.1 Orycteropus afer afer
CTATCCAGGTTCCTGGCTTTTTTTCCCCTTCCTCCTGCTCTTCCGGTCTGCCACTCTGGGCGGGCCTGAGTTGCCTCTCCTCACCTAATCCCTTTGGCTGACTGCTCTTTTCTCTGGCTTCCTGGCTTTTAAACCCCTTTCTCCTGATCTTCCCACTTGCTACTTTGGGCATACCTGAGTTGTCTCTCCTCAACTGTAAGCCTGGCTGCTCATAGCAGATCTCATCATGGATATTACATTATATCAGATCTTATCATGGATATTACATTATATCAGATCTTATCATGGGAATGACTCCATCATAACTGCCAAACTGAGAATCATGTTGACACATAACCTTAACCATTACACCTGTTCATATCTGTTGTGCATTTAAAATTGTTGTTTGCTTCTTCTTATTGAGTTGTAGTCCTTTACATATACTAGATACAGTCTTTCAGTCAGTGGACATTTTATGCCATCTACATTTGACTGCTAACCAGAAGGCTGGTGTTTCAAACCCACCAGCTATACCTTGGAAGGAAGGTTAGGCAATTTACTTCCACAGTGATGCTGACTCGGAAACCCAAGGAGGAGTCACTATGAGTCAGGTCTGACTTGATGGCAGTTAAGTGGTTTGGTTTTTTAATGGCTTATCTAAAGGTGTATTTTTCATGACCATAAGTTTTTTTTTCTTTTGATGAAGTCCAATATATCACTTTTTTTTATAGTGTTTTTTTGTGTCCTAAGAAATCTACCCCAAGTTCACAAATTGACCTATGTTTTCTTGTAGAATCTTTGGAGTTCTCACTATTACTTTAGTTATATAATCTGTCTCAAAATAATTTTTGTGTGTAGTGTCACGTATGGTGTGAGGTTCATTTCCTCCCCCTGCCCCCCCCCATAGAGACAGTTGCTCCTGCACCACTTGTTGAAAAGATCTTCCTTTTCTCATTGAACTGTTTTGAGATCTTGATAAAAAATCAGTTGTTCATATAAGTGTATTTTGAATTCAAGATTGTTTTAGCTATCCTAGCTCTTTAGCATTTCCATATAAATTTTTGGATTAATATACCAGTTTCTATGAAAAATCCAGCCAGTATTTTGATTAGAATTGCATCAATTTGGCAAGAATTCATATCTTCTAATCCATGAATATCATGTTGTTGTTGTTGTTGTTATGTGCCGTCAAGTCATATACCTCTTCATTTATCTTAGGTCTTCTTTAACTTGTTGCAGAAATGTTTTATAGATTTTAGTGTAGAGGTTTTGTACATATTCAATTTATTCCTGATTATTTTATGGATTTTATGCTATTATAAAGGGTATACTTTTCTAAATTAACTTTCTAATTATTTTCTGCTGGTATACAGAAATACAATTTATTTTTCTATATTGATATTCTACCCTGCAAACATCCTAAATTCAGTTATTAGCTCTAGTAGTCTTCTTGCAGAGTCTTGAGGATTTTCAACATATATTGTCTGCAAATAAAGGCAGTTTGATTTCTTCCTTTTCAATCTGCATACCTTTTATTTCCTTTTCTTGCCTTATTGCACTGGCTAGGACCTCAATTTCAACCATGAATGGAAGTAGTGTATTGAGAGCAGATATCCTTACCTTGTTCCTGCTCTTGGTAGGGAAATGTTCATTATAATACTATTAAATATAACAATATTCTTAACCCTTGTTTTGTAGTAAATGCTATCCACAAATGTTTGGTTTTTCTATCCAGTTACTCTGTTCATTTTTATACAGGAATTTGCAGAGACTGAAATATTATGCTGCTGCTACTGCCATCTACCCACAATCTGTCTTCAGATCAATGATTTTAAACTTGCTTTGTGGTCTAACATATGACTTAACTTGGTGAATGTTCCCTGTATACTTGAAAAGAATGTGTATTCTGCAAATGATGTAGTGTTGTATAAATGTCCACTGTTTTTGTTGTTGTTGTATGTGCCATCGAGTCGGCCCCAACTCATAGCAACCCCTCCTTGGGTTTCCGAGGCAGTATCACTACGGAAGTAGGATTGTCCAACCTTCCTTCCGAGGAGTGGCTGGTGGGTTTGAACCTCCAGCCTTCTGGTTAGCAGTCAACTGCCATAGGCACTATGCTACCAGAGCTCCCAAATGTAAATTAGGTTGAGTTGGTTGACAGTGTTGCTCAGGTCTCAGTCACTTGCAACCAAGGAAGTCCTAACTGGCCCACCATTCCCTGTGCCCAAGCTTCATTGCCAGCCCCTCCACAGTGCCTTTGTCCTATGTCCTCAACTAAAAGGATATACTCCTCATTCTGGGTTCCCAAAGTATTTTGTTTAAACTTCTTGTAGAGCTTATATTACATTCTGTTTTATAGCACAGTTATTCAAGAACGTGTCTTATCTCCCTTGCTAGACTCAAATTCCTGGAGAGCATGGAGTGTATCTGATTCATTCTGTGTCTGCAGGGCACCTACCATACTGCCTTGTTTAGTCAGTTTTCATTTGTAGTGCTTTGTTTCTTGCTTGGTTTTAAGACAATTCTGCTAAAGAATTCAGTTTTATAATAATAGAAACTAGCAAGGTGTTGTATTAGATAGAGTTATATTACTCTGCTTTGGTGTGTGATTGAGCATCTTATCTCCTGAAATTTGAGATGTTTTAAATAATTTTCTTTTAATAGAAACTTGCTCTCCTATCAATCCTGAATATGTAGTAGATTCAATAAAGTAACTAAATGGAAGTCAAAAGATAAACGTTTAAATCTAATGTAAGTGATGACATTTATTAACAGTCTAAAGATGTTCCTCTTGATAATGTCATTTCCTTTGTGTCTGGGTGCACTTGGAGTGAGCTGAGACGTAATTAACTATCTATCTGAAGCAGGCACTAACCACCCCACCATCACAATTTCACTGGCACTTGCTACATGCTATAACTAAGTCATCTCAATTCTCATACCACCACCATCTCACAGATGAGGAAACAAAGGCTCAAAGGGTTAAATGACTTGTCCAAGGTGACCCAGATTGTAAATGGCAAGTAGAGGACCTGTCCATTCCAAGTCCAGTGCATTTCCACCCACACACCACGAGGATGAGAAGGCTGCAGAAGGACCTGAATGAGAGCTGAGCTCCCAATGCATGGGGATGGTTGCTGAGCTTAGGACATTTGCTGCTGTTGTTTTTCTTTTTGAACATTTTATTGTGATTTGGGTGAAAGCTTTACAGAGCATATTAGTTTCCCATTCTACAATTTATACACATTTTGTTTCGTGACATTAGTTGCAATCCCTTCAATGTAACAGCACTCTTCCCATTTCCTCCCTAGCTTCCCTATTTCCATTTGTCCTTCCTTCCTGCCCCTTCCTACCTTGTGAACTTTGCTTTTGGGCAAATGCTGCCCTTTTGGTCTTGTAGGATTAATTGTTCTGAGGAGCATGTTCCTGAAGGGTGTTATTGTTCACTTTATAGGCCTATTTCTTGTCCGAAAGATGATGGAGGGTGGGGGTGGGCCTCTAGGTTTGAAGGTTGTCTAAGGGCCATAGTCTTGGGGTTCCCACCCTTCTCTATCAGCCCAGTAAGTCTGCTCTTTTTATGATTTTGAATTTTGTTCTACAGTTTTTCCTACTCTGTCCAAGACCTTCTCTTGCAATGCCTATCAAAGCAGCAGGTAGTGGTAGCTGGGCACCATCTAGTTCTCGTGGTCCATGGTCTTAGGCTAGTTCATGTGGCTCATTAGTCCTTTGGACTAATTGTTTCCTCCAGTCTTTGATTTTTCTCACTCTTCTTTGCTCTGGTAGGGAGAGACCAGTAGTTGCATCTTAGATGGTCTGAGCTTAGGACATTTGACCATGGGCCATGATGAAAACACACTAAACTTTTGCTTGTCTAGGTGGGTAAGGCAACATACCAGACCCTATGAGATGGTTTACAAATGCTGCTTCATTTAATCCTTGCAAGGACTTTATGAACAGGAAGTGCAATCACATTATCTTAGTTTATAGAGTAGAAAGAGGAGCTTGGAGGAGTTAACTCATATGCTCCAAGTCTCACAAATAAGATGTGGAAAGGCTGAGATTGGATCCCAGGTCTGTCTAATTCCAAAGCCTATGCTCTCTCTGGGAGCTCTGGTAGCATAGTGGCTAAGGCACTTGACTGCTAACCAGAAGGCTGGCGGTTCAAACCCACCAGCCACTCCTCGGAAGGAAGGTTGGGCAATCCTACTTCTGTAGTGATACTGCCTCAGAAACCCAAGGAGGGGTCGCTATGAGTCAGGGCTGACTCGACGGCACATAACAACAACAACAACAACATGCTTTCTCTATCGCATCATATTACACAGTGGTAAGGATATGGGCTCTGGAGTCTGGGATGTATCACGGGTCTAACTATTTGTCACCTTGGGCAAAGGGAGCAACATTTCTAAGCCTCAGTTTCCTCATCTAAAATAGGATTAATAACATCAAACAATATCATTAATATCACGTGCAAGTAAAATTCTGCTGAAGATAATTAAAAAATGGCTGCAGCAGTATATTGACAAGGAACTTCCAGAAATGCAAGTTGGATTCAGAAGAGGAACAAGGGTTATCACTATGGATATCTAATGGATCTTGGCTGCAAACAAAGAATACCAGAGAGAGGTTTACTTGTATTTTACTGATTATGCAAAAGCATTTGCAAAAGTGTGGATCATAACAGATTATGGATAACATTGAGAAGAATGGGAATTCCAGAATACTTAATTGTGCTCATGAGGAACCTGTACAAAGACCAGGAGGCTGTTGTTCAGACAGAACAAGGGGATACTACATGGTTTAAAATCAGGAAGAGAGTGCATCAGGGTTGTATACTTTCACCATACTTACTCAATATGTATGATGAACAAATAATACGAGTAGACTATATGACAAAGAATGTGGCATCAGGATTGGAGAAGACTCATTAACACCCTGCTATATGCAGATGAAATAATCTTGCTTGCTGAAAGTGAAGATGACTTGAAGTACTTACTGATGAAGATTAAAGACTACAGTCTGCAGTATGGATTACAACTCAACATAAAGAAAACAAAATTCCTCACAACTAAATCAATAAGCAGCATCATGATAAACGGAGAAAAGATTGAAATTTTTAAAACTTTCATACCACTTGGTTCCACGTTCAACACCAATGGAAGCAGCAGCCAAGACATCAGACATTGTATTGCATTGGGCAAATCTGCTGCAAAAGACCTCTTTAAAGAGCTGAAGAGCAAAGATGTCTCTTTGAAGACTAAGGTGCACCTAACCCAAGCCATGGTATTTTCAATTGCCTCATATGCATGTGAAAGCTGAACAATGAATAAGGAAGACAGAAGAAGATTAGACACTTCTAAGTTGTGGTGTTGGTGAAGAATACTGAAAGTACTGTGGACTGCCAGAAGAATGAACAAATCTGTTTTGGAGAAAGTGCAGCCAGAATGCTCCTTGGAAAGAATGGCCAGACTGTCTCACCTACTTTGGTCATGTTGTCAGAAAGGACCTCTTCCTGGAGAAGGAAATCATGCTTGATAGAGGGTCAGCAAAAAAGGAGAAGGCCCTCAATGAGATGGATTCATACAGTGGCTGCACTGATGGCCTTAGGTATAGCAAGGATTGTGAGGCTGGGGCAGGACCTGTAGGGTTTTATTCTGTTGTACATAGGGTCACTATGAGTTGGAACCACCTTGATGGCACCTAACCACCACCACCACATCATGGTTACCCTGAGGATTAAATGAGATCATTTATATAAAGTTTTGCACAGCTCTTGTTACTACATAGTATTCATCATTATTATTGGTATTGAGGAAGGACGCAAAAGCTAAGAGAAACCAACACCTGCATCTATTATCTTGGTCAAAAATGAAACAAAACAAAATGAACCCACAAATAGTTGCTGTCGAGTACATCCTGACTTTCAGTGATCTCACACGTATAGGAGGAGAAAGCTCCAGAGTTTTCAATGGCTGATTTTTCAGAGCTGGATCACCAGGCCTTTCTTTGGAGGCGGGTGGGTAGACCTGAAGTGCCAACCTTTTGGTTGGCGACAGAGTACTTAACCATTTGTGCCACCCAGGGACTCATCCTGATAAACTGAACCCCAGCTGGCCTCAGTTTAGGCATTTTTAGTTTTGTTTCTACTAAGAAATGAACATGTGCATGTATTTTGTGGAGGTGGACAGCATTGAGAGAGAATTTGATAATGGGCTAAAGGCAAATGTCTCGGACTTATTTGAAAATTTCCTGTGCTTCTTTGGTGACAAGCCAACAGGAACCTAATTCAAATTAGCTTTAAATAAAACCTAATTCAAGTAAGTTTTAAACCAAACAGTAAATAAAGGAGATATATTTTGTTAAGTGGAAAAGACAGGTCCCAGTATTATTTGATCAAGCACCAAGCAATGTCATATTCATATCGTTTCTTGCCCTCTCCTTACAGCCCCAATTCTCAACTTTGCATGTTGCCCTCATGTTCCTGCTGCTGGAGCCAAAGGAGGGCAGGCTGCAGATACTTCATTCTGATGCTATCCCTGTTTGGTATCTTTAGAGGAAAGGGATATCCTCTTCTGGTGTCCAAACATGCAATCCCAGGGAAGGCTTATGATGGCACATTCTGGATCAGATGTCCACTGCTGTGGGAAAAGGATTAGTTGCTGTGATTGGCAGCCTAGCCAAGGCTAGGCTCAAGGAGTGGGAAAGGGGCAGTTCACTCAAAGGGAAGGAAAAGATATTAGGTGTTCTGCAGATTAGGGCTTGGGATGGGGTCCTATAGAAAGTGCCAGGTCGACCTGAATGCCTGATTAGGTGTATCTTTGGAATCCATCAACTGGGTTATAGCTATACAGCATCATAGCTGGCAAGGAAGAGGAGGTGCTGCAGTTCACCTAGAGCCATGATTAGCTGAGGGTCTGCTCTTTGAAGGGAGTGTGATGTCCAGCACAGAGGGAGGAGACCTGTGCTGGTGGCAGCAGTGAATCTTTAACAATGGGGGCAATTGGCCCAAATAAGAAAAGAATTACTAGCCAGGAAAACTTCAGGCATGATGGAGCCACACTTCCTTTTAAAATAATAACAGCTCTTATTATCTTCACCACTGATGGAGCTTTTGCTCTGTGCTAGGAGTCCCTGGCTGGTACAAATGGCTAACACTCTCAGCTGCTAACTGAATGGTTGGAGGGTTGAGTCTACCCAGAGGTACCTTGCAAGAAAGGCTTGGAGATCTACCTCAAAACCCTATGGAGCACAGTTCTACTCTGACACCCACGGGGTGGCTATGACCGGAGTCAATTAATTTGATTTGATGCAGTACCAATTGGTTATTATTATTATTATTGTGATTTGGGTAAAAGTTTACAGAGCAAAATCATTTTCCAGACAGCAGTTCATACACACTTTGTTTCACGACACTGACTGCAATTCCCCACAATGTTAACAGCTCTCTTCTCACTTCCTCCCCGTAGTTACCTCTGCCCTGGGTCCTTCCCTCCCATGTACTCCCATCCTCTGAGCTGTCTCCCTGTGCAAACACTGCCCTTCTGTTTGCCCATGATTCGCTCCAGGGAGAGTATCTACCTGATGTAAATGTTCACCCAATATGCCTATCTATTGTTAGTCTGGAAGCTACTGGAGTTCAGTTCCAGATCTGAAGGGAAACTGGGGGCCATGTTCTCAGGGGTCCTACCAGGCTCTATCAGACCAGCAAATCTGGTCTTTTTTTTTTTTTTTTTTTTTTTTTTTTTTTTTTTATGATTTTGTTTTGTTCCACATTGTTCTCCTACTCTATGCAGGATCCCCTGCACCGATACCCCTCTGAGTGGTTGACAGTGGTAGGCCGGCACCAACTAGTTCTTTTGGTCTCATGGTCACACAAGCTGAGGATGGCATGGTCTACTAGTCCCTTGGACTGATTGCTTCCACGTGTCTTTGGTTTTCATTGTTCTTTGCTCTGGATGAAGAGAGATCCATCGTTTCCTCCAGATGACTGCTTGCAAGCTTTTAATACCCCACTCACTGCTCACCCAAGTAGGATGTAGAAAAATGTTTTTGTGTTGTATGTTACGCCATTTGAGCTTGGTGCCCCCTGTGACCACAGTCCCGAGCCCATAGGTCTAACTACTTGCTCCTTCAGGGTCAGCACCAATTGGTTTTGCTCTGTGCCAGGCACTATGCTATACATTTCACACATAATTTCTGATTTGATCCATAACAATTTTTTGCCATAGCTATTATCATCCCCACTTTCCAGATGAAGGAGCCTTCCAGCTCTATGATCATGTGATCACCTTTTTATACTAATCAAGTCAAGAATGTGGGGTTTTATAAAACTCTTTGTAACATGCAGAGAGAGAGAGAGAGAGAGAGGATCTAGAGTTGTTCTCATGCATGCCACCATAGAATATAGGGTTTCCACGGGTTTCCACAAACATAATGCTGAATGGTTCTTAAAACAAGCGCTTATTGAATAAAGCTTACTGCTCTATTCTCTCATCTGCCATCACTGGCTGGCTGGGTTTGATCAGCATAAGCTAATACTGAACTACAGCAGCTCAATTGCCCAGCAATTTTGCTGGGGCCTAGAAAGGGTTGACATTTCATTTCCAAACTCACAGAAGCACAAAGAAAGAAAACCTTTCAGCTCCTCCAATGGACTGTAGCCAATTCATGTGCAAAATTCCCATGTTGCTGAGCCTTTCTGGCTTCTTCTTGTAAGATGACTGTCAGCCACTCCAAATGGCTTCTTATTCCATTTTTTCATTTGCTTTTGAGGTACTGGGCAAATCTCTAGGTATCACACTTGTGTTCAGTTTTTTCCTTTAGCCATGAAAGAATGTCACAACACATATTTGTATAAAATGGGATATTTAGATGAGTGATAATGTTTACGTGGGTAAAGGAATTGCAGCTGATGAGTGGAAAATAACCAGTGGGAAAAAAAGCAGCTTTGATGAGATAGAGTTAGAATTTTCAAGTATTTTGATAGAGGTTATAGAGCAAATGTCCCAAGCAGCAGCAGGCAGCATGCATGCACCAAGCTTCCACCCACACCATACGATGCTTTAATTCTTTGTTTTTAGTATAATTCCTACCTCACCCCATTTAAAAGAAAAAGGTAGCATGGCTATCAAGCAAAAGTCAAGCAATATAGTAAGGTACAAAAAAAAGAGTAAAACAAAATCAATACCCACTTAAAAAATAAACATGACATCATTCACTGCAGGTGAATATCATTCCTTACTTTAGTCTACACAGATACAGATAGGATAGATATGTTTTTCATTTTTTTGTTATTAATAAACATTTATGTTTTTTAGAGTTGTGGTGTTGGCAGAGAATACTTAAAATTACCATGGACTGCCAGAAGAACTAACAGATCTGTCCTGGAAGAAGTGCAGCCAGAATGCTCCTTGGAAACGAGAACGGCAAGTCTTCATCTCACCTACTTTGGTCATGTTGTCAGAAAGGACCATTCTTTGGAGGAGGATATCATGCTTGGTAAAGTGGAGGGTCAGCGAAAAATGGGAAGGCCCTCAAGGAGATGGACTGACACAGTGGCTGCAACAATGGGGTCAGGTATAGCAATCATTGTGAGGCTGGCACAGGACTGGGCGTGTTTCGTTCTGTTGTACACAGGGTCACTATGAGTTGGAGCTGACTCAATGGCACCTAACAACATGTATCAATGCTTTTTAAAATAAACAAAAATCATTATTTTATTTATCATAATTATCTGTAACCATATTCACTTTTAAATAAATAGCATTGTTTAGTTTTCTTATATTTAAGAAACTAAAGTGAACTGAAGCAATTGTTAAACTTTCTTTTTTTATCTCAATAGGTATTTCTTTAAAAATCCAAGTTGGTTTGTTTAACAAAGATTAAAGATCAACTTAAAAAAAATTTAGGTAGATTAAAGATCAATCTTTAGATTGATTAAAGATCAATCTAAAAAAGATCAACCCACCCCTGGTAACTGCTAATAAACTTTGGTCTTTATACATTTGCCTCGTCTTGTTATTTCATGTACGTGAGATCATACACACCTCGTCCTTTGGTGATTTACTTTCACTGAGCATAAGGTTTTCAAGGTCTAAATGATGTTTCAATCTTTGTTGTTTAAATCCTTCATTCACTGCATGATCTCAAGTCTTTTCTTCTGTTATCAATTCTGTTTTCAGCCACGTTTCTTGCTATCTCTAATTCATTTGTTCTATAACAGTACTATTTTTGTCAAGTTCTTTCCTTTACGGCCTTTTTTTAAAAAATTTTTTTTAAATCTTATTTTGTTGATTCATCAGCTCATAATTGAGCTTTTTCTACTGAACTCATGTTAAATTCTTTGAAAGCACAAGACACTTCGAAGAACTTTGGTTTCTTAGGTTATCTTTTCTTCCACACTGGTTCCATTTGTTACTCATGCCACTCTCCTTCCTGTCTGTAGCATATTTTGCATGGTTACAAGGTCATTTTATTTAAATTTGCTTGTGCTTATGGTGAGCAGCTCTGTCCAGACCATCTCTTGCTTTGATGGAGTCGCTGTGCTCTCCTCCACATGGCTCCCATTTTATTTGACATCTATTTCCCTTCCCTTCTGATTCCTGCCTGGGTGACATTCAAAACATTCAACAATCAGCATGATACACTGAACAAGCAGAAGCAAGGCTGGGCATGGCTCTGGAGCAGGGCCTGATGGCTTCTTGCTGGGCCATATGCTATTCCTTTAGTTGCTGGGTGTGGGGTGACCTGGAGGGAGAAGTCCTTGGGTGGTCACAACAGCATGGGGCACTTCAAATAATGGTTATTTATCTCCTGCTGTGGAAATATTTCACTATTTTAATAAGTAGCACAGCCATATCACTGTGTGCTTCAGGCAAATCTGAGCCCTGCTTGGCTGTATCTGTCTCTGTATGGGGGAGGGAAGAACTGGGCTCTACGGTGTCTTCTGATACTTGCAGGAAGTTCTGCACCAGGGTTAACTGCAAATGGGGAGAGACCCTTGTGATGTGGATTTTTCCCTCAATTTAGGGATGGGCCAGTTGTTTCTGTCCTTCATTTCATCCATCTCCAGCAACACCTTTCCCCATCAACTCCACTCAGAGGAACTAAGGGATAGGGCTATCCATCCTACCCCAACCCTCCAATCAATTTTTTTCCCCAACTCTGAGATTATAATGAGAATTCTAGATTTTGCAAATTCCTCAATGGGGTGGGATTAGGAGGTCTTTTCATTCTGTCCAGAAAATCAGGTTTCTTTCTTTGGCAATCATCTTTCAAAATTTATGACACAAGGCTGGGCTGCTTCCCTTGAAGTTGCTAGTGATATTCTTTTTTTAAATTGTATTTACTTTTTAAACTTTTATTTTGGTAGTTATTATAATTTTTTAGGCTTTAGGGAATGAAGGTTCTGTGATCTGGTCATATTTATCCTAAGAGACTCTGAAGTACAATTTCCACAGGACTAACCCACTAGCTCTGGGGTTCTCATTCTGGGCTATATATTAGAATCACTGGGGACATTTTTACAATACAGGTAGTCTCCAACTTATGACATATATGACATACAATGAATAGCACTTATAATTGTCAGGGTTTTTTTTTTAAACATCTTATCTGTGATTAAGGTTGTATGTCACCTTGGCTGGGTCATGATTCTCAGTGGTTTGGCAGTTATGATGTAGTCATCTCATGATGAGATCTGATACAATGTAAGCACCTCCATGCTATGAACAGCAAATTATTTGAAAGGGAATTTCCTTGGGGTGTGTGGCTTGCTTCCACTATATATGGAGAAGCTCTGGCAAAGCTCTCTGGCTTTCTGTTCAATCTGGATCATGCATCGGCTTATCATAGTCATCTGATCTCCAATCCTTTGGACTTGAGGCAGCAGCCTGCCATTTTACATGTCAATCTTGGTTTCATCAGCTCCTCAGCTACATGAGTTAGGAGAGGCCTCACCTGACATCTGACCCATGGACTAGGGACTTGCCAGCCTTTACAACCATGTGAGCCATTTCCTTGAGATAAATCTTTGTCTCTCTCTCTCTATATACACACATACACATCTATAAGCTTCACTGCTTTTGCTTCTCTAGAAAACCCAGCCTAAGGCACTATTATTAGTAATATGTTGCAGCATATAATTTGCTAATGTTATCATTCTTAGATGTCCACTTGCAGATGTTCAATTTTGAGATATAATGTTCAAATCACTGTTAGATTTATGGAGATACTGATAACAAAAGGCAATAATAATGAAAACAACAACAACAAAAATGAAGTATTAGACTTAAGTCAAAACAATTTATGATAGAGTCGTTGGAATGGAACCCCATCCTAAATCAGGGACTGTCTTTACCCATCCCAGAGACTCTTGATTGGCCTGGGTAAGGGCCAGACATCAGTAAAAACAGGGCCAAGATGATAGAGCCTGGTGGGACCACTGAGACTGTGGCCCCTAGCTGCCTTTCAGGTCTGGAATTGAACCCACACCTGTGGTTTCCAGCCAAACAAAGTACAGGCATATGAGTTGAACATTTACCTCAAGTAGATACACTCCTTGGAGAGAACAATCATGGGAGAAAGAAGGGCTGCTTATGCACAGGGAGACAGCTCAGGGGGGCAGGAGTGTATGGAGGGATGGACACTGGGAAGAGGTAACTATGCGGAGGAAATGGAAGGGGAGCTGTTGCATTGTGGTAAACTGTGGTCAATGACATGAGACAAAGTATATGTGAACTGCTTTATGGAAAGTGAATATGCTCTGTAAATTTTCACCCAAATCACAATTAAAAAAAAAAAAGTGGAAGAAAAAACAAAACAGGGCCAAGAAAGTGATCTAGACTTTGCTAATTGTTCACAATTTTGTACACATAAACATCTTTGACACAATCATTTTATACATGCATTTACAAGGCCAAAATATAAAAGAACACATAAACTAAGTATTTATACTTTGAGTGGTCAATAACTCACAGTATTTCTTGAGTAGCCAAGGAAGCAGGAGGGAATATGAGAGATGTGTATGGTTTTGCTTCAAAAATATTTTTCCCAGGTCAGTAAAAAAAACCCACATACCTGAAAGCAGCAAGTAACACCCAGCTCCTAAGCCAGCTATGGAAATCTATTTATGTACAAGGCTAGCACTGCCAGATGCTGGGTGCATTGACTTGAAGAAGGTGAAGTTCATGATTTAGTGAGGGAGGTGGCTAACTAACAACTAAAACACCAATACTAATATATCAAATAATTTGTCTGTTTACCTTGGAATCATGCTTCCATTCTCAATTTCTAAGTATCATGGTATCATTCAGAAATGTAGTAGGTGTTTAGAGGTTAAAGAAATGGCTGGGACTTACTATATCTGGGCAGTGTTTGAGACAAGATGTAATCGGGGCACATTTCCAAACATGTTCTTTTTCTGAGCAGTTTCTGTTCATCCTCCAGGAAGCTTGTCTTTTTATGGCACCAAGTACCCCAGAGTGGAGCTGAGGGACAGAATCTGACTCTCCTTTACATGATGTTGATACAAATAGGTATCATTGATACATTTTATACCTACACTAACAAAGCCAAAATATAAAAGAATAAACACAATAAATATTTATACTCTGAGTGGTCATAGTGGTCTACCTTGGCACAGAAAAGGCCAGGGGTAGGTCTTTAAATGCCATTTCTGGCAGTACTGATATTGATTTAAAAGAAATCAGCGATTACACAGAAGGATCCTGGTGTTTAGTGGGGGGAGATGTCCCTAACTTAGAATAAGCGAAGCTCACCTTGGTGGTCTCCAGACCTGGATAGGCACTCCCATCTTACGCCATGAGGACGACAATGATGGTGACTCCTCAGTGTATACCATTTTGGTTCTTCTTTTTGCCCATATTCAGTGTGGCACAATGACACAGGTGATTGTCACAGTGATAGCTTCAAGGGACAGATAGATGTTCATTAAAACTAGTTAAGTGAAAAGGTTAGGGCTGTATTGTAAAGGTACAAATATCTCAAGAAAATAAATTCTATAAATAAATAAATAAAGGCAGGCCTGCTGAGATCTGGAACTAAGAAAAAGGAAGTGCGCATTCAAGGACGCTGCCAAGGCATCCTCGGCGACTGCAGACGACTCGTCCTTGCTTCTCTGTGTGCCTGCGTCTTTCTTCTCTCTCATCATCTTTCTTTTTCCTTCTCTTGGCCCACACTTGGTCACTGCAGCCTGGATTCCACACAGACCTACCGTACTTCACTCCAATTTCTTTCTTCCTTCCAATTTTTCTCAAAATTCTAATTGAACCTGCTCATGTGCTTAAAAGGTTGGGGAGAATGGGTCAAGACAGCAATAGGTGGGCAGATTCTCTGAGAAGGAAGTGTGGATAGGGTAGCATCACAATGCAAGTCATACATATCTACACATAGATGTATCTATACATATATCTATCTATCTATCTATCTGTCTATCTATCTATCTATCTATCTTAGGGAACTCCAGTTGTGCAGTGCCTAAGGCATTTGACTGCTAACTGCTAACCAGAAGGTTGGCAGTATAAATATACCAGCCACTCTGTGGAAAGAAGGCAGGGCGAACTACTTCCATCAAGTTTTACTGCCTGAGAAACCCAGTAGGGGTTGGTATGAGCCAGAATTGACTCGATGGCAATAAGCTGGAGATTATATATATATATATATATATATATATATATATATATATATATATATATAAAACATCCGGGAGCTCTGGTGATGTAGTGCTTAAGGCACTTGACTGCTAACCAGAACGCTGGTGGTTCGAAACTACCAGCCACTCTTCGGAAGGAAACTGGGCAATCTACTTCCAAAGAGATACTGCCTCAGAAACCCAAGGAGGGGTTGCTATGAGTTGGAACTGACTCTACGGCATGAGTTTGGTTTTGGTTTTGATCTTAAAAACCACTGCTATGGATGTGGCTATCAAAATGTGTGCTGTAAATTCTAAACCCCTATATCTGTGTATGTAGGAGCTCTGGTAGCATAGTGCCTAAGGCACTTGACTGCTAACCAGAAGGCTGGCGGTTCAAACCCTCCAGCCACTCCTCGGAAGGAAGACTGGGCAATCTACTTCTGTAATGATACTGCCTTGGCAACCCAAAGAGGGGTCGCTATGAGTCGGGGCTCGATGGCACATAACAACAACAACAAATCTGTGTATGTAATTCCATCTGGGAATAGGACTTTGTTATGTTTATGAGACCATATCAGTGTAGGGCGTGTTTTAAGCCAATCATTTCTGAAATACAAAAGAGTAGATTAGGCACAGAGAAGCAAGCACAGATGGGGAAAGACAGACACCACATCACATGAAGACTGCCAAGGAACTGAAGCTGAAGAGACATGGACCTTCTGAGAGCTGACAGAAAGAGAACGCCTTCCCAGAGAGGCAGTGCTCTGAATCCAGACTTCTAGCCTCCTAAACTGTGAGAAAATAAATTTGTTTGTTAAAACACTTGTGGTATTTCTGTTATAGCAGCACTAGAGAACTAAGACATCCACAAAGTATGTAGAGAGAAAACTTGACATGTTTAACTTACTTTATATCAAGTGACAGGCAGTGTCTGCTATTGAATGTAAACTAATCAGCACACAGTCACACAAACATATTATGCTTAGAAAATTCATCTAGTGTCTGTTCTGCAAATGTGGTTTCTCTGAAAACAGAATTAAACCGGGACAAAGAGGAATACACCACCTGTGAAAGGAGCTATTCTTTCCAGAGTCCTTAGAACACTCAGGGTAAAATTCAATTACAGAGGTTGTTTTCATGCTTCAAAATGATCTTTTGTTAGGGATTAAAATTAGGGATCCTGGATAGAGTGGGAGAAAGATGTGCAACAAAACTCAGAATCATAAAGACCAGCTTACTGGTGTGAGACTAGAAAATCCCCCGAGACTATGGCTCCTTTGGGCCTGGAACTGAACTCAATCCTGTGGCTTAACTTTCAGCCAAACAACAGATGGGCCTACAAGGTGAACACTTACACCAGGGAGGTGCACTCATTAAAATAATGGGCCATGGGAGATCAGAAAGACAGCAGGGTGAAAGCTAGGGAGGTAGGAATGCATAGGAAAGGATACAGAGAAAAGGTAACAGGGAGCAAGTGGGAAGAGAGTTGTTACACTGTGGGCATTGTAATCAATGTCACCAAACAAAATGTGCATGAACTGTTGAATGGAAAATGAATTTGCTCTGCAAACTTTCACCCAAATGACAATGTGTGTGTGTGTGTGTGTGTGTGTGTGTGTATATATATATATATAAAGCTCTGGTGGTGTAGTGTCTAAGGCATTTGATTGCTAACCAGAAGGCTGGAGGTTTAAACCCACCAGCCACTCCTCAGAAGGAAGGTTGGGCAATCTACTTCTGCAGTGATACCATCTCAGACACTCAAGAAGGGGTCGTTATGAGTCAGATCCGACTCTACAGTGAGTTTGGTTCATGGGTGTATGTGTGTGTGTGTGTGTGTGTATAAACACACACACACACACATTTCTAATTATAACCAGAGACTGAAATAAAGTTCTACAGAGGGAAAAAAAGTACCTTTTGTTTTGGCTTTAAAAAAGTTTTGTAAAGATTTTGGCTCATGGGTGCCTGGGTTTTTAGCCTTCCTCTACTCATTAGCTAAAGGACCTTGGGTAAGAGGTTTGCTCTCTCTGTGCCTCCATTTTCTCATTTGTAACATGAGGATAACAACAGTTCCTATCCCATAAAGGTACACCTACTCCTCACTTACAGATTAGTGTGTTATCTGACATTTTGCATTTACAACAGGAAAAATTCTACAACTATTTTGCACATTAATCATGTATGTCTGACAGTTACAAATGCTGGGGTGTGAGGTGAGAGTATCACTGGCTGTGATGGTTAAGGTTATGTCTCAGCCAGGATGCCAGGATTCTCAGTGGTTTGACCATTGTATAATGATACAGTCAACCTCCATTTTGTGATCCGATGTGGCCATCCTCCATTTTCACAAAACGCCGATCTTTGCATTATGACCTGGTCTTTGGAAACTAACCATGTCGTTAAGTGAGGAATGTGTGCATTAGGAGGATCAAATGTGCTCATACTGGTAAAGGGCTCTGAATGGTGCCTAGCAAACAGTAGGTGTCCCATAAATTACTTATTATTGGTATATTCAATTAAGGAGAATCACACAACACAAATCTTTAAGAGAAGCAATTGACAAAATACTTTAAAAATAAGTTTATTATAACTAACGAATATAAAATCTGATCGATGTCTTCAGACATTTTTGCAAAAAAAGTAAAGTCCTCCCTGTGCCCCTCCCCACAAGATAAAGAGTAAGAATTTAGACGGAGAAACAATGCAAACCTAAACTTACAATTATCATTCATCAGTTGGTCCTAAAAGGTTCCAACATTATATGGCCCATTGTATTAAGAAATCAACAAGCCACTTGACATTTCTGCAGCTTAACTTCTTTCTACCATAATTATGATGCTCATTCAAAATGCTGAATGACAAGAACAGGTAACATAAGACTGCATGTGACAGATATTCAAAGTGCATGGATCTATGAAACCACAAACATTTCAGATAAGAACACTGGGTATGGAATTAAATGTTAACTTAATCCAAGGAAATCTTTGTATGTACATTTTAGCCTTTGGCATCTGGTCTCACATATTCCTTCTTTATATAGACTTTATTTTGCTCAATCTATTAACCAGACTGAATTTACCTTAATACACTTCTCATCTGACAAAGATTGTCCACAGCCAATTCGTATGAGGTAGTTGGGCTGTTTAATGACATTCTACTGCAATTCTCATGACACATGGGAATCATACATTAAACATGTCATGAAACTGGCTCATTAACCTCCTAAGAAGCAACAGAATTACTTCTAGATCACCCTTCTCGTCGTCATCACTGGCTCCATATACATTTATAAATAGACACACCTACGCAGGAGTCTGTAGGAATGAGATTGGCTTTGTAAAGGATTCTGACCATCCCAAGGTGGTTTCTGTTTATAAGGAATTGGGAGGAAATACTGACCACATGTTAAAGTATACAAATATTTAAAAGATTCAGGATCTCTTTCTCACCTTATCACCAGAGCTTCTAACTGTTCATTCTGGTTCAACACCCTGCTGAGGATTTGCATTCCCACCCCAGCATACTGAATCAGAATCTACAGTTTAACAAGATACCCAGGTGACTCTTATAGATTCCCCCACGTGATTCTTATGTATACATAAGAATCATCTGATAATGTAGAGTCTGCAAAGCACCGCACAGTATGGATGAACTTGGAGGACATTATGCTGAGTGAAATAAGTCAATCACACAGGGACAAATAAAGTATTAGTTCATTGTTGTGGAGGGTCAAAGAAAGGTTTCATTGTTGTGGAGGGTCAAGGAAAGGTTTATATGGAGGGAAACTTTCTTTGTTGGTTGTCAGGGGTGGGAGGGGGAAGGAACCTGCAAAAAAAAAAAAAAAAAGCCTCGACCCATGTCACTTTAGTTTTGTGTATTTCACTGTACATAAATTATATTTCAATAAAATGCATTAAAAAAAGAATCATCTGCAGATCTTGTTAAAATATAGCTACATCTTTGGTGGAAATGGAAATTCTCAGCAGGGGGTCTAACAGGAATAAACGGCTTTGAAGTCTTGGTTCTCACATAGCTCAGCTGAAAACATCTGCTCACTCTGAAAAAGTGATTAATAAGGGTAACCAAAGACTTTTTTAAACTTTCGTATTACAGAACCATGGTGTATTTTTTTTCCTTTTAATTAAGGGAAACAGTGGAGGAGAAGGATCAATGCATGCATCCACTGTACCTGAGAGGTACCGTCAATGATCATTTAAGTCATGCTCTGGAGTGCCTTAATGCAGCAGTGCAATGAGAAATCATGCAAATGGCCACCGTACATAGGACTACTGATGGAGACAGAATGGGAACTGGGAGTGTTTACAGGTTTACAGGGAAGGTCTAGTAACAGCATGTTTATGGAATTACTGAAAGGGCCCCTAACAACCTTGTAATAGAAGCAGTCTTAAAATACCATTGGGCAGCTAAGTGAAATTTATATATATATATATATATATGTATGTATGTATATACATATCATTACTATGAAACCCCTGAGTAAGCAACTGCAGATTACAAAGGGACACACAGAAGCAGGACACATCCCTAAATAAAGCATTCTATGTACATTTCACAGGGATACAGGCTTACGGTCTACAGGCTATATGAGATCACAAAGAGCATCCGATGTCGGGCCCTCCAGGACCAAACACATGAGCTCAGCTAAAAGAACAATGGCTTAGAATATAATGACTTAAAAATCCTAAATCTAAAAATTCTTAAATTTAAAAGAGGTTGATAGGTCACTTTTTAAAAAGAAATGAAACATGAGGATGGGAGAGCTAAATAGTTTTAAAACCTATGACTAAAATCAGGAGCAAATGATTTTAACACGATTCAGAAGTGCACCATTAAGTAATCAATTTCTTGTAAGACATGGAAATTTAATAGGAAAAAACGTAAAAATAGTTTCTTTCCACAGTTTCCAAAATGCCTTGCAGCATTGTATATTGCTTGTGACACTGGCTTTCCCTACTGCCTCGTCTCAAATTTCTTTATACATACGATTTTCACAATCAGACTGAATTTCCTTAATAGGAAACTCTTACTTCAGTGGTTTCCCTCACCTCAAATTGAATGAAGTGTAATTTATTTATTGGTCCCTACTACATATTTTTCTAAATTAAAGATACTGTTCTGAAAATATAAACTTGAAAGCATTAACTTATATATATACATATATATATACACACACACATACATAATAATCCAAGAGAAAAGATTGCAAACATTCACAGCAGCTCTCAGTCACCAGCAGACTACCTTTCTCAGAGGCCCACATGTTGTGATATTCACTTACTTTACAACCACACATGGGAACGTGACTCTTTAACATGCTCTTGTAATCTGATATAGGAGGGGAATGGAATCCCCACTGATTGAGCACCTAACCCTGCGCTAGGTCTGTGCCACATGCTCTCTGTGTGTGTAGAAGATGCTGCTGAGGAATGGGGCGGAACAGCTCAAAGGGGAGCTCTGATGGGGGCAGTGCGGGCTATCTTCAGTAGCAGAGAAGAGAGAGAGCAGCAAGGCTCTGAGATATCCCTCACTGTGGAGTATGATATTTGGAAAGCTTCATGTTCAGAATGACACACACATAATAGTGACAGGGTTTCGCAAACCACTATTTACACATTCTAATGAGCAGTATTCTTCAACATGGATTCCCCGGGGACTGGTATGCTCTGCATTCTGAGACCCTCTCTTCTGAAACTGACTTAGATGCTGTATCAAGAGCTGATGAGAAAATCACCTCTACTTGATAGTCAAAAGTTCGTTTTGCCACAAGGTATTCCTCTAATTTAGTATTTTCCACTAGGATTAGCTTTAATGAATCGAATTTTCTTTCAAATGACAAGACTTGTCATCATTGAAAAGACTTTGTTTCATTCAACAAAATTCAACAAACAACTAGTATGTGTAAGATCCTGCTTCTACTGATGGACATGTACAAATTTGATGAAATAATGTATGTGAAAGTGCTTTGTAAGGTGTCATTCAAATGTGGCTTATGGGCGTCTTCTAATACATTGAAGACACATTACCATTTTCTTCAGGTTTTCTCTAAAGGTTACTCTAGAAAAGGAATCTTAAAAATGTTTTCAACAATGACAGCAAGGTAGTTACTGTGGCAACAAACATACTAGAGCGTTCTTATCTCCTCTCATTGTCAGGGTGAAAGAACGTTTGGATGTTCCAGGAATCTTACAGGATTATGGAGAAAAACTATTTTTTCTCATCATCTCCTACTTAAAAAGTAACTGCAAATTAGCACAAATCACTACCTTAACTAAAACAGAGAAGCAAATAACATAGGTCCAGCAGAAAGCTCAGTCTGCACCCAGCTTCATTCAGGTCAAGTTGAATTTACAGTATAGTCTTAAATTCAATTTCTAATTATTTTTATTTAAGAGCTTTACATATCTTAGGTAAACTAAATATGCTCTAGTAAGGAAAATAACTATCAAAAAACATACCCTGTTTCTATAGGGCTGAGCAAAGAGTGAATACAAAATGTAAACTTATTCAAGTTATTCTGATCTGGGTACCCAATTATCACAGATAATATTAAACTGTTTCCCAGAAAATTCAGTCATATACATTGAGGCAGTACCGATACTATGAAGTGGCCCGGCCGGAGCAGCTTTTTTTTTTTTTTTTTTTTAAATACAGTCAGAGCAGTGTCTGCAAATCTGAGGAATATTTAGTGTCCCTACCTCCTGTCCAACAGGTTGCATGAGTGCAGCTGAGAAGACAGGCAGAACCAGCAGTTTCTGGAACTATCATGCCTCAGAACACTTAAAATCTCCTGCTATCATACCCTCCCAACAGCACAATGCCTAAAGCATCTTTATTCAAAGTTACCACCTAAGAGTGGTTGCTTTCTCTTTTTGCCTCTCAGGAGGATATGTCAAGGGCAGGAAGTCCAAAATAATCCCTCCTCTCTCCATCACACCTCCAGCCAGACAAGGAGTGTCACAGTGAATACACAAGGGAGAGGAAGGAAAAACAATACACAACACACACACCTCAGTCACTGCCAACAGTAAATGAAAAATACAAAAGTATCATTATAGCACTCCAGTCTTAGAACATTTGATGTTGCTTTTCTAAATTTAAGAATTTTCCAAAAATCCTTGTGTGGGCTTGCTTACCTGCTTCATTAATTTGAACTAAATAAATGCCTATTTGTATAAAGACAGATAAAAGACAGTCTGTACTCCTCCCTCTAAGAGCTTCTCTGCCTAATGGGAGGACTCTTTCTGCCCCATGGATCTGCAGACCCACAGCAGCTTCTGGGGCTGCTCAGGTGGCCTTCACCTGCACCCTCAAAGAACTCACCTTCGAGCTAGGGAACTGGCTCACATGCTGGAACCTCCTGTCCTGTAGCTAGCTAGAAGCCAGTAGTATCTAATGAGGGAAGGAATCTGTGACTTCCCTCCTACGCACATTCCTGGCAGAGTAGCCTGCTAAGGACTTGGGCCACAGTTTCGGCATCACACTTTTCAAGAAGACTACCTCTTCAAGGTCATTTGATGAAATATTCAAGTCTCATCTTTAAACTCTGACACTACCCTAAAGCTCTTGAGACTGATAAGCAGCTGCATTTCATTTGCTTTACTCCGATAGAGATTAAGCCAAGATTTATCAGAGTGTACACTCAGAACCATGGTCTCTGATGCAGCGCCTAGGCTTGCTGGCTGGGTGCCGATGCTGTGTCAATTAAAAATGTTGCCAAGTAAACTTGCATCCCTTCCTTCTCTCCCTTTAATTATTTTATTTAAAGGACAGCCTATGGAACAAAAGGGCACATCATTTAGGTTATGTAGAAGACTAGGGATTCTGTACACTAGAATTTAATTTAGTGCTTTTTCTACCCTGTGTGCGTAAGAATCACCTGGAAAGTTTCTTATGCATGATGCATATTCCTGAGCCCCAACCCTAAGACCCTGATTATTTAGGTCAGGGTAAGGTCTGCAAATGTGCTTTTAAAATAAGCACTCCATATGATTTTGATGCAGAGATGGTCCACACACCATAATGAGAAAATACATATGCATTTTTTTTTGTTGTTTCATCACTAGCTTTCCTGAAATATCCTCCCACTTTGAAATCACTGGAGACATGTGTTTAAGTCCCAGTTCCTCTATTTAGAGGTTGCATGACTGAGCAAATCACTCACCCTCTAAAGCCTTACTTTTGAAACAGGGTAATGGTTCCCTGTGAATGTCACAATTTTGCTGTGGTGTCCAAATGAAATCAAGTATGGGAAAGCACTCTGGCAAAAGTTGGGCACTAGATGTGTGTTATCTCGCACAGTTTGGCCCACCTCTTCCATTTTGGTGTAAGGGCATGCCACTCATGCCTAGGGAGTCACAGTCTCCCCCCTGGAAATATGGCTGGCTGGCACTCCTTGTATCTTCTCCATCTCCTACAGTCACAGGATCACACTGATGTTCTCAATACTTTGACTACCCAGGCTCTACTAGTCAAGAGAACCATGGAGAAGAGGACCCACTGAAGAACTAAGAATAACAGCAAAGTTTACCTTTCAATAGCTTCAATAAAGGGGCTTAAATTCCCTTCAAGTTTTCAGTCTAAGCTGGCTGAAACACTGGTATAGAATTTGCTCATTTCAGCTTGGGTACAGGTGGCTCATTAAAAATAAAAATAAAATAAAAACAAAGCACAATGTCAACCAATTCATTTGTCAAATCTGCTATTATAACTTGCTGTTTAAGTCTGTAACAGCAAGACAGAGCTTAGCTATATAATTTGGTTTCCAGTTGGCCCTTTAAACTGAAATATATAGCACCTTGATTTTTGAAAACACAAAATACATATGCATTTTAAAAAATTATATATAAAAGCACTGGGTTTCGGCTCTGCCTCTCCACCTTCCAAAATAATGGGCTGGAGAAAGTAGAAGCTGTCGCTTAAAATTAAGTAGGGCAACAAAATACTCTAGCAAACTTTTTTCCCTAAAGTAAGGAGGCGGCACTGTCCCGCAGAGGTCATACCACCTCGTCAGACTCCAGTCCGTGGACCTCATATAAAGTGTCCAGTATTGCCAGCTGCTTTTCCATGGCAGGGAGGTAAAGGCTGAGGTCCCTCTGCATCCCAATACTGAAGGCTTCTTTCTGGTGGTCACCTTCCTTGATGGTTAACGCAGCCACAAAATCTTCATAGGATGGAGCTGCCCTCAGAGCTAACTGCAAAAGAACTGCCCATGAGAATCTGTACCATTTTTGTCTCTCTTGCACACACATTCATGTGTACAAACACACACACACACACAGAGCTGAGGAGAAAAAGGGTAAAGAAATAGGAATACATCCCTCTAACTGATGGATCCTTTAAAATCATGTATGTATCCAGCACCAAGTCAAATAACTTTGGCTGGAAGAGCCAAGTATGTACTTGGACCATCTTAAAGAATAATAATGGCCTCAAGTCAGGAAATGCTGACAGTGCGTTTGAGAAAAGCTCCCTTCTTATTTACAGTTTAATCTTGAATCATAAGGATTACGTATGTTCATGTTGCTATCACGATCTTTGTTCCCACATGGCCAGCCTCCTAGGCCCCCCTGCTCTATTTGTGCCTCATCTCTGTATGTTTCTCTGTATGTCTCCTATTCTCCTCCACATGGATAATATTTCCCTTGTACCCTTGAATATTTTCTAAAAGGGAGGGGAGCTAATGCTTGCTTGTGTACTGATGCTTTAGCATTTTTAAAATCCCAGTTGATCTTTGTAAGGACTCTGAATAGTAAGTTGTTGTATCTCCACTTTACAGATAAAGGTCACAGAGCCAAGGAGTGACAGAGCCAGGATCTGAGTTCAGGATCATTTCTTTGCATTTTCAGCCCCACCATGCTACTTCTCTAATGGAAGATTTCCTAGGGTACTTACGTTCCTTCTGCTGGCCAACTACTCCCTAAGCTTGCTAAATCTTGCTTTCTGACATCTATTGGGTTGGCTTTGCTGAGATTTCTGGATGCTTTTTGAATAATCTTGGATATTTTCCAGTTGCTCTCCTGAGCTGTCTTATACTTTGGAAATCTTTGAGAATCAGTCTACCCCTTGCTGCAATAAGAGACTGACTGGTTTTATCATGCAGTGGTTAAAGAAAGCACAGACTTGAGTTAAGCCAACCTGGATTTGGATCCCAGAACTTTCATATGTTCTTTTGAGGAATCTGAGCAAGGTGCTTAAACACCTAGAACCTTAGTTTGTATAGACAAGGACTAAGTATCACTTTATTTTAAGGATTAACAGGAAATGTACACAGTATCTGGACCACTGACAGACACATAGTAAGTACTCAAATAATGACTGGTGTTCAAGGGAGAAAGAGCAGAAAATGAAGGGAAAGCAAGTACCCAAAAACATAATATGAGAAAACCTCCCAGAACTGAAGGATATGAGTCTCCAGATTTAAAGATCTAACCAAGGGTTCATAACAATGAATGATAAAAACCAAAAGAATAACATCATGAAATTTTAGAATGTGGGGATAAAGATCATAAAATCATCCAGAATTGGGGGTAAGGAACAGTTTATATACAATGGAGCAGGGACTGGAATGACTTTAGATTTTATAATCATATCACTGGAAGCTGGAAGACAATAAAGTCTTCAAAATTCTGAGGGAAAATTATTATTAACCTAGAATTCTATATCCAACAAAACCATTGCTCTAGAAAAAAGATTATGCTTTTTAATCTAGATTATGATTTTTCAATCTAATTCTGGATCACTCTAGAATAATGGGAGCTCTGGTAGCATAGTGCCTAAGGCATTTGACTGCTAACCAAGAAGGCTGGGCGGTTCAAACCCACCAGCCACTCCTCGGAAGGAAGGTTGATCAATCCTACTTCCGTAGTGATACTGCCTCGGAAACCCAAGGAGGGGTCGCTATGAGTCGGGGCCGACTCGAAGGCATATAACAACAACAACAACTAGAATAAAGACATTTTCAAATACGCAGAAACTAAAAATATAGTTCCCTTAAACCATGAAAGGAAGTTACTGGAGGATGGACACCACCAAAATGATAGATTAGGTCAAGATATAGTTAGCTGTAGAGAACAATGTGGAACAAAATTCAAAATTATTAAAAAAGAAAAAAGACCAGGTTTGCTATTCTGACAGAGCCTAGTGAGACCCCTTCAGGTCAGGAATTGAACTCACTTCTGTGGCTTCCATCCAAATAAAAGACAGGTATATAGGCTGAACATTTACATCAGGTAGATACACTCCTTGGAGAGATCAATCATGGGAGAACAGAAGGGCAGTGCATGCACAGGGAGACAGCTGGGGTGTGGGGGTGGAGCAGGAGTGCATGGGAGGGAAGGACACAGGGAAGAGGTAACTATGAGGAGGAAGTGGGAAGAGAGCTATTACATTGTGAGAAATTGCAGTTGATGTCTTTAGACAAAATGTGTATGAACTGCTGTATGGAAAATGAATTGGTTCTATAAACGTTTAGCCAAATCACAGTAAAAATAAAATAATAATAATAATAATAAAAAGATATAGTTAGTTACAGAACCTGGGAAATGATACTGGGGTTGAGTGGGGAATCTAATACAGGAAAAGTTGTGAAGGACAGTCCTAGGGCAACAGTAGTGTATCAGGCCTAAAGAAAAACTAATTCAGATTGGAGTAAGAGCTTAGAAGTTTCTGGAAGAGATGCTGGGGGTGGAGGAGGAAGGAAGAACAGATAATTGATATGTTGACAAGTTCAAAATGATGGTCAATTTAGAGATCTGATTGTAAGGGGAAAATATAACAGTTGGGTAAGAATAAAGAAAAAGAATAGAATTTTGTCTTATCATAATAATGTTGACACTGACAAATAACTGAACAAAATCTTGTGGTAGACCTACACTGTGAAGGTGGGGCAGGGGAAGTGAGGCAGGGGCAAGGAGGTCTAAGAGAGCTAAATTCTAATTTATTATAACAAGAAGTCAATACTAGTGACTAAAATTAGCAAACCCACAAAGAACATTGAATAGTTTTAGAAATAGGGAGGCAAATATTGGAAGAAATAGCTATCTCGTCGAAAGAGAGAGTCTGGGAAGTATGTACTGGTGGATGGCTGTTTTTTATTACAAAACTTATTGCATTTTTTTACTTGAAAAAAATCCCTATGCACATGAATTTTAAGTAAAATTAAAAAAAAATTCAAGTTTCTCTAGAGTGGGGACCAGGATTATGTTTTTCTCAAAGATGCCTAGAGGACTGTGATGCAGCCAAGTCCGTTGGGGAACCAATGACAGATCTCAACTCTCTGGTTTGACTGAAGAGGCAAGTAAAGGCACAAAGGGTCAAATGAAGGCTGGTTAATGACCAGGCTGGAGGTAGCACCTGGATCAGGCATCATCAGTTCAGTAGAGTACCAGTGCTTTGAGATTAAATCTCACTATTTACTGGCAAGTAAGTCAAATTCCTTGAATGCAAAAAATGTGCCCTTGAGTAACTCAGGGTTTGTTAAACAGAATTTGGCTCTGCTAATTGGCACATGTTAGGAAACTAAAAGGCCCTCCAATGTAGGGACTATTTGGAGAATAAAAGAGGCTGAAAGGAACTATCTAACTGCAAACTCAATTCCTCTACTGATAAGGCTGTTGCTAAATGCTTAGCATAACCTATTTTCTTAAAAAGCAGCAACCTTAAAACAAAATTATTGGCAATAGTATCAAGAGCCTTCAAAGTGTGCTTACCCTATGACTTTGAGTACATTTATCTCATCTCTGTGTCTTAGATTTCTTTGTCTATAAACAGGGAAATAAGAGAATCTATCCCAGAGTTATGAAACTAACAATTTTATTCAGGTAAAGTGTTGAACACAATGTCTAGTACATGGCAAGCACTCAAAAATATAAATTGTGATTTTAACTTCTGGTATCTGACATAGCAATTCTACTTCTAGGGATCTGTTTTGAGGAAGTAAGAGTTTTAATCAAAGATGCGTATAAATAGATGCTGTTCTATTTGTAATAACAAAATTCAAAACCAAACTCACTATTGATTCTGGCTCACAGCAACCCCCACTGGGTTTCCAGGGCTGTAAATCTTTATGGAAGTAGACTACCCTACCCCATCTTTCTTCCACAGAGCAGCTGGTGGTTCAAACCACCGATTTTTGGTTAGCAGCCAAATACCATAACCACTATACCACCAGAGCTTTTTAGTAACGACCTTGTCGTTGTTGTTGTTATGTGCCATCGAGTCGGCCCCGACTCATAGTGACCCTTCCTTGGGTTGCCAAGGTAGTATCACTATGGAAGTAGATTGTCCAGTCTTCCTTTCGAGGAGTGGGCAAGCAGTAAATCAGACAAGCAGTCCCTGAGTGGTGCAAAAGGTTAAGCGCTTGACTACCAGCTGAAAGGTTGGTGGTTTACACCTACCCCCATCTAGCAATATTCAATTGTTATGGAAGTCTGGGGTCATTTTCATTGTGATGAAAGTCTAGGTCCTGTGCTGAGTCCCTGGATGGCACAAATGGTTAAATGCTTAACTACAAGGCAAAAGGTTAGTAGTTTGAACCCAGCTATATGTGCCCTGGGGGGAGCTCTGGTGGCATAGTGCCTAAGGTACTTGACTGCTAACCAAAAGGCTGGCGGTTCAAACCCACCAGCCACTCCTCGGAAGGAAGATGGGGCAATCTACTTCCGTAGTGATACTGCCTCGGAAACCCAAGGAGGGGTCGCTATGAGTCACGTCTGACTCGATGGCACATAACAACAACAACAACAACAACAACAACAACAACAACAACATATGTGCCCTGGAAGACAGGCCTGGTGAAAACCCAATTCTGCACACATGGGGGTTGCTATTACTCAGAACTGACTTGGCGGCAACTAACTATGATAACAATAGACTACACAAATAAATTAATGGTTACCTCAATATAACGGGAAGGGGCTTTGGTGGTACAGTGCCTAGGGCACGGGACTGCTAACCAGAAGGTTGGCAGTGCAAACTCACCAGCTGCTCTGTGGAAGGATGATGGGACAATCTACTTCCTTGAAGATTTACCACTTTGGAAACCCAATAGGGGCTGCTATAAGTCAGAACTGACTTGATGGCAGTGAGTTTGTTTTTTGTATTTTTAGTATTAGGGCTGTATTATATAGTCACTAAAAAACAATGATTTTCAAAGACTCTTTTATGGCATTTAAAAAAGTCACGTTAGAATATATTAAGTGGGAGAAATGAAAGTAAAATTATATTACAATCTACATGTGGAAAAAAATTATATGCATATGCACAGTAAGTATACAAACTAAAGAAATTATATAATATACATATGCAGATATATTAACATAAACATAAACATGTATGTAGATCTTCAGATAAGTATATCAAATTAAATCAATGTTTAAAAGACTACATATATAAAAATATATAGAAATAAAAGCTAAGAAGTCAAAACACAAGAATGTTAAAAATGGTTTTTACTGGGTAGCAAGGATATGGACAGTTTTAATTTTTTTCCTTTATTGGTCTTCTATGATTTCTAAAACATTTTATAACAAGTTTAAATTATTATCAATCTGGGCCAATGCTGTAATTAAATAATTCCTTTTAAAGATCCATGTTTATGATATCTTCCCTATTAAGCTGAGTTCCTGTTGGCAACATCTCTTGGATCATCAATACTTCAGGATTAAACTTTGCCTTCTACACGAAGAAAACACATTATAATTCTTGTCAACAGGGCAACTCAATGTGTGTCCTTGGTCATCTCACTGAGGGAACCTGGGCATTAGGCCTGTGCAAGCAATCACACCATTTACTCAGGGATATCAATGAATGTAGTGAACTTCCCCTGCCTAAGAACTCACCTTAAACTCACAGAAACTCACTTCCCTCGAGTCAGATCCAACTCATTGCGACCCCTCCTTGGATTTCTGAGGTGGTATCACTACAGAAGTAGACTGCTCAACCTTCCTTCCAAGGAGCGGCTGGTGGGTTTGAATCGCCAGCCTACTGGTTAGCAGTCAAATGTCTTAGGCACTACGCCACCAGGGCTCCTCAAGAACTCGCCACTGAATTCTTAACTACTGTTTGCATTGTCGAGAGCTGAGATGTGGGAGGATGAGCACTGGCCTGGGAGACAAAAGATCTGGGTTCAGACCTGGGCTTTGCCATAGCCTGTCTTAGGGACTTTGGGAAAGTGAATGAACTATTCTAAGCCTGTAAAATGGTGGGGGGTTAATCCTGAGGATTACAAAGATAACGAACATGAAGCATCTAGTATACAACAGGTGTCTAACAGCTACATGGCAACTATAATTATGATAATTATTAAATGTGCATTAAAGCTGAATGTGTACAGTTTTCAGCCCCAACTGGTCTAAAACAGATGGATACGGAATTAGTCATTTCCATGCTTTCAAATAATATTTCTGTTTCACTAATATTTGAGTTCTTAAACTATAAATTCTTTTCTTTCTTAACTTATAATAAATTATGACCTAAACAGCTCTTACCTTAGGCAAATGATGTCTCTTATCCTTTAAATCAGTAGCATTACCTGCAAGGCTATTTTTATGCTCCACCTTCTATAATGTTTTCTAGGGTGCCACTACATGAGACTCTGTCTTTTCACAGTTACGTCTGACTAACACCTACCTCTCATCACAGATTATTATTACTGACAGAAGGGGTCATGTATTCCCGCTATTTTATAAAACAGGCTAAGTGATCTGTCCCAGGGACTTGATTCCCAGACACGTTGTTCCTACTTCACCATATGGAGAGGATGGGGTGGTGGGTAACAGGAGCCCAAACACATGAACACAAACACCCTCACAATGAAAATAACTAGATAAGAAAAGATTTCTAGCCCTAGCTGCTGGCACACCCACTTTACTTAATATTCAAAGAGAAAATTCAACTAAGATCTGAGCATTAGTGGGATTGAATACCATGGTCAGCAGAGGGAGCTATTAGCTTGAATGCAAAAATCAGCTTCCTTCAATGTTAAGTATTTAGGCTCATTGTTCCAGTCTGGGAGCTCTGGTGGTGAAGTGCCTAAGGCATTTGACTGCTAACCAGAAGGTTGGCAGTTCAAACTCCACAGCAACTCCTGTCTACCTCTGCCCTAATACTACCTGATAGGTAACCACTTCTGGGTAAATTTCAACAATATCATTGGAATTAGATGAGAGCAAACCAAAACCAAACTCACTGCTGTGGAGTCAGATCCAACTCATAGCAACCCCTCCTTGGATTTCCAAGGCAGTATCACTATAGACGTAGACTGCTCAACCTTCATTCTGAGGAGTGACTGGTGGGTTTGAACCGCCAGCCCTCTGGTTAGCAGTCACATGCCTTAGGCACTAAGCCATCATTTCTATTCTAAACCAAAAACCTACTGCCAACAAATCGATTCTGACTCATAGTGACCCTACAGGACAGAGTAGAACTGCCGCAAGGCTGTAAATCTTTATGGAAACAGACTGCCTTATCATTCTCCTGCAGAGGAGCTGGTAGGTTCGAACCACCAATCTTTTGGTTAGTAGCCAATGGTTTTAACCACTGTGCCACAAAAGCTCTTTGTTCTTTCTAGATACTTTTTATTTGCACACACCAAAGGCTTAAAGACTTAAAGGGAATAAGCAACATCATTTCTTTTTCTTAAAAACAAATGAAACATGGGGAGGAAGTGGGAGGGGAGCTGTTGCATTGTAAATTTTGGTCAATGACATGAGACAAAGTATATTATGTGAACTACTGTATGAAAAGTGAATTTACTCTGTAAATCTTCACCCAAATCAAAATAAAATTAAAAAAAAAAAAAAATGAAACAAAACAAACAAAGCACACACACACACACACACATACACTTTGCTTATGACTAGTAAAACATTAAGAAGCAGACAGATCTTACCGCAAAAACCCCTCGAACGACCCAGCCATGGTGTTGCCGTAAAGTTTTACCATATGCATTATCTTGAAAAGAAGAAAGAAAAACTCCATAAAGAACAATTTCACCAAAATTTTGTTATTTGTATGAAGAACTCATAGAAAAAAAATCTAATTACAATATTATATATCCAAAAAGTCTTAAATAGGAAAAAAAAGGCCATATGGATTTTTTTTTAAAGTATAATAGACACTTCCGTATCTTACCCTCTTGTCAATGGATCCAACTTCAGCTTATTTTCATGGTGTGTGTGTGTGTGGGGGAAATCCAATACATATACAGCAATAAAGAGGAAGGAAAGGCTATCAGAAAATTCAAATGAAATACAAATTGAAATACACCATAAAATATGAAAATGCAGCTCATAGGGCAGGAATACATGGAGGGGAGGACACAGGGAAGAGATAACTATGGGGAGGAAGTAGGAAGGGAGCTGTTAGTTACATTGTGGTAAACTGCAGTCATGTCACCAGACAAAGTGTACCGTGAACTGCTGTATGGAAAATGAATTTGCTCTGTAAACGTTCACCCAAGTCACACACACAAAAATTTTAATAAAGTTTTAAATAAAACATATGTATATTAAAACACAGTTGAAATCTGTGTGCCTCTTAGCTGCTCTTTCTAACCATCTGTTTCCCCCCTTGTAAAATGATCTCTAAGATTCTTTCTAATTCTAATATTCTGTTCCAGGATGATAAATGTTTGTCCTAAATGTCCCTACGACCTTAAACATACAGCATTAGAATTAGAAACTTTATATGTATAAAAAAAAAAAATCTAGAAAGGATGGCTTGAAGTTATTAAGCTGGTTATTAAGTAGTAGGTGAGGCCTATTCAGAAGCTTCACTCACATTCTATACTTTAAAGATCACAACCTGTTATGCTGGCCCCAAAGTGTTTTGTTTTGTTGGCTCCAAAGTGTTTTAAAATGAGATTTTTAAACTGACATATAATAATTTATTTATTAAGAAAAACCCAAAGAATAAGACAGCTGCATGCTATGCAACAGATTTGTTTCTGAAGACTCTGAATACTTCAATATATGCAAAGTGTTAAACTTAGTTTTCCCACAGGAATAAATACATTCCCAGCAGGCAGAGATCTACATCACCAGAATATGTTTATTTCAATGCTCTTTTACTTTCCAGACATCATCTCCAGCAGTTTACAGAGTTCTCATTCCTAAATTAACAGCACAGCATATTATGGCGGTTGGATGGTCAACATGCTATGTTGTTGTTGTTGTTGTGTTCTTTGCCGTCGAGTCGGCCCCGACTCATAGCGACCCCTCCTTGGGTTTCCGAGGCAGTATCACTATGGAAGTAGGATTGCCCAACCTTCCTTCTGCATCTAAATTCCATTCCTAACTTATTTATTGTCAAGTGCTAGTTTTTACACTACCCCAAGTACCTCAACACCTAAGCCTGCTTGCTATTGTTGTTGTTATGTGACGTCGAGTCGGACCCAACTCATAGCGACCCCTCCTTGGGTTTCCGAGGCAGTATTACTATGGAAGTAGATTGCCCCATCTTCCTTCCGAGGAGTGGCTGGTGGATTTGAACCGCCAGCCTTCTAGTTAGCAGTCAAGTGCCTTAGGCACTACACAGGTGATATTATAACTGCATGTAAAAATATTTCAAGTTATATAAAAAAAAATAGATGTTAAAATAACAGAGAAACAAGACACTAAAACTACATGCATTAGTTCCTACACAGTGAACCACAGAATACTGCCCAAGAAGTTGGATACCTGAGCTCACTGGCCAGAATGATGCTGCCCTATGGATGTAACTTAAACACAGTTTACTTCTTCAAGTCTGCTAGCTTTAAAATGATGCAATTCTTCTCAACTTTTATTTTAAAATTGAGGTGAGGATTTATTAATACTTTCACTATATCCCCTACTGTTTTAATTTTACATAATTCAAATTTACATCAAAAGAAACTGCATTATATATATATATATATATATATATATATATAAATTGTGCAACTGAAATACAACAGCAGATTTCCCTCACTATTTAAAGTACTGGAAATAGGTTGAAAATGCCAGCATCCAGCGTGATGAAACTAAAGCAGAGAATGGTGAAGCATTAGTAAACTCCAAAATAGAGAAGGCTTAAAAACAGTCTCAAAGGAGTAACCAAGATTAAATCTAGTTTTATTCTTATGGAAACAGTCTGACTAGGACCTGGCCAAAGTCAAGTCTTCAAAGTAAGCCACACCTAAAATCGAGCTGATTCTCTAAGGGACATATGGTATCAGGGGAATTTTACATGGTATAGGAGGCCTTTCTGAAGATATCTTGAGAAACGTGAAGAAAATGGTTCCTGGCCCACAAAGTGTATAAAACAGATGGGCAGAGAATACTAACTAGGCACAGTCTCTGAGACAAAGTACAAGGAAGCACAACCAAATTTTCAATGATGTAAGGTGCTATCTGGCTGACAAGATCGTGTACAGGTCTATGGAATACATCCTGAGGTGAGTTACTGAGTAAGAGTGAGGATGCTTTCTTTTGTATGACTCTAATCACAGAGAAAGCACCATGGAGCTGTGAGAGATTTTGGTGTGTTTGACAATGGTGTGAAGTTCACTGGGGGTGAAAAACATAGGGTCTTTCTACACTGTCACGTGAGGATCTTTCTATGCTATACCAAGGATTCTGAACTTCTGCCTGAGGCAGAGCAGCAGGCATTTTTTTATTAAATTTTTAATGAGATAAGTGATACATAGTAATATTTTTAAAAATCCACCCAACACAGATAAAGCCTAAGTACTTTCTTCTCATCACCACATCTCCCAGGCCTTCTTTCTCCTAGTGGTAACTAAAGTTAGAGGTTTGGTGTAGATCGTTACAGATTGCATTCCTATGCATTTTATACACACACAAAGAGAAAAAAGCAGGATCTTTTGTTTTTCACATAAATGATAAAATATGATATATATGGCCCAGAATTTGTTCTTTTCACTTTGGAGATATTTGAAGGTATTTAAATTTCACTACCTATAGATCTGGGAGCTCTGGTAGCATAGTGCCTAAGGCATTTGAGCGCTAACCAGAAGGCTGGTGGTTCAAACCCACCAGGCACTCCTGGGAAGGAAGGTTGGGCAATCTACTTCCGTAGTAATATCGCCTTGGATATCTAAGGAGGGGTCTGACTTCATAGTACATAACAAATACAACAATCTATAGATCTACCATTTTTCACTGCTAGATAATATTTCATAGTGTATGTATGTAAGTGTGTGTATGTACATACTATGTTTAACCATTTTCTTTTCTTGGACATCTGGGTTGACTATATTTTTTCACTATTACAAATAACATAGCAAAGAACAATTTCATCTAAGCTTTTCTGTACATATAAATGAGTGCTTCTTTAGGAAGAAAGCATTTAAAAAGACTAAAAAAGATTTTTTTTATTGTGATTTGCGTGAAAGTTTACACAGCAAATTCATTTTCCATACAGCAGTTCACATACACTTTGCCTCATGACATTGACTACAATTTCCCACAATGTAACAGCTCTCTTCCCACAAGAAAGTAGTTTTTATATGTCCACTGCTCCTTTATATTTCCTCTTCTTTGAACTGAGCAAAAAAGGGCTCAAACAGAGCAACGACTGTGGAGATGGCACACAACTGGGCAACGTTTTGTTCTGTTATACATAAGGCTGCCAGGAGTCGAAACCAACTCAACCAAACCAAACCAAACACACTGCCATCGAGTCGGATCCGACTCACAGTGACCCTCCTTGGGTTTCCAAGGT
>NW_006921595.1:3639270-3648391 GCF_000298275.1 Orycteropus afer afer
GCCTAAGGCACTTGACTGCTAACCAGAAGGCTGGTGGTTCAAACCCACCAGCCACTCCTCGGAAGGAAGGTTGGGCAATCTACTTCCGTAGTGATAGCGCCTCGGAAACCCAAGGAGGGGTTGCTATGAGTCGGGTCCGACTCGACGGTAAATAACAACAACAACAACAACAACATATCAGAATGTAATCAGAACATTCCATTATACTAGAGTATGACCACTCTGATACAGAATTATGGAAGGGAAGGAATAAGGTGAAAGTCCCTTCTTTTTACAGAATGCAGCAGATATAGCTTACCTGGCTCCTGAGTCCTCAGGTCCAAAGCCCATACATGGCCAGACAAAATGCCTGTTTAAAAGAGCTCTGGATTCAGTGCTAAGCCAACCACAGAAAGTCAATACCTTTCTCACATTTTACTGTTCACTGCAACCATTAAAAAAAAAAAAAAAAAAAGCCTTCTATAAAAACTGCTTTCTTATGGGAAGAGAGCTGTTACATTGTGGGAAATTGTAGTCAATGTCATGAGACAAAGTGCATGTGAATTGCTATATGGATTTGCTCTGTAAACTTTCACCAAAATCACAATAAAAATTAAAAAAAATAAATTTTAAAAAATGCTTTCTTCCTAAAGAAGCACTTATTTATGTGAACAGAAAAGCTTAGATGAAATTGTAATGCCCCTGTTCTATAGGACAGCAAGAAGACAAGGGTGCTGTGAAGCCAAATAACATGGCAGCCTGGCTGGTTGACAGATGAGAGGATGTATGGACAACAGCACAATTTTGTGTCCTCATACTTGGTCCCACTAGAGAAGGCAGCTGCTCTTTGTTGTACTGCACCTTGCTAGAAAAAGTCCCAACTGGCAAAACACAGGCCAGACTATCTATTGGGAGGAGAAGGTGTCAGAGAACTTGGACTGTGTCCTGATTCAGGCCCAGGAATACCACTGCTACAATTTAGAAACAAACGAAATGCTGTTGTTGTTAGGTACCAGTGAGTTACTTCCAACCTATAGCATCCCTATGTTCAACAGAACAAAATAGTGCCCTGTCCTGAGTCATCCTCATAATCGTTGCTGTGTTTGAGCCTTTTGTTTCAGCTACTGTGTGAATTCAGCTCATTGAGGGTCTTCCTCTTTCTTGTTGACCCTGGAGTTGACCAAGCATGATGTCCTTCTCCAGAGACCATTCTCTCCTGATAACACATCCAAAGTATTTAAGATGAAGTATCACCATCCTTGCTGCTAAGGAACATTCTGGCTATACTTTTTCTAAGACAGGTTTGTTCATTCTTTTGGTAGTCCATGGTATATTTAATATTCTTCACCAACACCATAATTCAAAGGCATCAATTCCTCTTCCATCTTTTCACTGTCTAGCTTTCACATGCATATGAAGCAACTGAAAATACCAAGGCTTTGGTCAGTTGTACCTTAGTTCTCAAGGTGACAGCTTTGCTTTTTAATTTTTAACACTTTAAACCAGGTCTTTTGCAGAAGATTTGCCCAATGCAATATGTTCTTTGATTTCTTTGACTGTTTCTTCCATTGGCATTCATTATGAATCCATGTAAAATGAAATCCTTGACAACTTCAATCTTTTTTTATATTTATCATGATACTTACCAGTTCAACTGTGAGAATTTTTGTTTTCTTTATGTTGAGGTATCACTTATATGGAAGATTGTAGTCTTTGATCTTCACCAGTTTGTGCTTCAAGTCCTCTTCAATTTAACCTACCAAGCAAGGTTGTGCCATCTGCATATCCCAGGTTGCTAATGAGTCTTCCTCCAATCCTGATGGCACATTCCTCTTCATATAGTCCAGGTTCTCTGATTATTTGCTCAGCATACAAACTGATTAACTATGGTGAAAGGATAAATCCTGATACACACCTTTTCTGATTTTAAACCATGCACTATCCCCTTTTCTGTTCAAATGATCGCCTCTTGGTCTATGTACAGGTTCCTCAGAAGCACAATTAAGTGTTCCAGAATTCCTGTTCTTCACAATGTTATTCATAATTTGTTATGATCCACACAGTCAAATCCACCACTCATCTGTCAGTTTGTCATACTGTGGTGGCTGGTGTGTTGCTGTGAGGCTGGAGGCTATGACACTGGTATTTCAAATACCAGCATAGTCACGCATGGTGTACAGGTTTCAGGGGGAGTTTCTAGACTAAGACACACTTGGAAGAAGGAAGGGGTCATCCACTTTTCAAAGAACTGGCCAGTGAAAACCTTATGAATAGCAGTGAAACACTGTCTGATATATTATTGGAAAACTTTATGCATAGCCCTGAAACAATGTCAATACAGTGTTGGAAGATGAGCCCCTCAGGTCAGAAGGTACTCAAAATATGACTGGGGAAGAGCTGCCTTCTCAGAATAGGGTCAACCTTAATGATGTGGATAGAGTAAAGCTTTCGGGACCTCTGTTTGCTGATGTGGCACGACTCAAAATAAGAAAAACAGCTGCAAACATCCATTAACAATCAGAAAATGGAAGGTATGAAGTATGAATCTAGGAAACATGGAAGTTTTCAAAAATGAAATGGAATGCATAAAGATCAATATCCTACACATTAGTGAGTTGAAATAGACTGGCCACTTTGAACCAGAGAAACAAATGATCTACTATGCTGGGAATGACAAATTGAAGAGGAATGGAGTAGCATTCATCATCACAAAGAATGTTTCAAAATCTATCCTGAAGTACAACGCTTTCAGTGATAGGATTATATCCATACACCTACAAGGAGGACCAGTTAATGACTATTATTCAAATTTACGTACCAACTACCAACCAAAGACCAACTTCTGCAGTCTGAAACTGACTAAACATGCAATCAAGATGTGCTGATTATTACTGGTGATCGGAATGCAAAAGTTGGAAACAAAGATGAATCACCGATAGTTGGAAAATATGGCCTTGGTGATAGAAATAATGCTGCAGATTGCACGACAGAATTTTGCAAGACCAATGACTTACTCATTGTAAACACCTTTTTTCAACAACATAAATGGTGGCTATACAAGTGGATTTCACCAGATAGAATACACAGGAATCAGATCGACTATATCTATGGAAAGAGGTGATGTTGAGAAGCTCAATATTTTCAGCCAAAACAAGGCCAGGAGCTGACTGTGGAACAGACCATCAGTTACTCAAAGGCAAGTTCAAGTTGAAGTTGAAGACAATTAAAGCAAGTCCATGAGAGCCAAAATGTGACCTTGAATATATCCCTTCTGAATGTAGAGACCATCTAAAGAATAGGTTTAATGCGCTGAACACCAATGACCAAAAACCAGACGAATTGCGGGATGACATCAAGAACATCATCCATGAAGAAAGCAAAAAGGTCATTAAAAAGATAGGAAAGGAAGAAAAGACCAAAATGGATGTCAGAAGAGACTCTGTAAACTGCCCTTGAACAGAGAGCAGCTACAGCACATGGAAGAAATGACAAAGACAAAAGAGGTGAACAGAAGATTTCAAAGAACAGCTTGAGAAGACAAAGTCGATCATCATAGTGAAATGTGCAAAGACCTGGAGTTAGAAAACCAAAAAAGAAGTACACACTTGGCATTTCTCAAGCTGAAAAAACTGAAGAAAAAGTTCAAGCCTTGAGTTGCAATACTGAAAGGTTCTATGGGCAAAATACTGAACAATGCAGGAAACATCAAAAGAAGATGGAAAGAATACACAGGGTCACTGTACTAAAAAGAACTGGTCAATGTTCTTCCATTTCAGGAGGTGGCATATGATCAAGAACCAATGGTACTGAAGGAAGAAGTCAAAGCTGCACTGAAGGAACTGGAACAAGGCTCCAGGAATTGACGGAATACCCACTGATATGTTTCAACAAATGGATGCTGCGCTGGAGGCACTCACTTGTCTATGCCAAGAGATTTGGAAGATAGCTACCTGGCCAACTGACTGGAAGAGATCCATATTTGTACCCATTCCAAAGAAAGGTGATCCCACAGAATGTGGAAATTATTGAACAATATCATTAGTAACATATGCAAGTAAAATACTACTGAACATAATTCAAAAACGGTTGCAGCAATATACTGACAGAGAGCTTCCAGAAATGCAAGCTGGGCTTAGAAGAGCATGTGGAATGAGGGATATCACTGCTGACATCAGATGGATCTTGGCTGTAAGCAAAGAATACCAGAAGGATGTTTACTTGTGTTTTATTGACTATGCAAAAGCATTCAATTGTGTGGATCATAACAAATTACAGATAACATTGAGAAGAACAGAATTCCAGATCACTTAATTGTGCTCATGAGGAACCTGTACATAGACCAGGAAACTATTGTTCAAACAGAACAAGGGGATACCATATGGCTTAAAATCAGGAAGGGAGTGTGTCAGGGTTGTATCCTTTCACCATACTTATTTAATCTGTATGCTAAACAAATAATCCGAGAAGCCAGACTCTCTGAAGAAGAATGTGGCATCAGGACTGGAGGAAGACTAATTAACAATCTATGATATGCAGATGACACAACTTTGCTTGCTGAAAGTGAGGATGACTTGAAGCACTTACTGATGAAGATTAAAGACTACAGTCTGCAGTATGGATTACATCTCAACATAAAATGAAAATCCTCACAATTGGACCAATAAGCAGCATCACAATAAATGGAGAAAAGACTAAAGTTGTCAAAGATTTCATATTACTTGGTTCCACAATCAACAATGGAAGCAGCAGTCAAGACATCAGATGATATACTGCACTGGGCAGTTCTGCTGCAAAAGACCTCTTTAAAGAGCTGAAGAGCAAAGATGTCTCTGTGAAAACTAAGGTGCACCTAACCCAAGCCATGATATTTTCAATCACCTCAAATGCATATGAGAGCCGGACAATGAATAAGGAAGACCGAAGAACAGTTGATGCTTTTGAGTTGTGGTGTTGGCATAGAATACTGAAAGTACCATGGACTGCCAAAACAACAAACAAATTCGTCCTGCAAGAAGTGCAACCAGAATGTTCCTTGGAAGCGAGAATGGCCAGACTTTGTCTCACTTACTTTGGTCATGTTGTCAGAAGGGATCATTCCCTGGAGAAAGATATCATGCTTGGTAAAGTGGAGGGTCAGAAAAAAAGGGAAGTCCCTCAATGAGATGGACTGACACAGTGGCTATACTGATGGGCTCAAGTACAGCAAGAATTGTAAGGCTGGCACAGGGCTGGGCAGTGTTTCATTCTGTCATACATAGGGTAACTGTGAGTCAGAACCAACTCAATGGCACCTAACAATAACAACAACACAGTCAAATGCCATTGTATAGTCAGTAAAACACAAGTCAGTATTTTTACTACTACTCTGCCTTCAGCCAAGATCCAGCTGACATCAGCAATAACATTGTTGTTGTAATAATGTAATAAAATGCATTAAAAAAAAAAAAAAAGAAAGAAAAGATCTGTCCTTAGCTGACTTCTGGGGCTACAAATATCCCTGCTATATGAGGGTACATTAAAATAAGATGAAGTCTAAGCCTGACCTATTTTATCTACCTAGAGAAGATTAGATAATGAAACACATTAATCTTTCCTGTAATACCCATTCATTATCATAATGCATGTTCTATAATCTGAGAGTATTTTTGGTCCCTGAAAGACATAAATGATACCTTTCTTCCAGTTCTCTGAGATGTCAGTTCCTCAGAGAGAATGAGTCAAAATTTCTGAGTAGGAAGCTTGACAATCATTTTGTCCCATTCTCTTCTTTTTACAAAAATGAAGAAATAGATGACCTAGGGAGGTAGTAATTTGTCCGAGGTCACAAAGCTGAAAGAATTAGAACTTGAGGTGTTATTTTCTGCCAAAAAAGTTTTTCTTTCTTTTTTTTTTGTGAAACAAAATAATGAAAATGGAACAGTGGCTCTTCCAGCCATCTCCTGAATGAAATCAGCACCTTACTGTGATTATGGTAACAGCATGGACCCAAATTATTTACTAGTTAACATCAGAAATTTAGTATAAGTATTTAGAGATATGCCTAAATTTTTTATAGTATCGAAGAGACCAACTTTTCCACTACTACTGAAGGACAACTATTTTGTCCAGTAACTATATGTGAGAGTGTTTTTCTACTGTAAATCTAAAATTAGTAAGATTTTGTTTGGATTGTAGAGAGTACAGGAGATGAAGGCAAATAAAGTCTTAAGAGAAGGCTGGAGAAGTAGGTAAACAAAGTCAGAAAAAGTGGCGATCATTCAATGTAGATAATCATCCCAGCACTACAAATGGGCTAAGCTAGGCAAGAATCAGGAACTAGGAGAAGTTGAGATAAAGCTGTCAAGTTTGGCAGAAGGTAGGTAGGAAACAGACAAACACTGAGGAAGTGTACCTGCTCTGTAGTCCTATGACTACTAGAGAGATTTAGTCCAGTTGCTCACTTAGAAAAGCATGAACCTTTGCCCTATGGTAAATCATGTCTTACTATAAAGTACAGGAAAAGATAAATAGACCAAATTCAGTTCCATAGTATTTTTGAAATAAATAAGTCAATGGATCAGAATATGACATCCAGAAACAGATCCAAAACCAAATCCACTACCATCAAGTTGATTCCAACTCATAGTGACCTTCATTGGGTTTCCAAGGTGGTAAGTCTTTACGAAAGTAGATTGCCCAGTTTTCTTTCTGCAGAGTGGCTGGTGGGTTTGAACCACCAACCTTCTGGTTAGCAGTCAGATGCCTTAGGCACTGTGCTACCAGAGCTCCTTGAAACAGATCCATGTCACAAAAACGGCAAGGAGGCCACATATTCTGACCTCCTAGAACCCCACAATGGGAAGACAGAATTATCATCAATAGCCCAAGGCCTATTCCTGCCAGGCCAGACATGCTGCCTCCCTCCAGCCCTTTGTCCAACCGTTCCTCCCAAAGCACCCACCACCCCTCTCCTGGGTTCGATAATTCGCTGAAGTGGCCATACAGAACTCACAGATTATGGAGTTTACTACGGAAGCACCAGGCTACAATTCAAGTTCAGGAAAAACACTCAGTCTCTCTCCCAGCCCACTGTCTCTCAGCCAAGTCTCTCACAGTCTCTCCCCCAGCAGTGCATGTCCCTTGGTGTCTTACCCAGCAATGAGTGTCTCTTACGTCTCTTTCCCAGTGGCACGTGTCTCTTTCTGAAGCGCGTGTCTTCGAAGCAGCACGTCTTCCTCAACCAGCAGTCAGAGAGAGTTCTGCCTCTAGGAGGCCTCCTTTTGAACTTGGCAGAGTGGCCAAACCAACCAATCATAACACAACAGAAGTCTAAGCACCTGAGAGTGATCCTCCCATAACACTGCATTGTGCTATGCCACCAGAAATAACCCAGGTAGATAACATTTACAATCAGAAGCTCCTCAGTTGCTCATTCCACCACTGAGTTTACAATGACTTATGGATAGAAAAGCCATACTAAGTAATTTACTACACTGCACATGTATATATAAATCATAAATGTATATATTACATCCAAGTGGGAAAAGGATGGATGATCTAATAAATGTTGTTAATGCTAAAGGGTTTCCTGAATGGAAAAAGTATAATGCTATCCCTATCTTACGCCATTCTCAAAAATAAATTCCGTGAAGACTAAAGATATGAATAGGGAAAGTATACCTACAAAATTCTGGGAAGAAAAATCACAGAACATCTTTTGACCTCAAGGTAGAAAACAATTTCTTAAACAACACACAAAAAACAAAAACCATCATGGAGAAGCATGATATGTTCGGTTATATAAAAACTGAAACATCTTTATACCAAAAGACAGCATAAATAAAAATACTGACATTAACATATTTACAACTCATAACTGAAAAAACAACTTAATATCAAAAAAATATGAAGAACTCCCATAAATTAGTAAGGGAAAAAAAAAAAGAACCTACAGAAAAATGCTTAAAGAACATGAACAGGAAATTCACTGAGGAAGAAATAGAAATTCCCAATAAGAACATAAAAAGCTGATCAACATTACGAGTAATATAAGAACACATATTATGCAATACTACATCATTTTGCAACCATCAGATAGGCACAAAATAAAGTCTGACAATGACAAGTGTTAGCAAGGATGTGGAACACTGGGAACTCTCATTATACTGCTGGTAACTACACACTTTGGAAAGCAATTTGACAATATCCAGTAATGTGACTTCTTGTTATTGTGTACTGACAACTCATAGCAACCCTATAGGACAGAGCAGAACTGCCTCAAAGGATTTTCTAAAGTGGAATCTTTATGGAAGCAGATTGCCAGGTCTTTCTTTCGAAACACCAACCTTTGGATTAGCAGCCAAGAGCTTAACTGCTGCACCACCGGGGCTCCTATGTGACTTACCCATTCCAATTCTACTTCCATTCCAATACTAGAGCAACCAAAGCCAAACTCTGCCGAGTCTGATCCGACTCACAGTGACCCTTCCTTGGGTTTCCAAGGCGGTATCTCTATGGAAGTAGATTGCCCAATCTTCCTTCCAAGGGGTGGCTGGTGGGTTTGAACTGCCAGCCTTCTGGTTAGCAGTCAAATGCCTTAGGCACTACGCTACCAGAACTCCCAATACTAGAGCAGTGAGTCTCAAAGTGGAGTCCCCAGACCAGCAATCTCAGTATCACCTGGGAATCTGTTAGAAATTCAAATTCTTAGATCTTATTTCAAATCTACCGAATAATCTATGGTTTAAGAAGCCTTCCAGGTATTCTGATACAGGCTAGAGTTTGAGAACCCAGCTGTGGCACAGCTTCTCAACTAGTGAATCTATGAATTACAGGTATACTATTCAGGTATTAATTACCAGTTTCTATTTGACAGAGAACTTGTGTAAAAGAAACATGTACTCTGTAGCATACTGTTTGTAATAGTGAAAATCTGGAATTACCTTAAGTATCTATTACCAGTATATTAGCTTTACAAAACTATGGTCTATTCAAAATTTAAGGGCACTAATATATGGCATAAATAGACTATCAAGCATAACTCAAAATGCACAAACAGCAGAAGAGAAACCAGATGACTGGGACCTTCTAAAAATTAAATTTTTATGTGCTTCCAAAGACTTCTCCAAAAGAGTCAAAAGAGAACCTACAGATTGGGAAAAAA
>NW_006921595.1:3650421-3662712 GCF_000298275.1 Orycteropus afer afer
TGAGACAAAGTATATGTGAACTGCTGTATGGAAAGTGAATTTGCTCTGTAAATCTTCACCCTAATCACAATTAAAAAAAACAACAACTATGGTCTATTCATACAATATAATGCTAAACAGCAGGGGAAATGAATGAGCTGGAACTACCATATAATCAGCAACACTGGAGAAATCTGAAAACCAGTATTAAGTGAAAAAGGAAAAATATGTACAACGTGACACCATCTATAGGCATTTAAAGGTTGTGGTCATTAAGTTTGTATGGCAAATTGGCTGGGCTGTGGTTATGAGTGGCTGAGCAGAGAGATGTAGTTATTTCCCATGATGAGATTATAATCACTTCCAAGGTAGAATCTGCTCTGAGCAGCTAAGTAGTTGCCTCTGGGGTGTGGCCTGCTTCCAGTATAAAAGGAGAAGCTTTGAGAAAGGTCTCGAGCTTTTTAGTACATCTGGATCCTACATTTGGCTGAATCTTCATCTCTAGTTCCTGGACTTGAACCAGTGGCCTACCATGTTGCCTGCGTACCTTGGGATCATACCATTTTACTTGGTGAGGCTGGGTGGCACAAAGTTTTCACTCAACTATTAACATAAAGGGTGGCAGTCAGAACCCACCCAGTGGCACCACAGAAGAAAGACCTGGTGATTTGCTTCTGCAAAGGTTACAGCCAAGAAAACCCTATGGAGAAGTTTTGCTTAGTAACACATAGTTCACCATGAATCAGAATCAACTTGATGGCCACAGGTTTTCATTTGGTTTTTACATAAATTTAAAAATACAATACAACTTTAATACAATGTATTACTTGTAGATACAGTAAGTATATAGTAAAAGTATAAAACATGTATTATATAGTGATCAATAGTCAATTTGGGATGATTTTCTTTGGAAAACAGAGGATAATGGGATCAATGAATGGTATATGGGGCATCAACTGCACTGAAAATATTTATATACGTATTTGGGCAAATGGTAGGTTTGGCTGAATGTCTGAAATACTTATAACTAAAACACTGAGCTACTAGGAAAGTACCCTCTGAATTCTTTTTTTTTTTAAATTGTGCTATGGGTGAAATTTTATAGAGCAAATTCACTTTCCATATAGCAGCTCACATACACTTTGTCTCACGACACTGACTGTATTTTCCGACAATGCAACAGCTCCCCTCCCATTCTTTCCCATAGTTACCTCTTCCCTGTGTCCTTCCCTCCATGCACTCCTGCCCCTGAGCTGATTCCCTGTGTATACACAATCCTTCTATTCTCCCATGATTGTTCTCTCTAGGGAGTAGAGCTACCTAGAGTAAATGTTCACCTCATATGCCTGTCTTTTGTTTGGCTGGAAGCCACTGAAGTGGGTTCAATTCCATGCCTGAGGGCAGCTAGGGGCCTTAGTCTCAGTGGTTCCATCAGGCTTTATCAGAACAGCAAACCTGGTCCCTTTTTTTGTTCCCAAATGATTTTGAGTTTTGTTCCACATTGTTCTACCACTCTATCCAGGATGTCCTATATAGATCCCCCCGAGTGGCTGACAGTGGTAGCCAGGCACCATCTAGTTCTTCTGGTCTCATAGTCGTACAGGCTAAGGATCACATGGTGTATCAGTCGCTTAGACTAATTGTTTCCATGAATATTTGGTTTTCTTCATTATTCTTTGCTCTGGACAAGGAGAGACCCATCGTTGCATCTAAATGGCCATTTGCAAGCTTTTAAGATCCAGTCGCTACTCATCAAAGGAGGATGTGGAACAATGTTTTATGTAGTATGTTATGCCAACCGAAGTTGATGTCCCCTGCAACTACGGTCCCAAGCCCACAGGTCCAACCAACTACTCACTCCCTCTGGGTAGCTGGCTGTGGCCAAGAAGTGACTACAACCTCGTCCCTTGTCAGCTCTACTATATACCTGGGAATTCTGGTATACCAATACACTTGTAGAAATATTGTCTGCCATATTGTCTACATGGTACTAGACCCACTCTCCCCTGCATAGACATACCTAACAGTTCAGCCTGTTCACCCATCTATCCACCCATATATCCATGTTTACCTTCACTGACAATGCAGTACTGTATGTGCAAAAGGGTTCATCTTTGTTGCCTGTATCTCCCATGTACCTGTCTTCCTCTTCCTCAATGCCACTGTGTTGATCACTCACATTTGGTAAATTCCCCTTCTCTTCACCCAAATAAATACTTGTCTCCACCTATCTAACAGTGTTCCAACCCCTCCCTTCCTACCCCTAGTAACCAACAAAGAAAATTTCCTCCCATATATAAACCTTTCCTTGACTTTTTACAATAACGGACTAATACAAAATTTGTCCTTCTGTGACTGACTTATTTTATTCATCATAATGTCCTCCAACTTCATCCACATTAGGTGGTGTTTTGCAGATTCTACAATATTCTTTAGGGTTGCATAGTATTCCATTGTGTGTATGTACTGTAGTTTGGTTATCCATTCTTCAGTTGATGGACACCTAGGGTTTTTTCCATCTTTTGGCTACTGTAAATAGTGCTGTGATGAACATGGGTGTGCATGTATATGTTCTTGTCCTGGCTCTCACTTCTTTAGGATATATACCTAGTAATGGAATGGCTGGGTCAAATGGTATTTCTACCTGAATTCTTTGTAGTGACTATGCTTCAGGCAAAATGAACCGTATGAAGAAAAGCCACTGGCATAACCAGTGAACAGAAGTGAAACAAGCACCCAGAGATAATCCCTGTTAACTTCAAGCACTGTTCAGACTAAAACTTGTGCTGTAAGCCAATCCTGCCATTAGAGATACATGCTATGAGTGGCTGTGGAGAAAACAAGACATGATTCAAGTTCCATAGTATTTTTGGAATATGAGTCAAGTTATAATTTGATGCTGAATTTCTGGTTATGAGTTGTGGTTTTATTCCTCTCACATAGCTAGCCTGTCTATGAAAGCCTGTTACATTAAACACATGACAGAACATCCTTTTTTTTTATTTTTTCTATCCTGTGCCAGGAAACTTAGCTGGGTTAATATTTACCTGACATTTATGGAATCCCTCCAAGGTGAAGGACTCAGCAATAGGCTCCCTGCTGAGGGAATAGTAAAGAGCACGTAACATTTAACATAATGGTGCGTGAAATGCCAGAGCAACTCTTCTCCCTTCTGCCTACACAGACGCTTTCTAAAAGCTCTTTTTGATGTGACACCTCTAAATGGAGAGACTCATATCTAGGGCGGACCATTAAGCATATTGGCCTTGTGGACCCAATTATTTTCTTAGAATGGCCTCTAGAGAATGTCATGGGGCACTAAGGATAAAGAGCAGCTCTTGGTATAAGTCTTAACCTGAATTCTCTAGAGAAGCAAACCCAGTGAAGCTTATATATGTATATACAGAAAGAGTTTATCTCAAGGAAGTGGCTCACAAGGTTGTAGAGGCTAGCACATCTGAAGTCCATGAGTTACTTATCAGGCTTGAGGCTTCCCAACTCATGTAGCTGCAGGGGCTGATGAATCCAAGAGCATCAGGTAAGACGGCAGGCTGCTGGCTCATTACCTGCAGAGGCTGATGAACTCAAGATCAGCAGGCAATGCTCAAGACCGCTGGCTCAAGTCCCAAGACCAGAGGTCAGATGATGATGAAACAGATGCAGATCCAGAGCAAGCAAAAAGCCACAGAGTTTTGCCAGAAAATCTATATATATTAGATGCAGGCCACACCCCCGAAGAAACTCCCTTCCAACTGACTGGTTGCTCATACAGATCTCATCATGGAGGTGATGACATTATTACATTAAGTGCCAAACTACATCTTAACTGCCAAACCACCAAGAATTATGCTCCAAGCAAGTTGACACACAACCTTAACCATTACAGTACAAGACCACACAAAATGTTCCACTCTGATCATCATTATGGATAATAAAAGTGATAGCTTATGTACCAGCAGAGCAATATAAAGCCTAATGTCTCCTTCCAGATGCTGGAAACTGTCGTAAGTCAGAGAATTACAGAAAAACAATGACTACAGATGCCTTTGCCAAAGAGTTAATAGATACCAAGTCTTCAAGTTGTGTCATCTCCAAGTCCACTAAGACTATACAAATATTATGAGCTTTTACCATAAACTTTTTCCTAAGCAGAGTTATCAAATTTGGATGTGCCACCCAAAGTTTATCTCTTCTAATTGTCTTGCTCTTACCTAGATCATAAAAAAATTTTCATGATAGGAACGTTACCTAATTTTGGTGAAAAGGAAGCAAAGTAAAACTGGCTGATGTTTACAGTTGACTAATTTTAGCACTTTCATTTCTGCTTATTTAACAATTGCTCAGATGTAGTTAAAGTTCCCAAACAATCAACATGTAGCCTAGTGACATGAGAGCTTCAATATTTATTGTAGATGAGTGATTCTCAAACTTTAGCATGGATTAATATCACCTGATGACTTGTTAAAACACAGGCTGCTGGCCCCATTCCTGGCCTGATTCAGCAAGCTTGGAGTGTGGTCTGATAGTCTACATGTCTAATAAGTTTCCAGGTGTCCCTGGATTACTTTGAAAACCACTAATTTTGATTTTGAGACTAGGGAAGTTATTTATCTTCTTTAAACCTCAGATTACTCACTGCAAAAGGGGAGTATTGGGAGAATTAAATGAAATGTTTAACAATAATCTCTAGCTTAATACCCATACATGATGGGTGCTCTATACATGGTGACTGTTATTACATAATACAAATCAACTCTAGAATTTCAATTTTAAGAAAATCAATGTCATGAAACAAAATGTGTATGAAGTGCTGTGTGGAAAATGAATTTGCTCTGTAAACTTTCACTCAAGTCACAAAAAAAAAAAAAAAACCACAAGCTAACTTGTGACAAAGCTTGTAAGTTACATATACTCTCTTTTATCTGTATACCTATCCTCCCTCATTTCAGACAAGACATCAGTACCACTTTCCCACTTACAAAGGCTATGGCTTTGGAATGAAAAAACAGAAAGCATTATCTGGAAGAAATATGCACCAGGGAGCCTAAGGGTATATGAATAGCTATTGTGTAAACATTTTTCATAAAACTGTACATTTGCAGTGTTTAGAATCATTATATCCCCATATTGAACAGTAGTAAGAAACTAGGGATCCCTGCAAGCAAAGATCTGATTTAAATCATGAACATTTTCTTTGAAATAATCCTGAACATCAGGATGAAAATCTCTTCCTTGCCAGTGAAAGCAGTGCTAAAAGGGAGCAAACCAAAACAAACCAATGGTCCCGGCTCACAGCGACCCCTCCTTGGGTTTCCGAGGCAGTATCTCTTCAGAAGTAGATCACCCAGTCTTCCTTCCGAGGAATGGCTGGTGGGTTTGAACCACCAGCCTTCTGGTTAGCAGACAAATGCCTTAGGCATTATACCACCAAAGCTCCCAAAAAGGAGCAGAGGGAAGGAAAACTGGGGACTGGGTGTGATCATTTCAGCCACAGAGCAGCATCTGCCCTTCAAGTTTCTCTTTTCACAAAGTGAACATGTCCATGTACCCTTTGGGCTCAGTCTCTAAATCAGGTAAATAGCACCAGCTAGAGGAAGAAAAAGGACCTATGGTGGCACAGTGGTTAAGCACTCTGCTGCTGACCTAAATGTCAGTGGTTAGAATCCAGCAGCTACTTCCATGAGAGAAAAATGTGGTAGTCTGCTTCCATAAAGATTTACAGCCTTGCAAAGCCTACAAGACAGTTCTACTGTGTTCCGCAGCATTGCTATGAGTCAGAATCAACCTAGCAGAGGAAAAGGGAAAAGGCGCAGATTGAGGGTACAGGTAGAGTATATACTCAACTTCCTCTCCGCCTCTTGGGGTCAAAGCACTTCATTTAACTTGTTAGTGGGTGGTCAACACCTGGGTTCTATCCTCCCAGCTCCAGCAGTGAGGAAAACAGAATTAGCATTCTTTTCCTTCCCTTACATAGATGCCCGTATTTCTGCATTTCCTGCAGGTGAAGGACTCCTCCCCTGCAGTGTGAGATGTCCATACTAAGAAGATAGTGCAGAGAGAGATTTCAGGTTTGGCATCTGAGCTTTATACAGAACAAATAAGCCCCATATTCTGGCAGGTCATCAACTCTGTATGTCATGATGATGATGATAAAAATATAAACAATAGAAGCTAACCTCTGTTGAGCGCTTATTATGTGCCAAATGCTTTTCAAATTTTGTCATGTGCATGAAATGTATTTAATCTTTGTAACAACTTTATAGATGAGGAAACTGAGGTACAGAGAGGTTGAGTAACCTGCCTAAGGGCAGGATGCTATTCCATGTGGAACCCAGAGAGTCACTCCAGAGCCCATGATCCTAACCACTCTACAAGCCCCAACGGTTTGAACTAGTTATGGAGCATGAATAAATATGATGGACATATTTTTAGTACTTGAAATCAGGACACATGGGGGAGAATATAACTAAGACTGTCCTGGAAATTCAGGGACATATGGAGAACCCAAAACTGCAGCTTGCCCAGTGACAGTGGAGAAGACACTCTGTGGGAGAAAGGAGTGTGGATCTTGGAGGCAGGGGCTCTGAAGTGACCCGGCATAAAGCCGGATGTCCTTAAGCAAGTATTTTAATCTGTCAGAACTACCTCTTTTCCTGAACCTGTAAAAATGGACTCATGTGAGGATTAAGTTGTCTGTTTATTCACAAAGTCCTACAGAAACAGTGCTACTGTTTTGTGGCACATTAGCAAACTTCTAGACAGGATGGCTGGGGAAACCATGTGGGGGCAGAATCCCTCAGGACGTGTGGCCCAGAGGGAGGACTAACAGAAGGACATTGACAAAATGATCTAGTAAAAACTGTCTCCCCTTCTCCAACAGAAGCACCAATTAATTCATTTTACTGTTTATTATCATGGCTACTTAGAACTTGACTGTGTACATCTCTACATCAAAATAATATGGAGCTTCATTTTTTTTTCCTTGACACATGCTGGAAGAATTTCTTACAGGCCAAGGGTGAGAGTTCAGGCATTCTGACAGGAACACTATGGGAATACGTCTATCCATCCACTCACCCGCCAATGTCTATAAGCAGCAACAACATTAGAATCACTGCACTAAGATGCTGGAGACAGGACAATCTCTTCTGACCAAGACCTGCATCCCAGTCTCAGCTCTACCACTACAAAATGGGACACCTAGGGCATTTAAGAGTGCAGCATAACAACTACCCTTTATCTCCTTCCTGAGCAAATCCCCAAAGTTCCCCACTCTCTCCCTTTGTTCGATCTCCAAAGCTAGGCAGAAGTTTATCTTTGGGTATTAATCTAGAGGACTACATTGCACTTGAAAATTAATTTAGGAAGATCTAACCTCTTAATACTAGGTCTTCATATATAAGATTAAGATATGGCTCTCCATTAATTTAGCTCTTTTTAAAAGATATTATGACTTTCTAATAAGTTAGATTTAAATTACCAGGTCATTGTCTCATGGGTTCTTTTTTTAACCAAAGCACAAAGGAAGCAAACAACTAATAATGATGACATAAGAAAGAAACAAAATCAAATCCTGAAAGGTGAACACGTTCCCGCCACTCTGTCTCGCCCTGCAGGGGTCTCACTCTACACCCTGTTCAATTCATCAGTCAGGATGTAATGTACTTACTCAGGGCTGTCTGGATATCCTTTTCTCCATTTTTCACTTCTGTCAAAAATCCCTTCAAAAATTTGAGACCTCTAAAACAAAAAAGAGGAAGAAATATTACATTCCAAGTTCACTTATGCTGAATGGCTATAAAGAAATGGTAGTTATCAGCTTATATTTCACTCATGCATCAGAAACAGTAAACAGGCCGAGACATGGCAGTCCTTTCCGAGTTTCTTGTTCTTTTCCTTTAGCTTACTCAGGACCATTCCTTCATCCCATCTGGTAAACTTAAAGCAATGTTTTTCAAAGTGTGATCCCAGGACCAGCAGCTTCAGCATCACCTGGGACTTTGCTACCAAAAATAACCAAACTCACTGTCGAGTTGGTTCCAACTCATAGTGACCCCTCCTTGGGTTTCTGAAGCAGTATCTCTACTGAATAGATTGCCTAGTCTTACTTCTGAAGAGTGGCTGGGTTTGAACTGCCAACCTTCTGGTTAGCAGTCAAGGCTCTTAGGTACTACGCCACCAGAGTTCCTAGAATTTGCTAGAAATGCAAACTGTCAGGTAGAATAAGAAAATGTAAGGGATAGAGTCCCCAGCAATGAGTTTTTAGCAAGCTCTCTACCACACTTTGAGAACCACTGACTTAAAGAAAAACTAGTTGACTTTATTGTCTTTTAAGATTCCTTAAATATACTATTAATACCCCAACCCACTGTCAACGAGTAAATTCCAACTCATAGTGACCTTACAGGGCAGGACAGAACTGCTCCACAGGTTTCCAAGGCTGTAAAACTTTACAGAAGCAGATGGCCACCTCTTTCTCCCATGAAGTGGCTGCTGGGTTCTAACCAACCTTTCAGTTAGGAGCCAAATGCGTCAACCACTACACCACCAGTGTTCCTAATAATAAACAGACCTCTATGAGTAGTATAGGGAGCCCTAGTGGTGTGGTGGTAAAGTATTCTGCTGCTAACCAAAAGGTCAATGGTTCAAACCCACCAGCCACGCATGGGAGAAAGATGTGGCAGTCTGCTTCTGTAAAGATTTACAGCCTTGGAAACCCACGTGGCATTTCTATCCTGTCCTACAGGATTGCTGAGGGTTGGAATTGAGAGCAGTGGGTTTGTTAATAATAATCATCATCATCAAGGAGGAAACAAAAGTTCATGCTATTTCCATCAGGCGTTCTAGGAAGGGCTACGCACTGAGGATAGCTCTTCACTGAGAAGCAGTCTCCTTGGTGCAACAAATTTTTTTTCTGGTGACATTTCAACGGAACTGGATTATAACTGCTGATGCCCCACCCCAGCTGCCTCACCTCTTCAACCACAAGAGGGCTTCTGTTGCCGAATTCCTAATCTGGGCTACATCTGCCTCCACTTCATGTAGCACTATTTTCTGAAGAGTGGTAAACTCTTCTTTGTTGGTTATATACTTCTGATTTACTTTCTGAAAGAAAAGCAAGGGAAGAAACTAAATTGAAAACTGTAACAAGCAAATCAATACAGTACTGGGATTTATAATCTGGCAAACAGGCCTATAAGAAATCAAAACAAATTAAGACTATCACCTTTTTCCTTCTGTTTCTAAGGTAATGTGTTTTTGTTTGAGAATTCTTAAGAGGTTTAAACAGGAATTAAATAAAGTTAGTCTTTTAGGGTTTTAAAGCATTGTTCTTTATTTTTTCCTGCCACAAAACCTCTCTCACAGCTGTCCCTTGGGGTACTTCTCATGTGGAGTATTTAGCTGAACAATCACCTGTTCCTGAATAATATTTCATGCCACTATTCCCTCCAAGTACATAGCTTCTAAAGAAACTTAAGTATAATCAGCTGTCCAGGCAGGAATTCCTTAATCTGCTTCCTTAAAGAATAGGATTTATTGACAAAGATGAAAGGTTTTCATTGGTTAGTGTATTCTCAAGAAGGTCATGTTCAATCTACATTTAAAATGGGACACAAACTTCGATAGAAGTTATGTATACAACTCCCTCATCTTACAAGAGAAGAAATGGGCTCAGAGAATCGCTGAGGTGCTGATTGTTGCACAGCTGCACCTCAAACTCTGGTCTTTTGAGTCGCAAACACTGGATGGCGATTTCACCATCTCTTCGGGAAAATGTGACTTGTAATCCTTTGAACGGAAAAAGCACAAATCAATGTTGACATAAGAGTAAAATCCCACTGATTCCAGCTCTGAAAAGGAAACCCTGGTCTCATATTTAAAATGAATATTCTGCCGACAAGAGAGCTTGCCTCCAGCATACAATTAGGGCTTAGTTACTAATTCCCTCATTGAGGATTCAAACTATGGTAAGGTATTTGCTTTCTTAAACAGCTTTGATACCTATTCTCACTCTGATTTATTCTTATCAAACATGAAAATTTTTAAAAAGCTTTTCCCCTTTATTTACATGTTTCCCCAGAGACAAATCAGTATACTCACCTTAATATTTCCAACAAGATCCATTTTAACAGGAGCAAATACTGTAGGGCCAAGTTTGTCTAGAAAAAGTATTGAAAACATCTTTGGAAAAACAAGCTTTTTTCCAACTGGAATTTTTTTTTTTTTTTTAAACAACAATAATGAATTTAGCAAATCTTTTCCCCAATTACTTTCATTTTTGCTTTGAAATAATTTTCTAAGCATAAGCTTAAAAGGCTTCCCAGATATTGCAGTCAACTTTTTATATTATAGTACTCTGAGTAAATGATAATAAGGTCATAAGCAGCAGGTGAGATGAAAAGGCATCTTATAGGTTTAGAATGCTTATTTATTGCAATGCTCAGGGCTGCACTGTCCAATATGGGAGGCACCACCCTTCTTGCCATTGAGTGCTTACACTGTGGTTGGGGGAAATAGAGATGCACAGCAAGTGTAAAACACACACCAGATTTTGAAGACTTCGTACCAAATAAAGAACCCAAAACATCTCATTAATGATTCTTTTATATTAATTACATGGTGAAGTGACAGTATTTTGGATATATTAGGTTGAAGAAAATAAATCATTAAAATTAATTTTACGAAGCTTGCAAGTGGCCATCTATATGTAATGATGGGTCTCTCCTCATCCAGAGCAAAGAAGAATGAAGAAAACCAAAGATTCGTGGAAACAATTAGTCCAAGCAACTGGGACACCATGAGATCCTCAGCCTATAGGACTATGAGACCAGAAGAACTAGATGGTGCCTGGCTACCACTGTCAACCACTTGGAGGGGGATCTATGTAGGAGATCCTGGACAGAATGGGAGAACAATGTGGTACAAAACTTAAAATCATTTGGGGGTAAAAAAAAAGGGACCAGGTTTGCTGGTCTGAGAGCCTGATGTAACCACTGAGCCTATGGCCCTTAGCTGCCCTATAGGTATGGAATTGAACCCACTCCTGTGGCTTCCAGCCAAACAAAAGACAGGCATATGAGGTGAACATTTATACTAGGTAGATATACTCCTTGGAGAGAACAATCATGGGAGAACAGAAGGGCTGTGTATACATAGGGAGACAGCTCAGGGGGCAGGAGTGCATGGAGGGAAGGACACAGGGAAGAGGTAACTATGGGGAGGAAGTGGGAAGGAAGCTATTGCATTGTGGTAAATCGTAGTCAATGTCATGAGACAAAGTGTATATGAATTGTATGGAAAGTGAATTTGCTCTGTAAACTTTCACTCAAATCACAATAAAAAAATAATTTTATATGTTTACTATATTACTATAAAATTTACAATTACATATGTGGCTCAAGTATTTCTCTAGGACAAGATCAACTACTAAAAAATGAATCAAAGATGAGAACAAAAATATATAGCTAAAATGTCAAAAGAGGAAATAGAATACTCAAAAAATAATTAGCTAGAATTCAGATGAAGAGTTGGAAAAAAAAGGAGCAAAGAACAGATGGGAAAACCAGAAAATAATTATCAAGAGAGTAGACATAAATTCAACCAAATGATGTAATTCACTATATTACCACAATACAGGAAAAAAAAGTATTATCACAATAAATGCAGAGATGGCATTTTATAAAGTTAACTCATTTATGACTTTTAAAAAATCAATTATATCCATATGCTATCAACGAATAATTGGAAAACAAAATAAAATACTTTATACAATAGCATCAAAACCCCATAAAAGTCTCAACTTTATTCCTAACAAAAGATATTTAAGACCTCTATACCAGAAACTTGGGAGCTCTGGTGTCATAGTGCCTAAGGCATTTGACTGCTAACCAGAAGGCTGGAGGTTCAAATCCATCAGCCACCCTTCAGAAGGAAGGTTGGGCAATCTACTTCTGTAGTGATACTACCTTGGAAACCCAAGGCAGGGTCGCTATGAGTCGGATCCGACTCGAGGGCAATGGGTTGCGTTTTACACCAGAAACTATACAAAGTATGGATGAGAGAAAAACCACCTAAATAAATGACAAGATACAGCATGTTCATGCATCAGAAGATTCAATGTTAAGATGCCAATTTTCCCCTAACTGGTTTATAGTCAATGCTATATCCCCAGGGTTACAGGTGAGGAGAGACAACTCAGGGACGCCCAAAGTGGCAAGCGGGAAGAGCAGGAGAAAGGGAATTAAAAGCCAGGAAGCCAGAGAGAAGAGCAGTCAGCCGAAGGGATTAGGTGAGGAGGGGCAACTCAGGCCC
>NW_006921595.1:3666010-3684567 GCF_000298275.1 Orycteropus afer afer
ATGATGGGCTCAAGTATAGCAGGGATTGTGAGGCTGGTGTGGGATCAGGCAGTGTTTCATTCTGCTGTGCATGGGGTCGCTATGAGTCGGAAACGACTCGACGGCACTTAACAACAACAACATATCCCAGTAGGCTCTTTAACAGAAACTGAAAAGCTAAAATTTCAATGGACATGCAAAGAACTTAGAATTGCCAACATAATCTTGAAAAAGAAGAACAAAATTGGAAGATCTACATTATCTGATTTCAAGCTTTATAATAGAGAGGTTCAGTAATTAAGTCATTGTAGCACTGGCATAAGGAAAGCCAAACAGATCATTGGAAAAGATGAGAAAGTCCAGAAATAGACCCACACTTGAAAGATGAATTGCTTTCCAACAAATTGGCCAAAGCAATGTAAAGGGGAAAACAATGTTTTTAATCAACAAATGATTTTTAAACAGCCAGATATCATAAAGTAAATAAAATCAATTTAAGCTTTCCATATCACACCACATCCTAAAACTAATTCTAAGATGGGTCACAGACATAAACTTAAAAACTAAAACTAGAGTCCAGAGGAAAACAGGAGAGTAAATTCATGACTTCGGGGTAAGCAGAGGTTTCTCAGAACACTGAAAACATTATAGAAGAAAGAAAATAAATAAATTGGAATACCAGACTTCATCAAAATTAAAAACGCTGCTCTTCAAAAGACATCAATGAAAAAAGAACAGGCAAACCACAAGTCCAGGAGAAAATATTTACAATGCATGTATCTAAAATGGAATTGTGTTTAGAATACATAAAGAACTCTTACAATTCAATAACAAAGAGACAAACAATTTTTTAAAATGGATTAAAGATTTTAATACATTCTTCATAAAGGAAAATACAGTAATGATCAAGAATCACATAAAAAAGTGTTCAATATCATTAGTTGTCAGGTAAACGCAAATTAAAGCCACAATGAGATACTGACAACACCAAATGCTAGGGAAGATGTGAAGCAACTAGTACATTCATACATTGCTGGTGAGTGTACAATTGCGTAACCACTCTGTAAAACTGTTTGGCAGCTCTTTATAAAGTTAAACATGTATTACCATATGAATCAGCAATTTTTACGCTGTAAATCAGTAATTATTTACTCAAGAGAAGTGAAAACATATGCCCAAAATGGATACAAAAATGTTCACAGTGGCTTTATTTATTATAGGGTCAAACTAGAAACTACTTGTATAGTAAGGAATTTGGCCTTGCCCAAAGTGAGGTCTGATCTTTGTCCCTGGTTCCTAAGAGGTAACCTCTAAACCCTTGGAATTTCCTGAGTGCCAGAAATATCTCTGTTCATGGTGGTTCCCTCAGAACAAATCTGATAGTTTATGCTAACAAGGGACTCATGGTGGACTCCTCAGCTCAGGTGTCATGACTCCTCATGTTATCAGTTCGACCTCTGGGTATGGGGGAGCTGGGGACTGACTTCAACCACACGGGTAATCAATCACCAATCATGACTATACATACATACATACATACACACATACATTATATATATATATAGATATATGCTGTTGTTAGCCACTGTCTAGTCAACTCTGACTCATGATGACCTTATATATAACAGAATGAAACACTGTACGGTCCTGTGCCATTCCATGTAACAAAACTCCAATAAAAACTCTGAACATTGAAGCTTGGGTAAGCTTCCCCAGTTGGCAATGATCTGTGCCTAGTTTTCATACATAGATGTGGAGAAATTAATATGTCCTGAGGACAAAGAACTCTTCACATTTGGAATCCTCTCAGACTTTGTCTTAAGGTCTCTCTATCTTTGGCAGATTTGTTTTTTACCTGTATCATTTTCTCATAATAAACAGTTAACAATGAGTATAACAGCTTTCAGTGAATTCTTTGAGTGAATTCTTTGAGCCTTCCAGTAGATTACTAAACCTGAGTGTGGTTTTGGGTACCCCCACTCTGAACTTGCAGTTGGTATCAGAAGTGAAGGGAAGTGTAGGGAAGTCTCGGGCACTGTGCCCTCAGACTTTGCAGTTTAGCTAACTCCGGGTACAATTCAAATGTCCATAAATAGGAGAACGAGTAAACAAACTGCATGTATTCATTTAGAAATATACGACTCAGCAATAAGAAGAAATTAACAACTGCTACAAGGATGAATCTCAAAAAACATAAAAGAGAGAAAGAGAGAAAAGCCAATACTAAAGAGTATACCACATGATTCCATTTATGTAAGTTTCAGAACAAGCAAAACTGAACTATGGTGAGAGAAATCAGAAAACTGGTTTTCTCTGGTTGGTTGGTGGGCTGGGGACCAACTGACACAGGAACTTTCTGGAGTGATAGGAATGTTCTATGTCTTGGCAGGGATATGGATCATACAGGTAGATGCATTTGTCAAAATTTATTTAATCATAACACTTAAGTTCTATGCATTTCACTGTATGCAATTATACCTCAATTAAAAAAAAAAGATGCATAGTTAAATAGGTCATATAGCAAACTTCATTAATCCCTGGTGTTACTGACTTTATAGTAAGTAAATGCAAGCTTGAATTTAAAATAAATTTATGCATTTAAAATTTTTATAAAAAATCTTTGAGAGAAAAACCACATTTTTAACTGGTGAATTTTCTTTTTTTTCAGAGTACCAAGGAGCCCTGGTGGAACAGTGTTTAAGTGCCTAGACGCTAACTGAAAAGCAGGCAGTTAGAACAACCCATCAGCGGCTCCACAGAAGAAAGATGTGGCAATCTGCTCCAGTAAAGCTGACAGCCTTGCGAACCCTCTGAAGCAGTTCTATTTGGTCATATAAGGTTGTTATGACTCAGAATCTACTCCATAGCACATAACCACCAACACCACCATCACCACAAATGGGTATGAAGATCTATTTCTCAACTACTTTCACTTTTGCTTTTAAGTGAAAGTTTCCTTATTACTCTACCCTGTGGTCAATATTTAACCATATTTAGAAATGAAATGGAAATATGCAATAGTGCTTAAGGTCATATAGTATTAACTATATGGGGTTAGTGATACAAAGTAGTGTCTAAGAAGAAGGTCATCTCACTGTACACATAGTTAAGGATATTTCTCCTAAAAAAATAACTGCAGTGAAACAGACTTCAGAGACTAACAACAAATGAAAGATACTCTAACAATCTTACCTAATACTGGAACCACAGCATAACATGATGCCAAGAATGCTTCTGTGGGAATGCCACTGTCTTCTAGAAGTTCAATGTCACTAAAGCTAAACAATTTGGTGATAAAGAGGAGGAAAGAATGAAAATACAAAATCAGCACTCTGTGAAATTCAGAGGCAGTGTGGAAACAGCTGCCCTCCTGTAAGGGAAATCATTTAGGCTCGATTTCACAGATGTGCTCAATTATTGTTTTTTCTAATATAAGGTCTAATAAAATCAGTTTCAAAGATAATCCCCTCAAACAAGCTAAAATCTGTTCACAGAGCTATCCTCATGATACAATTCCTTCTCAGTCACTGTTTCAGACAAGGTAAGTAATAAAACAGATATTTGGCACCCCAATTCTATATTCTCTTGGAATATGCTATCACATGACAGGAACACCAGGACTGATTTTCCAGAAGGGAAGCTAGTTTCCAACTGTCAGTGGTTTTAGAGGGTAGAGAATACCTGGTGTTCATGGTACTAAAGAAAGTTGGGATAACTTCATTGTCTTCTTCCCAGTGGGATTCCGAGCTATTGGAGGAGTTTGATTCAGGTTGTGCCAAGATGTCATGATTTCCCAGGTTTCCCTCTCCAACTTCTTTCATTATTTCCCGTTGGACTGCAAAGGAGACAGTATCTGTTACTAACCTATCATAAACTTACTATAAAAATTAATCCATAGTCTTGTTGGAAACATCTAAAACACAGAAAATGAAATAGAAATAAAATCAGTGAAACAATATACACATACATATATGTAAACAAACAAAACTGGGTTTAATGTATACATAGATTTATATTTTGCTTGTTTTCACTGAACAGTGTATCATGAATATTTTTAAATCATTCAATACTCTTCAGATCATGATTTTAATGACTATGGAATATTGCATCATGCCCATGTGGAGGGCATTTAGGTAGTTTACAGAATTGTACTACTATAAATAATGCCATAAGGAACATCCCTGACCACAGATCTTTGACCTTAAATCTGACTTTCCCTGAGGACAAATTTCTAGAAATGATATTATGGGGTCAAATAAATGAACTATTCTGATGGAAATTCTCCATTATTCTGTATTATTCCTTCAATGACTAAGGGAAAAGATGTGTTGATTGTCCATCTCAGTTAAGAAAATAAACCTTCTTTTCCCCAACTCAACTATAAAAACAGGTCTCTTATTTCAGGGGAAATAAAGGTGAAAATTTATAAAAATGTTAAATTTTAAAATACTTTATTAAACATCTATTACACAATTAAAAGCTCCTGGGACTGATTAGAAGTGAGTTTAGTGAGTACCAGTGCCTTAGTGCCAATGTGAATGAGCAAATTCAAAAAGCCAGCATTCTCAATTACAGGCCTATAATCTGAAATGTGGGACTTTAGATTGATGACCATAAAGAAGGCTAGGTGATGAATACTTGATGGTGTCCAGTGAATTTTGACATCCACAGGTCCTATCAGAAATCAGGAGGATGAAAAACTGAATTGTTTTAATTTTGTATTTTTACGGCTGACATTATATTCTAAGGAGAAAGAACTTAGAGATTCAGGCGGGAAGCCAGTGAAGTGCTCATTCCTTCGAAAATGAGTACAAGCAGCTATTACTCACTGTAGCCCATCAGAACTGGGAACACTGACTGGGGAACCTCCTCTTCATTGTGCCTTCTAAATACCACCTCAGATGGGATGACAAAATACTGCTTAGTCAAGTGACCTGATGTTACCAAGACAACATTCTAGTGCTTTTTTAAACCAATTTTATTGTGATTTGGGTGTATATTTTCCATATAGCAATTCATATACATCCTAGTGTATTAGCTTGAGGTTGGTCCCTATCAATTGTTGTGTCACACCATGGATAATGACTCAAACCCCCAATATCCTATTGTTCAAAGGTTTACTTCAGACATCTAACATTTTTGTTTTTACCTGTTATACTGTCATCTATATTTTCTTCACTTGATACACTGCACTCTCTCTCTGCAGATTTCAAACATAAGGGGCTCTTGTTTTTCATTATGATTTCTTCATCATCATTTATTTCCATATTTAAAGATCCATTTTCACAATTGTTCATCTCCACTTGTCTGAAAATTTTTTAAAAGGAAAAAAGCCAAGAAGTGTAATTAATTGGGCATAAATAGATTGACTGTTCAGGGAGATCTTATTCTGAAGATTGGGGGGATGGTTCACAATCTCCAACTTCCTTTAACATCAATTAAAAAGCTGAGTTGTTAAAGCCAGACTTTCTCACTCTCCTGCCTTTCAAGAAAGCAGTCTGCCTAAGACATGGGCGGGTCTGCCTCAAGGCTGCAGTTTAGAAATCAAAGAGCTTAATAACAGCTCTTCCTGAACCTTCTGTTAACCTAATCTTGCTCCCTACTAGCATCAGGAAATAGTCATTGGCAGCTCTTTGGTTTTCAATCAGCTTTCTCCAGGTGACACTTTGAACAATTCTCTCACTTTCCTCAACTTCTCCCTGGGAGGTGTTTTTCTGTCTCAACTCACAAAAACATTGGGACTCTTCCATGTGTTTGACTAACAGTTAATTATCTAGAAGCTACATGTTGTGGTCAGGGGAGAGTATTCTCTGCAAAGTATCTGACTGAGGTAGGGGGAAATCCATCATGTAGCCAGAAGGACCAGCTGCTCTTCAGGATAATTGAAAAGGCTATTTGATAGACAAGAGGAACAGCTCATTCTATTTGCTAAAGGAAAAATCACAACATCTTATTATAGGTGATTATATCCAGGCAGATTAGAATATTTTCTCATAACAAAAATAAGGGGCCAAACTATATGTTGACTCCAGAGGAAATGTTTGTTGTTTTCTAAGGAAATACCATAGTTGAACCGAGCAATTGAATATTTAGGATGATATCCAAGGAATATCTCAAAAGAAAAGAATCTATAAAGATGTTCCTAAAAGAAATACTGAGGAGAAAACTAGAAACAACCAAATAGGGAATAATCTTTACAACAAAGAATAAACTAAGCTAAAATACTATAAAAAGGAGATGAAACATTAAAAAATATTTGAGATGACAAACATATGGACTATGTCAATAGATGAAAATGTTTATATGAATAACTGAATAAATTACCCAAAATAAAATGAATACTATAAATGTACACTTTATTTCGAATCCAACGTATATCTAGATAAATAGAAAAAGTTTAGAATTTTATACTCTTTAAATTCTTTTTTTAACCTGAAAAATACCTTAGATCCCTTTTTTTAAATAAACAAAACAGCATTGCCTTTTCTGGATAAAAATATGTTTAAATCAATGGTCAACTCCTCCCCAAGAGATGTTCCAATTTTCAATATACTCCAAAAACCAAACTCGCTGCTGTGGAGTTGATGTTGATACACAGCAACCCTACAGGACAGAGTAAAACTGCCCTAAGGCTATAAATATTTACAGGAACAGACTGCCACAATTTTCTCCTGTGGAACAGCTGGTGGGTTCAAACTGTTGAGCTTCTGGTTAGTAGCCAGCACTTAACCACTGTGCCAGGGCTCTTAAAGTCACTAAGTGTGCTGAGATCCCTACTCTAGGGAAAATGCAAACATTCTCTCTATTCATCAGTACTGAGTGAAGGGTCTTCTTTGATTCAAACTGACCCAAAAGAGAAAAGTCAGATACCTTTTCCTCCTACTATGTCTCAAATCATGAGAAAAACCACCATACAATCAAAATAGTCTTATTTTTTCTTAAAAAAAAAAAAAAAAACAAGGAGTAATAATATCCTGATTTATTCTTAGAAATAAGAATAAACAAAAAAAGTTACTGTACCTTTCCAATGAATTATGCATTGGTACAACAGGATGTTTCATCTTTAAAAGAAGCAAAGAAATGAAAGTTTACATGCTGAATTTCCACCATAGCATATTTAGAATTTTATCACATGACAAGCGGTAAATATGACTATAACTACACTATCTCAGTCAACGGGGACAGTTCTAGATACTCCCAGAATAAAGGAGTCATTGATCCCAACTAGCTCTCTATTTATTTCAAATAAGGGTAACCAAATTTCTAAAGGAAGGGATGTTGGTCTTTCTGTTATTATTATTATTATTGTGGCAAGATACATATAAAGCAAAACATTCACCAATTTGACAATTTCTGGGTTATTCTTTTTCTTCTTTTTAGCTTCCTCCCCACCCTTACCTCTGCCCCCTTCTATAACCATAGATATAACTATTCATGTTGGGCTTCATGAGTAGCCAGGGTAGCAGGAGAAGCAACTAGAAATCTGATTCAGTATTAGGTGTCAGGGTACATGTGCTAATGAGGATGTGTGCAAAAAGAAATATGGTGGGGCTTTATTTCAGCAGGAAAAAAACTAATTCTCCTCCAAAGCTCCAATCCCAACCTCTTTAATATCCTTCCTCCCCCTCTTTCCTTTTCCATCTCACTCAATTAAAACATTTCTACATGTACAATCCAGTGATATTGATTCTGTTCATCATGTTGGGTAGTCTTTTGGTGACTGGTTTTGTGATTTCAGTTATGGTCATTAAATATTAATAAACAGCAAATGATGATGGCCCTGTTTTGTATTAAACACTGGAAATACCAGTATTTTGGGTTCCTGCCCTTAAGATAATTATAATACAGAAGTAGTCTAACACAGGAGTATGTATAGTAAGAGCTCCTAGCACAACCTAAAGATTCAGGGACCAGAACCAAACTCACTGCCATCGAGTCAATTCTGACTCACAGCGACCCTCACTGGTTTCTGAGGGGGTAAATCTTTACGGAAGTAAATTGTCCCATCTTCTGTGGAGCAGTTGGTGGGTTTGCATCATCAACTTTCTGGTTAGCAGTCAAATGCCTTAGGCACTGTGCCACCAGAGCTCCTTAAAGATTCATGGAAGTGCAGACTGAATCTTGAAGGATGAATAAGAGCTGACCAAGTAAAGACAGGTGAGAAGGGCACTCTTGGCACTGGGTAAAAGGTAAAAGGTGTGGGGGGAACTAGAAGCAGTTAATACTGCTAATCATGGTCTAGCCAGGTAATGACAAGGAAAGAGGTTGCTGATGATGGGAGGGGCTAAGAAGCTTTGACTTTAACTTGCAGGCAATGGGGAAGCCAATAAAAGGTTAAGGTAATGACCTCCAATTTAAAAGGTATTGATAGAAATACTCTCTGTTGACTGACAGTCAGGCTCCAGGCAAATAGTTGGAAGGCTACCATAAGTCTAGGCAAGACTCAACTGGAACAAAGAGGTTAGAAAAAAGATGCTATGTAAGAGACAAGTTCAAGTGGTAAAACTGACTGGATCTGGGGCATAAGTAACTCAAGTTTCTGTCTTGAGTGACTGAAGGCAGATCTTAAAGTGGACATAGCAAAGTGCACTAAAAAATGTCTATAAATCACCAAAAGGTGATGGAAACCACAGCTCAGTATAATGACTTTCTTTTCAACCTTTCATTATGTCCTGTTACAGTCAAGCTGAGCAGGACTTTACCTTGCTGGACTTGAGCATGGCCAGCTGTGGCGACCCTGGGGGAGTGTGATAGAGCAGCTCCGAGGTGAAGGCTGCATTTGCGATCTGCATGCATTCTTCCAGGGTCTTCAGAAAAGTATTGCAGGTTGATTTCAGCAGAGTTCCTACATTAATTCCCTCCTACGAAACAACCAGAGTGGAAGACTCCTTTACCTTGCCAAAAAAGAAAAAGCCCAATTGTGGAATGTTCTAGAGGTTTTTAGCCACAAAACAGTAACGATTTATCCACCCATTCTGCTGGATAAATATCTATATTAGTTAGTTGTGAGTAGGAGGGGGGAGACTAAATGAGTAGAATGTATCTCTATCAACCTCACACAAGCCTTGCCCTCAATCTGATCCTACCCACTCACCCACTGCTCCAAGCGGCGGTGATTTCTTTCAACTCAACAGTATTATGTGCCTGCATTTATACCAAATGTGGGGCTCAGAGCCCCCACTGAGCTGCAGTGTACAAGGGGTGACACACATAAAATGCACCAATGGAAAAATGTCTCCAACTACATGGTAATGAGAAACCACAAATCATACATCATTTGCTTTCACAATGGGTTTTTGGCTCTCAACACAGATGAATCCACTAGTGGTTTCAGCAACTGGGACTCGGAACCATATTGGAACACTTCATCATTTTTTTCCCTCCTAATTATTTTGTTTGACTGCCAACCAGAAGGTTGGCGGTTCAAACACACCATCCACTCCTGGGGAGGAAGGTTGTGCAATATACTTCTGTAGTGATACTGCCTCGGGAACCCAAGGAGGGGTCACTGTGAGTCAGGTCTGACTCGACAGCACATAACAACAATAACAATTGTTTTGTTTGTTCAAGGTGTGTTTCCTCTGGATATTGATACTGATAATTGTTCAGGAAACTGAGCCACACCCCAAATAGTGAGTGCAGAGACCATATCTTAGTGGCCTCTATGTTTTCTTCAATTCTGTATTTCTAACAAGCTACCAGGTGATGTTGGTTGTCATAAACTAATTTTCAGTAGCAAGTTCCCAGGACACTTACTGCTGGAACTTTCTTCCTTGAATTAAAAATTGCTGTGCTCACATTTTCCCTTCTCTCTAGAACAATGCTTCTCAATTTCAGCACCACTGACATAGTAGGCTGGCTATTTTTGGGGATATGTCTGTGTGCTGGGGAGAAGGTTCTCTTGTGCACTGTAGGATGTTCAGCAGCACCCCTGGCCTCTACTTACTAGATGTCAATAGCATTCCCTGTCATGACAACCAAAAATGTTTACAAAGAAGGCCAAATGTCCCCTAGGGGGCAAAATTGGCCTGGTTTGAGAAACACTAGATCATAAACTCCCTATGAGCAGAACTGAAATGATATCTTATCTCCCCCACCCCCATTACAGGGTGTAGTATGCAACAGGCAGCTGTTGAGTGAATCCAAAACCAAACTTACTGCCATTGAGCTGATTTCAACTCACAGTTAGCCTATGATGGACAGAGAATGCTCCATAGGGTTTCCAAGACTATAAATCTTTACAGAAACAGACTGCCTCATTTTTCTTCTATGGAATGTCTAATGGGTTCGAACTGCTGAACTTTTGGTTAGTCGTTGTTGTTGTTGTTGTATGCCGTCGAGTCGGCCCCAACTCATAGCGACCCCTCCTTGGGTTTCCGAGGCAGTATCACTACGGAAGTAGGATTGCCCAACCTTAGTCAGATGCTTTAAGCACTGCACTGCCAGAACTCCTTGTTGAGTGAATAGAAGAGCCCAAAACGAAGTGAATAGAAGTAAGTTAAATCACCTTTATCAGAAAAATTCAAAGCACATATCCTACTAGTAGCATAACATACTTTTACCTAAGAAGAGTAATTATAAAACCATTCATTACAATCTGCAGTTCTTCATTTTATAGGCACTGTTTGTCAGATTATAATTTTTGAGAGCAGACACAAGACCTTCTCTGGTTAACATGATCCATTCAATATGATGCTTAATACCAGATAGATCCTTTAATACACATTTGTAGGATAAGTGAATTATAACTTTATTAGTAAATGTTAAAAATTACAATCCTTGCTGATGGTAAAGCTGTGTCTTCATCTTTGAAAGTACTAATCTATTCCGGTACCTAACAATGACAATGGTGAAATGAAATCCTGTTAGTCTCATCAAAGGTGACAGACACATTATTCAAAGATGCTATGTTGGCATGTTAGTAGTCACACCAACAGAAATGGCTCTGCAAAACAAATAATGTTGTACTAAAGAAAGTGAGGCAAAAGGGGGGGAGTAGTTATTTTAATAAGTTGGCACTAAAGTTAAAAGTTTCAAATATTATCACTTAATTAACCCCAAGTTCATAGAAGGAAGGAAGGGAGGGAGGTGAGGGAGGAAGATTGCTTTCACATGTGGAAATGTACCCACTACTTCTCTTTTTGAATTTTTTTACTTTTTCTCTGAAAAATGGTAAATTCCAAGATAGGCATTATGTGAGAGTTAAGTGTCACCTTTATACTGATCTGGTGCTATTTTTCATGTGGCTAAGACAATAATATTTTACCTCAGAATTGGACACACCGGTTGTGGTCACTTCTTTTGTTTTATCTACTTGCTGAACAAGGAGATCACAGTAGAGTCTTAGTTCCGACATTTTGGTTTTCAAATTTTCAGTGTTTTCAGCAAATTCTAGGTAACAAAATGATGATAATGAAGTTTCTCCAATGAATAAATTATTCGCTAGTTAATATACTACAGATAGAATATACAGCCCATGTCCAAAGTCAGATTTTTATAGTAGGGGTGACAGATGTGATACTGGTGATGGTACGGGTGCAAGAAAAAAAATTTTTCCAGTCTTTCGAAGTACTGTACATTATTTCATGAACCAACATATGGAATAACCACCAGTTCAAGAAGGAGACAACATGCCATCTGACCCCCTCATGTGAAGGATTCATAGAACTCAAAGCAAAGCCAAGGGTTCAGAGTTCTGGTTTCCAGTTCTGCCACAAAGTTTTTCCTGTCTGTAAAATGGGGTCATGGGTATTTATCTGCTAACACACTGCTCTGCTCATATTTCAGTAACAGCATTCTATAACATCCAATTACCACTAATAACATACATATTTTACCCAAGGGTTAGCTCAGCATGCTGCCTGTCAAGGCTAATGGTACCCTCCTGTACCTGCTGCTCCCTCATTAGCAAGATATGCCACCCACTCTGGTGCTGAGGCCTCACTACAATTATTACCATCAGTTTTCTACTCCATGGAAAAATTGCACCTTAGTACCTGCTCTAAGTCAAAACCAACAGAGTCTAGAACTTATTCCTGGTTTAGCATTAAAAAACAAGCAAGGAGGAAGTGATCTTACTTTGTCTACTTGAAGAGTTAGCATACGCAACACACCTGTCATACGACAGAAACACTTTTTCCTAGAGCTCGCTCCCCACTGTAATTTCTTCAGGTATACCTATGGGGCTGGGAGGCTGATTGGGACCCAGGAAGTAGCCCTGGCATTCTTGCCCCAGTCTAAGCCAAAAGCTGTGCTATGGTTCCCAGTAGGCCCAATGATGTTGGGTTAATGAGCATTAAACAGCAGCAATCTGATTATTAAGTATCTATCCCACCCCAGGAAAAAGGAAAGACAGGCAGGATGCTGCCACAGAAAACACTCAGATCAAAGGCTTCTCTGGAGCAGCTACTCTTTACTAAGGGTCACTTTGGTGCCAGACTAGGTGCTAGACAGTCTGCACATCACCACATTCCTCATGGCAATCTTTCTATGTAAAACCCATTGCTGTCAAGTCAGATCCGACTCATAGCGACCCCTCCTTGGGTTTCCAAGGCAATAACACTATGGAAGTAGACTGCCCAATCTTCCTTCTGAGGAATACTATTAAACTCCTTTTAAAAGATGAGAAAAATGAGGCTCACAAAGCTTGTCTATGTCAAAGTCACACAGCTACCATGATGTAAACACAACTGTCTGGCTCCAAAGCCTGCATTCTCTACACCATGATATGCTAACGAATAATAATTAGAAACAGGTCCTACTTTAACCCTTCATGATCCCTGAGACATATATCATCCACCAACATTTTCACTCTCAGGGTTCTTGGGGAAGCTGCTATCCCAGTTGTAGTATGTGCTAACTTGGTAGGGACCTGCATAGCTGCAAGAAACTGAATAAATGGGCTTCATCCCACCAACTCTACCACCAGAATCCACTTGAGACATGTGTGTCCCACATAATTATATCAAAATCTCTATTACCTCAAAAAATTTTTCCCCTTGATTCTAGTATGCCTTCCATTGCTGAAAACATACGGTACCAACAAAAAAACTCAAAGCAGAAAATAATTTGGTCACAAAAGGATTAAATTCCACTGAGGTATATAACACTTGTATGAAACAAAAAGCTGGCTAGGTGATCAGAGGCAAGATAAGCAAATTAGGAAATCCAGAGATGGGTGGTTCCCAGTGGTCTCAGACCAGAAAACAATCAACACTTGCCTTTCTCCTTCTGGGTCCTACTGTCAGTCAGGCAGGCCTTGGCTGACCCCAGGGCCACCAGCCACCGCTGTCTCTCAGCCACACTTCTGGCCTTCAGGTAGAAATACTGTTCTCCGGGGATAATCAGGTCCATACGTGTGTTATCTACGGAATGAACTGGGAGCAAGGCAAGGGGAGGTGAGAGTCAAGAAGAGCCTTATCTAGAGTAATCTCCAGCCCACTCAACTTCCTGCTCTCAACTGGTGTCTGTTACTTAAGGCTTCTTTCAAGGAAAGATGCCAACCCTGACAACTTCTCCTGGTTTACACAAAGCTCTGTTTATTCATCTCTTATTAGATGCCTCCTGTGATCTACAGGAAAAACCTCACAGTTGGCTCCAAAGCATCACTAAGTTGTTGGTTTAAAAAAGAATCACCCAGTTTTTCATGATACTTTATCAAAACAGAGAAGCAATCTCTTTTGGCTGGTGTGTATTTAAAGTACACTGGTCGAAAGCCAAAGAGGCTCGTATGGCAACAAGGAAGGGACCATTATTTATTCTTTACGATTACCAGAAAGCAATCAAGAGTGCAGTATTTATCCTTTTCCACTTCTTGACAAAAACCAAAACAAACTCGCTGCCGTTGAGTCAAATCTGACTTATAGTGACCCCTGCTGGGTTTCCTAGGCTGTAAATCTTCATGGAAATAGATTGCCCCACCTTCTTTCTGCAGAGCAGCTGGTGGGTTTAAACTGCTGACCTGGTTAGCAGCCAAGTGCCTTATGCACTATGCTACCAGAGCTCCTTCTTCCTTGGCAAGTCAACCAAAAATGTGAGCATTCTCCACAGTTCTTCAAGAGAAGAAAAAGCAAACTACACTTTCTCCTATACCCACCCACCCCCCAAATTCCCTAGATCTAACCTCTCACTTCTGAGTTGCACATTTTCTCAGGATGTCTCAAGATTCCCAAAACCAAGAAGTAAAGACTATTTGTAGGTTTTTTAGGCTTTTGCTTGTTTTCTGCATGTGGTGGTGGTGGGTATGTTGATTAAACACAGAAGTTTAAACACTGAAGTAAAAAGACTTAAATAAGTTTTGTAAATAGACCCTGGCCCCAGGTGAGCAGCTGACTAAAAAATGAGCAACAGATGAATGGTAAAGCACATTGCACACATTTATTCTGACCACCTCTTAACCAACCTCATAAAAATTGGCTACAGCTTTAGGTTTTATTTGCAAGGTTCTATTTCAGAATATGCACTGTGCATTTTGATCTGTTATATTAGGAGCTCTGGTAGCATAGTGCCTAAGGCACTTGACTGCTAACCAGAAGGCTGGCGGTTCAAACCCACCAGGCCACTCCTCGGAAGGAAGGTTGCGCATTCCTACTTCCGTAGTGATACTGCCTTGGAAACCCAAGGAGGGGTCGCTATGAGTTGGGGCCGACTTGATGGCAAATAACAACAACGTATTAGAACAGCACAGAATGGCATGTACAGGCTAGTGGGTTCCCCCTCCCCCCCAGTTTGTTAAGGAGACAGAAAGAAAAGTAAACCCTGAAAGTCTGTTTCTCACCTTGAATTTCACAGACTGCCATTTGGATGCTCCCTTTGCAGCCCTTCCAGGCATCTTCAGGAGAATCATAATAGGATAATATTCCCCCACAGAGAAGGAACCATCGAGGCTGCCAACCTGAAAACAGAAGCAAGAGCACTGTCTCAGTTACTGCATATGCGTAAGGTACCTCCCAGGACGTGGGAATAGGACCTAACCAAGATTATGAGTCCCAGTTTCTAAGGAGCTTACATTGCAAGGGAAATTCAACAAGACAGAAGCAGGTTACAAAAGACCTTGTATGTCTGTTTGCATTTTTGTAAAGTTAAAAATCACCATATTTTTTACACAATACACAGAAAATGGCATATTTTTTAGTTACACAATACAAAAAAAAAAAAGTCTGGAAGGATGAGCAAGTATAGTGATGAATCTCTAGGTAGTGGATTATGCTGCTGTTGGTTGCGTTGAGTTGACTCCGACTCTTGGCAGTCTTATGTATAACAGAATAAGGTGTATGTGATTTTTAGTTTTCCTAATACAGTACTTCCATAGTGATACTGCCTCGGAAACCCAAGGAGGGGTCGCTATGAGTCGGGTCCGACTCGACAGCACATAACAACAACAACAATACAGTACTAGTGAAACATGATTTTAAAATTTTTCTTAAATGAGTATTGTCTTCTGAATAGATTGTTACCACACACCCGCCTTCCCTAGCTCTATTAAAAAAAGTTATCTAAAACTTAGAAATGAGGCAAAAAAAATTACAATGCCCTTCCAACACTATACTAGGGTGCTTACTTAATAAGCATAGGAAAAGGTAACTTTCTGACTTACTAGGTATTGATCCACTGTATGGTGTAATCTCAAAACATTTAAGGACTTAACTACTTTTACTCCAATATCTGAAATTTTCATGGGACAAACTGTACACAGTAGAGGTCTACATCTTATTCAGTCCTTTTGTACATCCTACATTCTTCAAACTTATTTGTGTATTCCTGCTTTTGCATCTTTGCTCACACCGGATCTGCCTAAAATATCATCTCTGATTATCTTTGCATTTCTAAATACTACTATTTCCTCCATGAAGCCTTATCAAGTCTCCTGAGGTAGGTGTAGTTTTCTCCTTTTCTCTGAAATGCCATAATCCTTTATGTATATATTTCTCTCACAGGACTCTGCTGTGACTGAGGGAGCAAGAGAGAGGGCCAGTGGTGGCTTTGACTAAGCCCCAGGGCCAGGGTCAGATTAAGGCATGTAAGGACCTGAAACACTGATAATGTGCTTACTCATCCTTCGAATGGGGTATGTGAGTTATATATATATAGACACAAGTATATATATACAGTTGACCCTTGAACACCACGGGTTTGAACTGCATGGGTCCTTTTATACACAGATTGTTTTTAAGATATGGATCTTGGAGAAATTCAAGAGCTCAAAGATACTGCACTATAGGATTTAACAGAAGACAATTTGATGGAGATGAATGCTCTGAATCAGTGACAATGAGGAGCAAGACAACATAGAAGAAGCAGTGCCAGAAAACAGATTGACACTGGACAATCTGGTGGAAGGGTTCCAATTATTCAAGACTGCTCTTGACTTCTTTTATGACATTGATCCTTCTATGATATGGTCACCGAAACTAAAGCAAACAGTAGGAGGATTGATACCACATAGAAACATTTGTAGAGAAACGAGAAAGCAAAAGGCAGAAATTACAATGCATTTCCATAAAGTTACACCAAGTGTGCCTGCCTCTCCATCTCCTCTTCAACTTCCTCCATTTCCACCACCTCCAAGACAAGATGACCAACCTCTCCTCCTCCACTTCCTCCTTAGCCTACCCAACGTGAAGACAACAAGGATCAAGACCTTATTATGCTCTACTTCCGTAGTGATACTGCCTCGGAAACCCAAGGAGGGGTTGCTACAAGTCGGGTCTGACTCGATGGCACATAACAACAACAACATACTTAATAGTAAACAATCATCATGCCACACATGTAGTAAACTTACTTGTTGTGTATGTGTATGAGTATCTCTGTGTGAGAATCTAAGTGTATGGCAAGAACTGTGTTAACCAACTATTTATTATCGGTAAGGCTTCCAGTCAACAGTAGGCTGTCAGTACTTAAGGTTTTGGGGAGTCAAAAGTTATACGTGGATTTTTGACTGCATCTGTTCAAGGATCAACTGTACGTGTGTTTGTGTCTTAGCTATCCATGGTTCAACTTCTTTTTAAATATGACTTTAATATTAGCTATTGAATCCAAAAGAGGTGTACGCCGATTCAGTGGAAGGAGAGAAGTCGATTATAAAACTTTCAGTGGCTGTGGGGTACTAAGATTTTTACTATATACCACATTTCTACAAAAAGAATATTCCACATATTCTACAACAAAGAAAATGAGTCCGTCAACTCAGTTGTTTCAACAACCAGTGTGAACTTTTGTTGCTCTCTCACAAAGAAAAATAGACTTTTACCAGTTTTGCTTTAAATGGCTCATACTTTAATTTGGATGCTTGTTTTGTAATAGATGATAAAATTATAAATGAACAAATGAAAAGATACCGTAAAATAATATTTAATGATCAGGAAACAAATATTACAACAAATTACTACATATTATTTTTAGATAAATCTTTCATTTCTGACATGTTGTAATTTAAAACATTTTTTTCTATTCTCTGTTCTTACAAATCCATCAATGATTTCATCCCAATTAAGCTACTGAACAACACCTACTTCCACATATAATAAGGATAATGAATCAAGTCTTTCTTGAAACACTGCTATACACTTAGGGCTTCTGAATCTCTGTAGGGATGAAAATTATTGTCCTAATGTACAGCTGTGATCATTAAAGTTAGGAATATACATAAAGCAATTTCAACATTGGGAAATATGCATTGTATTTTATCTTTTATTATGGAACCATACCTGCCTACCTGAGTAAAATTTGTCCTTCCTTCCAGAATGTGTAAACTTAATTTTAACGTAAGAATGAAATTTTCCACACTTCTCTGTAAAGGTCTGTATTTATGCTGTTGGGATAAACTTGCATTATTTCTTGGATGCCTTCATGCATTCTTCATGAGGTACATCCACCATGTTTAAGAAGGAAAATCTATTTAAAAGAACTTCATATACTTTCATCCTTCTTTCCATGCAGATTCAAGAGTGCCAATGATGGTGTAGTATGTGGTTATATGAAATTATCTCTGGCATGCAATAGTTCTGGAGCACTTCCATCATTTACTTCTTTCTTGTGTCTTAGCTATCCATATACTTCTTTCTAATGCTTCTTTGATAGTAAACTGCTTGATAATAAGAATCTGGCAGTATTTGTTGTGTTTTCAAAACCTTTTCTTAAATCAAGTAAATACCCTGTTAATGAGTGGTAGAGATCTATGTATGTATTTAAATTTACTTCTGAATCTTGAAGAGCCTGACTCATTTGATGAAAATGCTACAATATATTATTTCACATATTCAACATAACTACAGTCTAGTGTTTTGCATTTTGTTGGTGATGTTGTCTACTTCTCTTTTGGTATTTCCTTTTTGTGTCTGGTCTTCAGAAATATTTTCTAAGGTATACAGAATCTGAATGTACAATTCCAAGACTGCACTCATTCCTACAGTATGTGCTTCCCAATGTGATTTAGAAAAGATATTTTAATAATCATTGCCTAAATGTGTGTTAAGAACTGCCCATTGGATGAAACAAGATCTGTACCTCACAGCACACACAAAAACGAACTCCAGATGGATCAAAGACTTAAATGTGAAACCTAGAACTATACAGTT
>NW_006921595.1:3688128-3696399 GCF_000298275.1 Orycteropus afer afer
AAAAAAAAAAAAAAAAAAAGAATTGCCCATTGGGGAAAGGGAAGACAATGAATTGTGTACATAAGATATAGATAACAGAGGCTAATACCAGTATACACATAATAATACATTACCATTAACACCAAACACTAGGCTACAGATAAACACACAGACAACTGAGAAGATCAGATGGGGCTCAGTGAACAGGAATATACTCTCGACCAATGATAGATTCAGCTGAGGCTAATCTTGCACAGATACTAGTGATACAAAATACTGCAATTACTGAAGCAAAAGAAGACAGACATAGAGCAATCCCTCGTAGACAGCCAGACACTGTGGGAGAGAGATCCTCCAGATCTGCTGACTCAGGACCATAGTATTGGAGGACACCAGATTGGTAAATAGCAACTGGGTTCTTAAAAGCTTTTGAGTGGCCATCTAAGATGCAGCTAATGGTCTCCTAGCGACAGAAGCAAAGAAGAGTGAAGAAAAGCACGGGCATTTGGAAACAATCAACCCTAGGACATGATGACCTCGAGACCAGAAGAACTGGATAGTGCCCTGCTACGTGCCAACCACTGGGGAAGGGATCAAAACTGGAGATCCTGGATCGAGGAGGAGGAAAAACGTGGAACAAAATCCAAAAACACAATAATGACCAGAAATACTGGTTGGATGGAGTCTGGTGGGACCCCAAAGACTATGGCCCTGGGATACACTTCAGGCCTGGGATAAAACTCACTCCCAAGGGCTGGCTGTCAGCCCAACAGTAAATAAGACTTACATGCAGGACACCCAATCCAGGGCAATGCACCCACCTACTCTACAGAGATACATCCCTTGGAGCAATCAGCTATGGGGCAACAGAGGGGCAACATTCACATGAAGGAAAAGCTGGACAGACAGAAGGGCATAACTAAGAAGGGCATGGGGGGAGGTGTAGTTACTAGGAAGGGAGAGGAGAGTGGGTTAGGGTTGCGGATGGTAACTGGGGAGGGAAACCAAATGTACATAAAATGTTGACCCTAAAACAAATTCTGCTCCGTTAATTTGCACCTAAAGCACAATTAAAAAATAAATAAATAAACAAACATATAATGCTATTAAAAAAAAAAAGAGGAATTGCCCATTGGTTAGGAAAGGCACAAAAAAATGTGTACAGGAACTGAACAGTAGAAAAGAAATCAACCTCTTCTGGACAATTTACTGCACTGGGTCTTACAAGATGAAGCAAATGTGCTGCACATGGTATGAAATCATAGCATATCCATTACGTTCTAAAACTTTCTGCTGCTTGCCTTTATAATGCCCTGACATACTGGCAGCACTGTCACAGGACAAGCCTCTTCAATCAGAAAAATCCATTTTCCAAATTTCTCATAGTGAAGTATTTGATTTGTAATTTCTTCACCAGTATGATTTCGTAAGCTAGGATAAATCACTCAATAGTTTTTCAATCTGTTGGAGATAGGTATCTTAAAACAACACTTAGCTGATCTATATGAAAAACAGCAGGAGTGGAATCTACAAACTGAATATTTGCGCTGAAAACAGTTTATTGACTTTATCACTTATTGAGTTTATTAATTGTTCACACCTTGTTTTAGACATGTCTGATGAGTTGCCCTTTCCTGTGTTACCATATTTTGAGATATGACCTGCCTAAAAAAAAGATCAAACTGAACAAGTTCAAGTGAACCCCCAAAATTTTCATTTTGTGGGGGACCCAAATATTTCTTCCTTGAAAAAACAGTCCACGTTCAGTGATTGTATGACAGCAACTATACAATGCAAAACGGCTTTCCAATATTGACACTTTCTATTTGTGTTTCCAGTTCATGAATTAAGACAAAACCATGCCTTTGGTTTAAATATGACAATACATATTCTCAGTGGATTGAACTGTTTTCAGTTACACCAATTTGATTTACACCAATTGCTGAATCTACCTATATCAAGTCGAAAATAAAATGATGTAGGACTGAATAGTTTGCAAACAAAATAAACAGAGCCAAATGACGGAGAATACACCATTAGTTTTACATCCTACAAACATACTCTATGTTTACTATACATAAATTTTTCACACAAATTTTCAAATGGTCCACTGTGATGCTGACAATCTCTCAGCTCTCTTTCAATCCAATAATTTACATCATTAGAAGAAAAATTATTTCACAAAGCAGGATCTGTACTTCTGTTATTCATGGGTCTGAGATGTAATTTTAGATTCTAAAATCTTTTTGCCTTCTACATCATTGTTGATTTTTTACTACACTACAATTAGCATTGCTATCAGTAATTTCAGCATTAACAGTACTAGTAAAATGATTTGCATCCATTAAACTCAAGCATTCAACAGAAGTCTCTTCTGACTTATTACATTTAAAAAGGAAGTTAATTTTGGAATTGTCTTTAGGAATCCACAGATCATTTCCTTTTTATCTTCTGTGAGTTTTTATTTTTGTGTTCCACTTAGTTGTCATTTCATATTAAAAAAAAACCAAAAAACCAAACTCATTGCTGTTAAGTCGATTTGACTCATACTGACCCCTCCTTGGGTTTCCAAGGTGGTATCTCTATGAAAGTAGATTGCCCAATCTTTCTTCTGAGGAGTGGCTGGTGGGTTTGAATTGCCAGCCTTCTGGTTAGCAGTAAATGCCTTAGGTACTATGCCACCAGAGCTTACCTGGACAGAAAATTATCTCAATTTTCAAATTTGGTTCTGGTTGGGCAATCCTACTTCCGTATGATACTGCCTCGGAAACCCAAGGAGGGGGCGCTATGAGTCAGGGCTGACTTGACGGCTCATAACAACAACAACAAATAGCAAACAAAAAGGTGCTGTAGTGGTGTACTGGATAAGGCATTGGTTGCTAACCAGAAAGTCAGAGGTTCAAACCTACCAGCCATTCCACCAAAGGAAGATGGGGCAATCTATTTCTGTAAAGATTTACAGTTTTGGAAACCCAATGGGAGTTGCTATGAGTTGAATCAACTCAGTGGCAGTGAGTTTCAGTGAGTGTCTTTTTTTTTTTTTTTTGAGTAATAAATAAAAGGAGCTCTGGTGGTGTAGTGGTTAAAGCATTTGGCTGCCAGTCAAAAGGTCAGTGGTTAGAACTCACCAGCTGCTCCACAGAAGAAAGATGGGGCAGTCTGCTTCTGTAAAGATTTAGGGGGTCACCAAGAGTCAGAATCGACTCAATGGCAGGGAGTTTGGTTTTACAGCAAATAAATTTGAATAATTAAAAATGTGTAAAATGCAATTTACATTTGAATTTAGATGTTAACACAAATATTTATATTTGAAAATTCATAAGTGGAAAAAAAGACTTGGAACATGTAATTTTGTTCTTCAGATCTAAGACAGTCAAAAGAAATAGTAATTACAAGGCAATAATTTCATCAGATGAAATTATTCAGAAATAATTATTTTATTCAGAAATAATTTCATTTGTTGTCATAACGATGTTTGTTGGTGGGCCTTTCACACATCTCCATGAGTATTTTTTGTTTTAAAATAATACTTAAAAACTTGTACACTCACTTTCTGTCCTCTGAAGTTGCATCTTCACAGTTCATTGGACTACTGCTGATACTTGATGGGGGTGAAAGTGATCACAAACAGCATGATACAAATACAACAGAATGCTCAAACTAAAGATGTACTTTGGTTCCCTTTGTGCAAGACAGGACCAGACAGGTCATGAGTCACATGATTTTAGTGCCCCTGGTGTGTTTTTATGTGACAGATGAGAAAGAACTAAATGTGAGTTTATACTCAGTTGGTCAAAAATGGAAAGGAAAACATAAATGTTATCACATACAAAATTTGTAAAATGTACACTTTATTTCTTTGTAGGATTGTTCAACTCCTATATTGCAGAGATACATACATTAACTGATGTAAGAATAGCATCACTTCTCAATGAGTAAGTTTGTTTTGTGAGGCATAACAACATTAATCAATTTCTTAAAAGATAGTCTGAGGGAAAATGGAAAATAACATACATTTATACAATTTTTATTATGTAAATATTTGTTTATTTCATCAAGAATTATTCAATTTCCTTACATGGAGAATACATAAATATTCTGATAAAATATATATGTAATGTTCTGATAAATGACCTTTTTTGCTTTTGTGGAAGACAAATTTAGAAATACACTCAATGTTGCAAAACAGAAATATATTTTGCATGGTAAATAATGAATTTTGCATCCTCTTAATGTGCCAAATACTTATCAGCATATAGAGAGTAATATCAAGCACTGTATCCCACAAAACAATAAAAAGCAAAATTCAGTTGATATACACATTAAAACTTTTCATATCAGATAAATATTAATGTTCCCAGTATTTTTTAAAGATGTTTGCTATGTTAGTATTACATTATTACTCATGCTAGTATTATATTAAATACATTCTAGAGATTGTATATGCCAACCACATATTAAAGTTATAAATATTATTGTTTATAAACTTAGGACATAACTGTACATAAATGCTATAGTTAAAAAGTAACTTGATTGAGTTCATTGCAGGGGTGACTTACTCAAGTTCCTTCAGTTTTTTTGTGTCATCTGGGCTGCAGTTCCCATTGGCTGCTTACCAAGAAGTGTGCAAGAGCATATCCTCGTGTTCATACTATGGCAAAGAACAGTGCTGGCCTTTTGGCTAGAGTTGCTGGATCAGCAGACATGGACATACAAGATGGTTCTCAAAATGAAACAGAGAACTGTTACTTATTAATATACTCTGTCCTTGCCCAGTAACAACTCAGGTTGGACCCAGTTGCATACTGCATGAAGGTGGTAAAAGTTAAACTCAACAGCCCACCCTTACTTCTTATTTATCAGAAAGAAATAGTACACACTTAGGAGACCTTCTCAGATAAGGAGTTTCAATTACTCAGTAAGGAATAGTAGACAGATGTCAATGATGGTGTTTAAGTGATAGCGGCTTCACAGTTTAAATAATGTTATAGGTGGGTGCCCTCATAACCCTGCATGAACTTTATTTCCAGCTGGCACATTCTCACACTGAAGGTGGTCATCGATTTCATTTAGTGCCCTGCCAGTTCCTTTTTACCGAGGCACTCACTCTTTGTGTCCTGTTTGCTTGGCCATCTATGGGTCCTTGCTTTGGACAACTGGTGTCCTTATTTTAAGATCACCTTGCTTATTGAGTAATCCATCCCTGCCCAGGGCTGCTCAGGAACAGAAGTTTGATGAGCCCTTGGTCACCGATTCACACAAATCAAGTGCACATACACCAAATGACGTCAAAAGGATGTGAATTATTAACTGAAAGCAGGAGATTAGTGTACTTTCTGGAGCACCCTGAGCCTGGGACTGTGGTACAGGCAAACTAAATTTATAATCAGGAAACTGAATAGTCAGCACTAAATCTGAGCACAAACCAGGTGGGCAGGTGAGATGTTCCACTCACTGTTTACTTTTGTCTGCTTTTCTAGGGCCTAAAATTCATCAGCCTGCCAGGTATTATGTCTCTCTTTCCTTAACAAATGTGGGTAAACACTGATTTTCAACACCCCCCCACCAACAACTCATTCCAGTCACTGATATATTCTACAATCAGCCCTTTCTTGCCAAAGAGAAGTAATCTTTTTTAAAAGTACTTTTCTAAAAGTTTATTTTCCTCTAGCTACATTTTATATGGGGTACTTACTACCCAGGAAGGCACCTTGACCCTATACTGGATGTCAGGAGCCACATGCCCTTATCTCTACACTGGCACAAGTCAGTTCTTGGTTGGCAAATCTCTTGGGATGAACTTGTAAATTTTTATTTCAGAAGGTGATGTTTCCTGACTTCGGCGTCATATTATACAGAAACTCTCAACTTGAAAGCTACTATACTTTGCATAAACAATAAAACAAAAACAACCAACCAGTTGCCATGGGTTTGACTGACTCATGATGACAACATGTGTATCAGAGTACAACTGTGATCCACAAGGCTTTCAAAGGCTGATTTTTTTTTTCTAATTTATTTATTTATTTTGATTTTGATTTGGGTGAAGATTTACAGAGCAAATTCACTTTCCATACAGCAGTTCACATATACTTTGTCTCATGTCATTGACCACAGTTTACCACAATGCAACAGCTCCCCTCCCACTTCCTCACCATAGTTATTTACCACTTCCCAGTGTCCATTCCTCCTCCATACTCTCCTACCCCCTGAGCAGTCTCCCTGTGCATAAGCAGCCCTTCCTTCTCCCATGACTGTTCTCTCTAGGGCGTGTGTCTACTTGAGGTAAATGTTTAACTCACATGCCTGTACTTTGTTTGGCTGGAAACAACAGGTGTGGGTTCAATTCCAGACCTGAAGGGCAGCTAGGGGCCATAGTCTCAGTGGTTCCACCAGGCTCTATTGGACCAGCAAACCTGGTCCCTACCTTTTTTTTTTTTCCTCCAAATGATTTTGAGTTTTGTTTCACATTGTTCTCCCTCTCTATCCAGGATCTCCTACATCCCTTCCAAATGAATGACCGTGGTAGCCAGGCACCATCTAGTACTTCTGGTCTCATAGTTGTATAGGTTGTAGATCAGATGGTGTACCAGTTGCTAGGACTGATTGTTTCCATCAATTTTGGTTTTCTTCTTTCTTCTTTGCTCTTGATGAGGAGAGACCCATCGTTGCATTTAGATGGCAGCTTGCTACCTTTTAAGATCCCAGTCGCTACTTGCCAAAGTAGGAGGTGGAACAATGTTTTCTATAATGTGTTATGCCAATTGAGCTTGGTGTCCCCTGTGACTATGGTCCCAAGTCCGCAGGTTCAACTACTCAGTCGCTCTGGGTAGCTGGCTGTGACCAAGCAGTGACCACAACCTTGCCCCTTGTCAGCTCTACTATACACCTGGGAATTCTGATCATTCACATAAACTTATAGGACCATTGTCTGACAATGGCTGATTTTTCAGAAATTGATCATCAGGCCTTTATTCTGAGATGCTCTGGGTGGCCTGAAACCTCCAACCAACCTTTCAATTGAGCAGCAGAGCGAGTTAACCTCACACACCACTCAGTGACTATGCATAAACATTATTATGCAGGAAATCAAATGGATCACCAGATGATGGCTTACTGAAATAGAATCAGTGGTCCTGAAATTAGACATTACTATTCAGGTTTTGGCCCTTGTGTTAGACTGGGTTCTCTAGAGAAACAAAAACCAGCAAAGCTTATATATACATATATAAAGAGAGAGAGAAAGTTATCTTAGGAAAATGGCTCACAAATGTATAGAAGCAGGCAAGTCCAAAGTCCCTGGAGCAAACGTCAGTCTGGCGGCTTTTCCTAGCTTCCACAACCACAGGAGCCAAGAAACTCAAGGCTGGCAGGCAGTACACTGGCTGTTGACTCCAACGAATGACGAATCCAAGATCTCCAGGCCAAACGGTGGACTGTTCTCTCATGGACAGTTGTAGACAGCACAACAGAATCCCAATCCACAGAATACTGTCTCTCTTCCCAGGATGGCAGATTGAGCAGTGGTGGTAGCCAAATCAGCCTTGGTAAATGGGAGTCCATGTTGCTGAGCCCATGCATCCCTGCCACCATGGCTACTTTGTTCATGAGCCCATTGAGCAATGACAGGAGTAGCTGGGGAAAAAGGGTGGCTGGTTTCTACTGAACGTGTCATCCTATCCACCTGTTTGTTAAAGTCCTCTTCTGATGAGGTCACTTTTTGGTGGGCATTCACATGAGACACAAATACTTTTACTCCTTTGGCCCACTCAGAGAGATCTATCCACGTGTCTCTTCCCCATACATTCTTCTCACCAATCTTCCAATCATGCTCCTTTCAAGTCCCAGACTATCCAGCTACGCCATTAGCCACAGCCCAAGAATCCGTATATAATTGCACATTTGGCCACTTCTTGTTCCATGCAAAGTGAACAGCCATATGCATGGCTCGAAGTTCTGCCCATTGGGAGGATTTCCCTTCACCACTGTCCTTTAAAGAAGTCCCAGAAAGGGGCTGTAGTGCCTCTACTGCCCACTTTTGAATGGTGCCTGCATATTGCGCAGAACCATCTGTAAACCAGGCACAAGTTTTCTCTTCCTCAGTCAACTGATCATAAGGGTCTCCCTATGAGGCCATAGGTGCAGAGTGGGACAGGGAAGGTAATGTGACTGGAGTGGAGACCATAGGCATTTGGGCCACTTCCTCATGCAACTTACTTGTGCCTTCAGGTCCTGCTTGAGCCGGATTTCTGATATACCACTTCCATTTAATGATGGAGTGCTGCTATGCAC
>NW_006921595.1:3696709-3704132 GCF_000298275.1 Orycteropus afer afer
AGCTTTCTGAGTCACTTGATAAATAGGCTGCAGCAACACACCCAAATGAGGGATATGTTGCCTCCAAAATCCAAAGAGACCCACCAGACATTGTGCCTCCTTTTTAGTTGTGGAGGAAACCAGATACAATAACTTATCCTTCACTTTAATAGGAATATCTTGACATGCCCCACACCATTGGACCCCTAGAAATGTCACTGAGGTAGAAGGTGACTGAATTTTTGTTGGGTTAATTTCCCAACCTCTAGCATGCATATGTCTCACCAGTAAGTCTAGAGTCTTTGATACTTCTTCTTTTAGGTCCAATCAGCATAATGTCATCAATATAATGGACCTGTGTGATGTCTTGTGGAAGGGAAAGGCGATCAAGATCCCTACGGACTAAATTATGACATAGTGCCGGGGAGTTGATATACCCCTGAGGAAGGACTGTGAAAGTATACTGTTGGCCTTGGCCTTGCCAGCTGAAGGCAAACTGCTTCTGATGGTCTTTTGAAATTGGTATCGAGAAAAAGGCACTGGCCAGATCAATAGCTGCATACCAAGTACCAGGAGATGTACTAATTTGCTCAAGTGATGAAACCACATCAGGAAGAGCAGCTGCAATTGGAGTCACCAACTGATTAAGGTACGATAATCTACTGTCATTCTCCAAGATCCATCTGTTTTTTGCACAAGCCAAATAGGTGAATTAAATGGCGATGTGGTGGGAATCACCACCCCTGTATCCCTCAAGTCCTTGATGGTGGCAGTAATCTCTGTAACTCCTCCAGGGATGTGGTACTGCTTTTGGTTTACTATTTTTGTAGATAGAGGCAGTTCTAATGGCTTCCACTTGGCTTTTCCTATCATAATAGCCCTTACTCCACATGTCAGAGAGCCAATGTGGCAATTCTGCCAATTGCTGAGTATATCTATTCCAATTATGCATTCTGGCACTACGGCAATCACTACAGGACGGGTTCGGAGACCCACTATGAGACGCATCTTAGCTGAAACTCCATCAATAACTTGACCTCCATATGCCCCCACTCTGACTGGTGGGTCACAATGACACTTGTGTCTCCTGGAATTAGTGTCAATTCAGAGCCAGTGTCCAGTAATCCCTGAAAAGTCTGATTATTTCCTTTTCCCCAATGAACAGTCACTCTTGTAAAAGGCCTCAGATCCCTTTGGGGAAGGCTAGGAGAAAGACTGACATTATAGATTTTTGGCAATGTAGTAGGGTCCTTCCTCAAAGGGACCTGGCCTCCCCTTCATTCAAGGGGTTGTGGGTCTGTAAACTGACTCAAGTCTGGGAACTGATTGAGAGGTTGTGACTCTGTATTCTGGCGATTCAATCTAGGTTGCTGTTCACGTGACCTAGAATTCTTCTGTCTATACAGATCAAGTAAATATTTAGTAGGCTTGCCATGTATTTCACTACTAGGAACACTATGAGCAAGTAGCTAATGCCATAATTCCACATGAGTCAGACTATTCTGATTAGAGTTCCAACTCTGCTGTCCATTATGGTAACCACGTCCACCTTGCCTTTGTTGATTAACTGCTGCCACTTGGCCCCTACTACCATGGGGTCCAGTCAGCCCCATTGTAGTTAAGTGTTTTAGTTCATAGGGAAGTTCCCACTGTCAAATCAGGTTTACATAAAATAGCAATCACAGGAGTCTTCAAGGATGTTGGAGCTCTCTTCACAAATTTATTCCTCACTGTGCTGGTAAAAGGCGTGTCTTCTAGACTCTCCATTTCTGGCTCCAGGGGTCTAATCTGATAAATCCATTCTAACAGGCCAATTTTCCCAAGCCTCTGGATACCTTCTTCTACATTATACCAAGGCAGGTCTGGTACTTCAGCTTGACTTAAGGTAGACCACCACATAATCCATGCCTCAGTAAGCCAACGAAATAAACTATTAGATCCTTTCCTAACCTCTCAAGCTGAGACACTGAATGAAGAATCCATACTTACTGGGCCTAAATCGATAAACTCAGACTGATCCAATGTTACATTCCTTGCACCATTATCCCACACCCTCAGTAGCCATTCCCATACATATTCTTCAGATTTCTCTCTGTACATGTTAGCAAAATCAAGTAGGTCTTTTTGGGTACAGCATATCACCTTCTCAGTCACACTTTCTATTTCACCTCTTGGGGCTCGCTTGGACTTGACTTCAGTTATGGATCTCGTAGACACAATGGGTGTTTGAGGCAGTTCCTGAGAGCATTCAGGAATGTCTTCCATGGCCTCTGCCTCAAACAATGACTCAGCAGGAACAGCTGAGTTAATTCCATCAAACTGAGGGGGAGGGGATAATGGTTTTACAGTAATCCGTTCAGATGGGAGGGATTCAACAGAATTTACAGGCTCCATATCCTGATCTTCCTGACTATCTGTCCATATGTCCCCATTCCAGGTAGCAGGATCCCATTTTTTTCCAATCAGTGCCCTCACTTTAACACCAAACACCGTTCTGGATTGGCAATTTAGTTGGCATTGTAATTCAGAGACCTTTACAATAAGAATCTGGGTTTGGTTTTCAGCAGTATCAGCTCTGTTACTAGAAGATATAAGGCTTTCTTTCAGAGCACAACTGGAAGCACTGAGGTCTTTTGTGCGGCGCTTAAGCTGAGACTCAGCAGCTTTGAGCTCATCTCCCTCTTTCACCAGTTTGTCCAGTGTAAGCAGGACCAACCAACCAGCTTCCTTATATTCCTCATTCTGACAAAATTTCAGAAAGCTAGCAAATATCTGATCACCCAGAGTGACACTTCTCACAAGTACCTGATCTACTGCTGGTGCTATTTTGCGTATTAATTTTGCCACCTCACGCCACGGATTAGTAGGGCCCTTTTTACTAGCAGACGCAGAATCACTAGTGTTATTAAAATTAATCAAACTGGAGAACCAATCTAGGAAGCCCATCCTTATGATTTGTCTCTCTAGAACCACTACTGGTACCAAATGTGTTAGACTGGGTTCTCCAGAGAAAAAAAAACCTGCAAAGCTTATATATATATATATAAAGAGAGAGAGAAATTTATCTTAGGAAAATGGCTCACAAATGTATAGAAGCCGGCAAGTCCAAAGTCCCTGGAGCAAACGTCAGGCTGGAGGCTTTTCCTAGCTTCTGCAACCACAGGAGCTGAGAAGCTCAAGGCTGGCAGGCAGTACGCTGGCTGTTGACTCCAACGAATGATGAATCCAAGATCTCCAGGCCAAATGGTGGACCGCTCACTCATGGACAGTTGTAGGCAGCACAACAGAATCCCGATCCACAGAAGAATGTCTCTCTTCCCAGGATGTCCCTGAATATCCTGGAAGCAGGCCACATCCCTAGGGAAACTCCCCTTGAACAGACTGGCCACTCAAAACACAGTCATCTGATCCCATCATGGGAACAACCACACAGAACTGGGGTCCAGCCAAGGTGACACACAGCTCCAACTGTCACAGCCCTTCTCAAGGGAGTCTAATCATCTATCTTAGGCTACCTCCCCTCTCTGAAACAAAAGAATCAATTTCTGAGAACCTGAGAGATGGAAGGGGCTTTTGAAATCACCCAATCCAACCAGATACGGAAACCAAGCTCAGGTAGATTAAGTACCGACCTACCTAAGGTCATGCAGGAAATACACAGCAGAGGTAAGAAGAAAACCTTATCTTTCTATCCTTCCTGGCACAGTAACTCAAAAACTTTGGCTCCTCACTTCTAGAAAGCTCTCTTGATGTAGAACAGGAGCAACTTCTTACAGCTCAATTTCCATGACCCTGGTTGGTGTTAACAGTTCCCAGGTCTGTGGGTTTGGGGCAGAAGACATTCAGGACATGCTCAGTTACTATGTCAAATTTGGACCCCATGAGTTTTTACATACACCATTATTTTACATCACACAAAAAAGAAAAAATACTTTCCAATTAAACAACAACGACATAGCCCTGACTGTAAGATGCTTCCGGGTCTGGGAGTTGTTAAAATGTGAAATAATTTGTCTTAAACTGAAAAAAATATGGCACTAAACTAGTTTTGGCCTACAGGAATCTGAGAAATGTTAAACACATACATAGCATAGCTGCACTAAATTCTGAAAATAGTAGGTATTTTATAATGGTACCTGAAACAGTATCTTTCCAGTAACAGGTTCTGTGTTACGTAATAGCAGTTTAATATATCACCATTTTTATTTTACAGAGTTTGGAACTACAGAAATTGTGACCAAGAGAAGCTTTTGTTTATAAGCATAAAGTTCCTGGACTTTCAGAAGACACATTAAGAGTCACACTTCCATTATACATTATTTAAATGCAGAGTGATGGAGAATGCAGATCAGTATGGGACACACTACTCTTTCACAATGTCTACTGCCAGGAAGCTAGACTACACTTCAGGAATGATGAATTGTACTAGAAACAAGGTAAGGATGATGGCGAGGCCATTAATCTGCCTCCTGTTTTAAATTAATCTGCAGATGCTCAGAAATCATGAAACATTCAAGGTAAGAGAAGGACAGTTGAAAATTGTGGATCTGTATTAGTCCCTACTCCCTTAGATTGCCATCATGCTATCTTCCTGTTCTTCCCTTTCTTTTTTTCAAAATTTTGCCATCCTCTAGAGATGCGAGCTCTGGTGGACCTAAGGCACTTGACTGCTAACCAGAAGGCTGGTGGTTCAAACCCACCAGCCACTCCTCAGAAGGAAAGTTGGGCAATCTACTTCTGTAGTGATACTGCCTCAGAAACCCAAGGAGGGGTCTCTATGAGTCGGATCTCACTTGACAGTACTTTTTTTTTTTGGTTATACTAGACATGAAATATGAAAAGAGACTCCAATGAGCAGGAAAGAATTTTAGCCTAGCTACCACTGCCAAGGATGGAACAGGTGAAAAAAATTTTTTTAATGCTGATTTCATACATTTTGTATTGTCCTGAATTTTTTACTATAGAAGGTACACTGGACATTTATTTTTGGCAACCCTGCCTACCTATATCCATCCCCGTTGTCATTGCTGAAATTCCCCTTATCCACATTCATACTTTTAGCTTGGGTAGGACTGCCCCACTCCCAGCTCCAGGATGGGCATGTGACTCAGGACTGATTAGAATTTCATAGCCTCTGTCCTTAATGATTATATTTTCAGTATAGGCAACTGACCCAATCAACGATATTGTAGGACTTTTGCGGTGACTAGGGAAAAGGAGACAGTAATAGAAGACAGTCTCGTTTACCGTGTTGGTCTTGCAGACGTATGCCTGGAATAGCAAACAGTTATTGTGCCATCACATGGACCTAAACATGATTCTGACGTAAAGGTAAGGAGGCTGGAAGAAGAGAGGGAGAAGGAAGCAAGTCTGGATGACAATGTTTGAACTTTTCAATCACACCATGTCATGCATGAAGGTAAGATACTCCCTGCACATTTCAGTTACGTGAACCAATAAATGCCTTTTTTTTTAACTTAAGTTTATTTGAGTTGGGTTTTTTTACAAACAAGATTTCAAATGTAGTAATAATCATCTCAATTAACGGAAAAAATACTTGACAAAATCTAACATCCTTTTATGATAAAAATATTCAATGAACTAGGAAGAGAATGTAACTTCCTCAAGCTGATAAAGGTTATTTTTAACTGAAAGCTAACATCATAATTAGTGGTTAAAAATGGGACACTTTCTCTTAAAATCAGGCAGAAGGAAGTATCATATTCATTATTGCCATACCATTTCTACTCAACACTGCACTGGAGGTTTACTGGAAAATGAGGCAATAAAATAAAATAAAGGTATCCAGCATGAAAAGGAAGCAGCACACTCTTGTATATAGAAAATTCTAAGGAATCCACTAAAAACATGATTAAAACCATAAACGAGTTTAGCAAGATTGCAGGATGTAAGGTCAATAAATAACTTCCAATTTTATTTCTATACCTTACCAAGATGCAATCTGAAAATAAAGTTAAGAAAATAGCTTCATTTACAATAACATAAAAAGAATAAAATACTTCGAATAAATTTAAAAGAAGTGTAAAATTATACTTTATACTCTGAAAACTGTTAAACATTGTGGAATTAATTAAGAAGACCTAAATAAATGGAAAGATATCCCACATTCATAGATTAGAAGACTTAAGATTGTTTAGATGGACATATTACCCAAATTGATCTACTGATTCAGCACAGTCTCTATCAGAATCACAGTTGGATTCTTTGTAGAAATTGACAAACAGACGCTATAATTCACCCTTTTTTTTTTTTTACAACAGAAAAAAAAAAAAAACTTGAGAGGTCTCACTCTTCCAATTTCAAAACTTACTACAAAGCCACAGTCATTAAGACAGTGTAGTACTAGCATTAAAAAAAAACATATGTACATGAATGGAATAGAATTAAGACTCCAGGAACAACTTTTTATAATTACAGTCAGTTGATCTTCAACAACAGTGCCAAGATAATTCAATTGGGGCAGGGGTTAGAAAATCTTTTCAACAAATGGTGTTGGAACAACTGGATACGCCAAATGCAAAGGAATGAGGTTGGATCCCTAAATCACACCATATAAACAAAATTAATTCAAAATGGACCAAATGTATTGAAACATAGGAATAAATCTTCCTGACCTTGGATTTGGCAGTAAGTTTCTTAGATATGACATCAAAAGTATAAGTAACAAATGAAACACTAAATTGGACTTTCAAAACGAAAAACTTTTGTGTGTCAAAAACAAAATTTAAAAGTTTTGGTGTAAAAAATACTACTACAAGTGTGAAAAGATAATGCATAGGACAGGATATCTGCAAATCATGTATCTGATAAAGGACTTGAATCAATAATACATCAAAAAAAAAAAAACTCTGATAACTCAATAATAAAAAGACAATCCAATTTAAAAATGGGTAAAAGATTGGAATAGACATTTATCCAAAGAAGATATGCACAAGAAAAGATATTCAACATAACTAGTCATAAGGAAATTCCACTAAGTATACACCTAAGAGAAATAAAAACATGTATCTATAAAAAACTTGTACATGAATGTTTATAGTATCATTATTCATAGCAGCTAAACGATGGAAACAACCCAAATCAACTGATGAATGAATAAACAAAACGTGGTATATGCATACAATGGAATATTATTCTGTCATGAACAGGAATGAAATACTGATAAATGATTCAACATGGGTGAATCTTGAAAACATGCTAAATGAAAGAAGCCAATCACTAAAGACCACATATTTATGGTTCCATTTATATGAAATGTCCAGAACAGGCAAGTGGATTAGAGACAAGTAGATTAGCAGGAGGAATGAGGAGACAGGAGAGTGACAGTTAAAGGGTATTGGGCTTCTATTTGGGATAATGAAAATGTTCTAAAGTTGAGCGGGGTGCCTTTTGCACAACTTTATGACACCACTGAATTGTACAC
>NW_006921595.1:3735106-3773077 GCF_000298275.1 Orycteropus afer afer
GTGGGGGTGGGGTGGGGTTGTGTGGTTTAGCAAAAAAATAGCATATAACATATGTGTTACCTGAAAAAAAGTATGGTATAATTCCATCTGAAAGAAATGGAGTAGATTCTCAAGCAAATGAAATTTTGCTTCTCTTGGTGTAATAGGAACACTGACATAGGTCAGTCTTCTCTCTGGCTAACTCTGTAAGTATTATCTGTATCTGCATCTTTCCTTATACTGCCACACACTCCATAAGCCAACTTGAAAATTAATTCAGAGAAATGCCCTAGTATCATGGTATTTTTTTGGCCATCCTTCCCTGTTGTCTCTTTCACCTGTCTTCTGCCCAATAATGGCTTCTGTTGTTGTTAGGTGCCATTGAGTCAGTTTCAACTCATACCAACCCTACGTAAACAGAATGAAACACTGGCTGGTCCTGCACCATTCTCACAATCACTGCGTGCATCAGTCCATCACTGCAGCCACTGTGTCAATCCATCTCGTTGAAGGTCTTCTTTTTTACTGACCTTCTACTTTACCCAGCATCATATCCTTCTCCAGGAACTGTGCCTTCTGATAATATGACCAAAGTATGAGAGATCAAGTCTGGCATTGTCACTTCTAAGGAGCATTCCAAACAATAGCTAGCCTGTTTTACTGTTTGCCTCAAATCTTTTCTAAAGAGAATTTCATTGGCTTTTGTTCAATCAATACAAGATGAAAGTAATAGTAACAGGAAGTGGTATGATTAAACATTGGGAGTACAGTCAGAAAACAATGGTTCTCAGGCTTCATCAACCCACACACCACTTCAATGACATAAAACACTCCAACCACATCACATATCACAATCCATGGGAAGACTGGTGCCACTTTTGATGAGGTGCAAATGAAGTCTAAGATTTTCTAAGTTTCTTAACAAATAATTTTTGATGGAAGCAAATGTATAGACAAACTAGTGGTATACAGAATTAATTACATGATCTATAATCAACACTCATCCAAAAGGCAGCCATATGACTGTCTTAATTCTGTAGAGTCAACTTCAAAATTCCGCTGTAGTTTAGTATTTTCCTTTATAATTTATATCCCTCTGACCTCCAAAAAGTGAGCCCTGGTGGTGCAGTGCTTAAGTGCTCAGCTGCTAACCAAAAGGTCAGCAGTTCAAGACTCCCAGGAGAAAGATATGATGGTCTGCTTCCATAAAAATTTACAGCCTTGGAAAAATCCTATGGGGCAGTTCCACTATGTCCTACAGGGTTGCTATAAGTTAGAATTTACTCAACGGCAATTGATTCTTTTTTTTTTTAAATGTCCAAAAGGGGGATTTAAGGAATACTGGGAACATACATTCTCAGAAGCCACAATAAACCACAATTTGCACAAAGAAAGTCTAAATACACAGAGACTGAATTTTCCTGGCATCATTAATCAAAACAGCTACTCAGGCATGTTCACATATACTTTAATCTTTACAACAAACCTAGCTATTATTATTGCTATTATTTAACTTATTATTTTAAAACTGAAGCTAAGGGGAATTAATTTAAATAACATGCTCAAGGTGTCAGCTCTAGTAGGTAACAGAGCAAAAGAGTAAATTCAAGACTTTCTGACTCAAACCTTTTGCACTTAGCCACTCAAATACACTGTCCTAAGTCCTTGCCACTGAAATTGAACTGCATAGAGTTGACTACATGCAAAAGAATGTTGTACCTCACATGATATACAAAATTTAATTCAAGATGAATCAAAAGCCTAGATATAAGAACTAAAAGTATGAAGTGTTCTGGAATTCCCATTTTCCGCAATGGCATCCATAATTTGTTAGGATCCACACAATCGAATGCCTGTGCATAGTCAGTAATATACAGGTAAAAAACTTTCTGGTATTCTTTGCTTTCAGTCAAGACCATCTGACTTCAGCAATTTCCCTTGTTCTACTCCCTCTTCTGAATCTGGCTTGAATTTCTAGCAATTCCCTGTCTACCAGTACTGCTGCAACCATTTTTGAATTATCTTCAGTAAAAGTTTACTTAGGTGTGATATTAATGATACCAAGAACCAAACTCATTGCCGTCAAGTCAACTAAACTCACAGCATAAATATTTATGACCTTGGGTTAAACAATGTTCTCTTAGATATGACACCAAGAATACAGTCAATAAAAGAAATACTGACAACCTGGAGTACATCAAAATTAAAAACTTTTGTGTTGCAAATGATACTAGTAAGAAAGTAGCAAGATAACCTAGAGAATAGGAAAAATATTTGTAAATCATTTATCTGATAAGCAACTTGTATCTAGAGATATAAAGGACTCTTACAACTCAATAATAAAAAGAAAAATAGCCAAATTTAAAAATGGGTGGTTTGTGTTCTACTACTAACTAAAAGCTGGCAGCTCAAACACATTCAGCAGTACTGAAGAAAGGCCTCGTGATCTATTTCTGTAAAGATTACAACCAAGAAAACCTTTGGGAATTCAGTTCTACTCTGTAATACATGGGGTCACCGTGAGTCAGGACAGGCTGAATGGCAACAGGTTTTTTTTTAGTAAAACTACCTGCCACGGAGTTGATTCCAATTTATAGCAACCCTATAGAACAGAGTAGAACTGTTCCATAGGGTTTCCAAGGCTGTAAATGCAAACATGTTTACACAAAAACTTTAATACTTTAAAGAGGTCTTTTGCAGCAGGCTTGTCCAATCCAATACATCAGTTAATTACATGACTCCTGCTTTCACGGGCATTGATTATGAATCTGAGTAAAATGAAATCGTTGACAACATCAATCTTTTCTCCATTTACTGTGATATTGCTTATTGGTTTAGTTGTGAAGATTTTAGTTTCTTTACGTAGAATCGTAATCCATACTGAAGGCTGTAGTCTATGATCTTCATCAGTAAGTGCTTCAAGTCTTCTTCACTTTAGTAAGCAAGGTTATGTCATATGCATATCTCAGGTTGTCAATGAGTCTTCCTCTAATCCTGATGCCACATTCTTCTTCAAATGGTCCAGCTTCTTCTATTATTTGCTCAGCATACAGAATGAATAAAAATGGTGAAGTGACATGACTCTGACACATACTTTTCCTGATTCTGAATTATGCAGTAACCCCCTTGTTTTAGCGACTGCCTCCTAGTCTACGTATAGGTTCCTCATGAGCAAAATTAAGTGTTCTGGAATTCCCATTTTCCGCAATGGCATCCATAATTTGTTAGGATCCACACAATCGAATGCCTGTGCATAGTCAGTAATATACAGGTAAAAAACTTTCTGGTATTCTTTGCTTTCAGTCAAGACCATCTGACTTCAGCAATTTCCCTTGTTCTACTCCCTCTTCTGAATCTGGCTTGAATTTCTAGCAATTCCCTGTCTACCAGTACTGCTGCAACCATTTTTGAATTATCTTCAGTAAAAGTTTACTTAGGTGTGATATTAATGATACCAAGAACCAAACTCATTGCCGTCAAGTCAACTAAACTCACAGCAACCCCTTCTTGGGTTTCCAAGGCGGTTTCTCTACAGAAGCTGATCACCCAATCTTCCTTCCGTGAAGTAGCTGGTGGGTTTGAACCACCAGCTTTCTGGTTAGTAGTCAAATGTCTTAGGCACTACGCCACCAGAGCTCCCGATATTAATGATATTGTTCAATAATTTTCATATTCTATTAGATGATCTTTCTTTGGAATGAGTACAAATATGGATCTCTTCCAGTCAGTTGGCCAGATAGCCATCTTCCAAATTTCTCAGTAGTCCAAACATTATGTTAAAATAAGCCATCACAAAAGGTCACATATTGTATAATTCTGTTTATATGAAATATCCAGAATAAGCAAAAACCAGCGGTTGCCTAGGGTGTGGTGATAGGCTGGGGCATAAGTAGTGTAATGCAATGGGTTTCTCATATGGCCTTTCTGGCTCTGGGTTTATAATTCTGCCAAAAATGATTGGCGGGCTGCCCTGTGAGCAGTCTATTTCATGTACCTTGCAGGGACTGGTCGGTTTACTATGCAGATAGCGAGTATAAAACCATCCAGCAAGATTAAATGACTTTGCAGGGACTGGTCAGTTTGTGGCCTAGCTGGGAAGGCCATGCCTTGAAATTGATACGGAACTTGCTTATATAAGAAGCCAACTGGACAAAGGTTTTTAGGGAGAGGCAATGGGAGAGAGAGAACATCTTAAAAGAGCTATAGTACAGGTCAAGCTAAAACACTGAAGATGGTATGAGACAGCAGCTAGCAGCATTAGCAGTGGGAATCACAGGATGGGTAGACAGCTGAAGTGTGCTTACCAGTCCATAGGAAGAGACAGAGTACAGTACCTTTGGACAGGAGGCTTGGGGGCAGAGTGGAGTGATTCTGGGCACTTGTTGGCAGGACCAAAAAAGCTGTAACACTTGCCCAAGCAAAGGGATGCAAAGGCCAAGTGGCAGAGGTGAGGCCCAGCAACTGGCAGAGGGCCATCAGCTGGCATAATGCAGAGAAGGCAAGCATAGCCAAGAAGCTGAGAGCTGTCTTGGTTGGAAGCTATCCTGATTGATGAATTGTATCTTGTCTCCTGAGTTGTACCCTGCAACTTTCAAATTGATCCTGATTCTCAGTTGTAGCCTATTATTTCCCTAATAAACCACATAATTATGAGTATAGTCTGTGAATTCAGTGTGGTCACTGCAACAAATTATTGAACCCAGAAGAGAACTAGAAAGCACAGTGGGAGGCATAGCTGGTGTCAGAAATGGTGACAAAGTTGGAGAGTGAAGATGTGCCTGACCTCCATGCCATAGGAACCAACTTTGTGCTGATCTTGATTCTTGTCCCTTGGTAATCTAGGTTAATTTCTGAAACTAGATTATAGGCAGTGACTATTAAAGGGTACACAGTTTCTTTTGGGGTGATGAAAATGTTCTAATATTGATTGGAATAATGGCTGCACAACTCTGTAAATATATTAAAACAACAATATTTTACATACTTTAAATGAACAAATTTTACAGTATGTGAATTATCTCAATAAAGGAATTTAAAATAAATAAATAAATAAGAGGGTTAACCAGTTGTTATAAGACTGTAAGAATCCTGCTCTGGCTCATCTGCATTCCACATGTCCTCCTAGAACTGTTTACACAGCACAAACATACTGAGTTAGAGTCCTCTTCCTGTACCTGGGGGGAAGCAAAATGATAGGATCTCCTCAATGACATCCATCTGGCCAGCATAATGCAAGTTTCTGTCATTTTTGGAATGCAGTGCTGCAATGGACTTGTGCCCTGACCCACTTGAGAGGCCCAAATAGCCTGCTGCTAGCCAGAGCTCTCCTGTCTGCTGAGTGGGCAGGATAGAGACCCAAAACTGCAAAGTAGAAAATTCAGATCACACCTCAGAATTATTTCCTTGTACCAAAACATGTGCCAACAGTTTAACACTGTACACTCAAATCTTCCTCACTGCAGATCTCCTTCCTACCTCCTACTCCTAAAGAGTCTGCTATTCTGAATTAAATACATAGGTACATTGTTGTTGTTGTTATGTGCCGTCGAGTCAGACCCGACTCATAACGACCCCTCCTTGGGTTTCCGAGGCAGTTATCACTACGGAAGTAGATTGCCCCATCTTCCTTCCGAGGAGTGACTGGTGGGTTTGAACCGCCAGCCTTCTGGTTAGCAGTCAAGTGCTTTAGGCACTAAGCTACCAGAGCTCCTATAGGTACATTAGGAATCAGCTAAATTACATAATCATCAAGTAGGAAGGATCTTTAAAAGTATTACGTGTTCTGATGCACTGAACCTGGAGCCAGTCTCCATGGAGTCAATCCCAGCTCTGCCACTTACTGTGTAAATCTAAGTGAGTTACTCTTCCCTTCTCTGCCTCAATGTCCTCATGTGGAAAATGGGGTTAAAAAATGCAATTGCTTCTCAAAATTGTTACATAAATTAAATTAATCCATGGAAAATGTTTAGAATAGTGCCTGAGACATTGTGTTAGTTTTTTTACTATTCTTCTAACTGCTAAATGCCATCATTTTCATGTAGGATGGGACAAAAGCTCAGAATGGCAAGGTAACTGTGTGGCTGACAGTGACATGGCTGGGATCAAAATGTAGGTCTCTTTGCCCCCTGACCCAGTGTTCTACCACAGAGAATTAATGTACAGCCTGCACATATAATGCTCTTTGGCTGACTTATAAGGCTTGAAAGATGAAAATGTTAGGAGCATGGGTTTGGTTTTTTGTTGTTTTTTTTTTTTCATTTTTCCTCTTTAGAAACACAAGGCACTAGAGTACCTGAGTATGGTAGCATTTCAGGAAAAAGTTACTTTTATTCCATTCTCTTTGTGTATTCTAGTGGTACATTCATGCAAGCAATTCAGATGCTATTCTCAGGGCTTAATAATGTTTCCATCTTTTAATAAGTGACACTTATCCATTTAATTCAAGAGGCAAGACACTTATAAAATAACTACAATATTTGACAAACTATAATTAACACAGTGGGAGCGATACAAAGACGTAGCCAGGAAACTCTACACTACAGCCAGAGTAAACTTTTAAAGAATCTCATCATTCCCTTCTCTTTCTGTCTTTCATACACACACACACACACACACACACACACACTCCACAAAGTGTTTGAACTGGGTTCCTGCAATACTAGGCCACCCACCTGTCTAACCTTGTTGGAGTCCCACTCTCATCAATGCACCAGCCAGGAAGGCTGTCTATCCTTTCTTCAAATTACAACTCTGTAACAACACCTGCTTTGGTGGCTTCACGTTAGCATTCCCTGTGCCTGGAAAATTCTCCCTTATAATGCCAACAGCAATTCTGCCTTGGCTTCCTTATCTAGCTAGCTTGTGTTTATCCTTCAGGCTCTGCTCAAGTGCTTTCCTCAAAAAAGTCTTCCCTAACAACCCACACTACATTAGTTGCCTCTCCCTCCATCACATACGCCTGGAAAATACTACTAACCATCTAGCCAATGAATGCCTTTCTTCCCCACCACGCTATAGGCTCAAGGAGAGCAGGGGATATGTCTGCCTTGCTCAAAGTTGCTTCTCCTGTGCCTTGCACAGTACTCAGTCAGCTGGTAGTGGGTTGTGAATGAAGTGAACATCTTCCAAGAACTCAAAAGATCAGCTGATAAACTGATTTCCTAACTTTTCCATCTAACTTTAATATAAGCTGAGTTGGGGTAGGCTGCTGCTGCTATACCCCTCTCTACTCAAGCACCCTAGAGGGACCAAGACCTGTATCGGGAAGGGCACTGGAGATCGATCATTCAGGGCCTGGGGGGTGCACAGAAGGCAGCTGACAGTCCCCAGCCCCCTTCTGGGGTCTGCGCTGCTGAGCTCCTCTTCTGAGCAGCTGTTAAGTCTCCAGGTTTTTGGCCTTGGATTCCAAGCCCTCCAGGACGAGAAGTATATCACTTGTTTCCGTGGGGTTCTCCCCAGCCTGCAGGGTGGTAGCAGGCTGCAGAGAGAGCAGCTGCAAGGAGTATGAGCAGTAACAATTCCCCACGACCACCTTGACCCTGTCCCTGCTGGTTGCCCCAGCCCCAGAGCTACCAACTGTGCCTCTAGTCCAGCTGCTAGGCCCCTGGTCTGCTTGAGTGCCAGTCCTGATGACAGGACCTTGGAGTCCAAAGCACAGCAATGCTAAGGATCTAGGCTCAGGGCTGCCTCTGCATCATCCTCCTCCTCCTCTTCCTCCCATAACGCTGACTTTGCATAATGATCTGGTCGTTGGGAACCTACACATGTTGATAAATGAGCAGTGGGTGTTGTGATGTCTCCATCAAAGCTTGTCAATATCATGCCCTACTAATGTCATGCCCTGCTCTTTCTGGAAGCTGATTGGCATAGGAGGGTGGAGGAAACAAGAAAGTATTTGTTCCTTTTAGGCTATTCCTTAATTTATCTCCTAATGACTTGGAAGGAAGACTAGGCAATCTACTTCGTAGAGATACCACCTCAGAAACTCAAGGTAGGGTCACTATGAGTTGAACCGACTCAATATCAGTGAGTTTTATTTATTTATTAATTTTTATCTCCTAATGAGACATAGTTGTTACTCCTCAGAAGGAAGATGGGGCAATCTACTTCCGTAGTGATACTGCCTTGGAAACCCAAGAAGGGTTTGCCATGAGTCGGGTCTGACTCAAAGGCACATAACAACAACAACAATGAAACATAACATGCTGAACCATAGTTTTAAGTATATCCAAGAAAAGTACCCAGTGGTGCCACACATACTGAGGGAACAAGCAGCATGATGTAAAGACACCTGACTCTGGCAGTGGAATCATTAAGGTTGATGTCAACCACTGCAGTAATTTATGGTGTCACCCGCCATGGCCAAGGCTGGTAGCTTGCCCCGCCTGAGCTGATCTCTGCAGCTCCTTCCAGCACAGCCTGCCCACGTACAGCCTGATTGCTGAGTTGACAGGGGGTAGGGATGAGTGAAAATTTACTGCACTGGGTGATGGGTGATATCACCTGTAGTGAGGCCACTACCTTCGTGGACCCTACCCCTGCAGTGCTAGCCAGCTCGCTGCTACAGACGCTGAGGTCATTTTGCTGTCACTCCCTTTGACAGTGTCAGTGTGTGTGGTCTGCACTCCCAGTCCCCTGTACCTCCCTAGTGACAACACTGGCCTCTGGAGCAATAACTCCAGCTCCTCTCTTCTTTAGAGCTTCTACCTTGGCTCCACTCACAGTAGTAACTTCTTTTACTTACGAAGAAAAAAATGGAATCTTTTCCAACAGAACCAAAGGATCCTCCTAGAGAAATTTTGCTTTATTGAAAAATACACAAGAACAGTCAGAAACATAACATACTATACAAAACATTGTTCCACCTACTACTTTGGCGAGTAGCGACTAGGACCTTAAAAGCTAGGAAGCTGCCATCTAGATGCAACAACGGGTCTCTCCTCATCAAGAAGAAAGAAGAAAACCAAAATTAATGGAAACAATCAGTCCTAGCAACTGGTACACCATCCAATCTGCAACCTATACAACTATGAGACCAGAAGAACTAGATGGTGCCCAGCTACCACTGCCATGCACTTGGAAGGGATGTAGGAGATCCTGCATAGAGGGAGAACAATGTGGAACAAAACTCAAAATCATTTGGAGGCAAAAAAAAAAAAAAAAAAAAAAGAAGGTGGGGACCAGGTTTGCTGGTCCAATGGAGCCTGGTGGAACCACTGAGACTATGGCCCCTAGCAGCCCTTCAGGTCTGGAATTGAACCCACAACTGTGGTTTCCAGCCAAACAAAATACAGGCATGTGAGTTAAACATTTACCTCAAGTAGACACACGCCCTGGAGAGAACAATCATGGGAGAAGGAAGGGCTGCTTATGCACAGGGAGATAGCTCAGGGTGCAGAAGAGTATGAAGGGATGGACACTGGGAGGAGGTAACTATGGGGAGGAAGTGGGAGGGGAGCTGCTGCATTGTAAATTTTGGTCAATGACATGAGACAAAGTATATGTGAACTGCTGTATGAAAAGTGAATTTACTCTGTAAATCTTCACCCAAATCCTAATTAAAAAAAAAAAAAGAACAGCCAGAAAAACAAAACAAAAAAAAGGTGTTTTATTACCAGGAAATAGGTACTAGAGTAAGAGACTAATCTCACATAGAAAAGAAGAGCAAAAGAGGAAGAAAGCTGGGCTTTGAACCAGTTATTCCTGGTTCAATCACAGCCAATGAACTGAAACTGGAATGGACCTAAATTTGTAAAATGTGTAGGTGAATCAGGACGATAATCAGAAAAGGAAAAATTATGGGTTGACAGCCTGCTAGAAACTTAATCTCTTAGAAAACAAAGGAAGCTTGTGAGTTGCATAGCAACCAAATCTTTTCACTGACACAGTTGGAAACAACATTGCCCTGCTCAAAAATTGCAGCTGACCATACCATTTTGAATATGTGTCCTCTCCACAGTCCTGACAATAATCCAATCTCCCACATGAGCATCTTCAAAGGGTTTACTATGCCCCTTCTAAGTCTCCTACTCTAGAGTTTAGAGTGGTAATTTTTCTCATTTTGGTGGTGGTTCCACTTCACTCAAATTTTAAACATTCAGGTCTGTTCCAGTTTCACCTTGTTGGCCATGAATGAACCAGTCTGAAGCAGTTCAAAGCCCTGGAAGAAAGTGAAAGATTAACAAACACACAAAAAGGGGGCGGGGGTGGAGCAATGAGGATGAAAGAAAAGTTAAAATAGAAAAAGTATGTGTGGTACAAAGAGGTAAAGGATCAGCAAGTAAGTATTACTCAAAGATACAAGATCCATAAGTCTCAGAGCTTAGAGAGACCTCAAAAGAAAAATCATCTGGTCAAGCCTCCTCTTTTTATATTAAAAAACCAAACTCACTCCATCAAGCCGATTCCAACTCAGTGACCCCACTGGGTTTCCAAGGCAGTGAATCTTTATGGAAATAGATTGCCCCATCTTCCTTCCATGGAGTAGATGGTGGGTTTGAACCAGCAGAATATATTAGCAGAGTATTTATCGGCCTCTGGCTATTCACTAAAGAGCTCTGGTGGTATAGTGGTGTAAAGCAAAAGGTTACCAGTTTGAACCGACCAGCTGCTCTGTGGGAGAAAGATGAGGTAGTCTGCTTCTGTAAAGATTTATATCCTTGGAAACCCTGATGTTGTTATGTGCTGTTGAGTCAGATCCAACTCATAGTGACCCCTCCTTGGGTTTCCGAGGCGGTATCACTACAGAAGTAGATTGCCCAACCTTCCTTCTGAGGAATGGCCAGTGGGTTTGAACCGCCAGCCTTCTGGTTAGCAGTCAAGTGCCTTAGGCACTACACTACCAGAGCTCCTTGGAAACCCTATGGGGGTCTCTATGAATTGGAATCAACTTGATGGCAGTAAGTTTGTTTTTTTTTTTCCTGGCTATTCACTAAAGCCCAACCTTGAGTTACTCACATTTAATCTAATAACCCTCAGTCCTTGAAATAAAAGCAGAGTCTTCTAAAACTTTTCTCCTCACCTAGTTAATGATTACAAGACATAAAAAGAGGAATTCCCTGTTAACCATAATTCTATGCAACCAAAACAAACTGGTAGCTTTAGTGCCATAGTGTCTAGGGAAGGAATTCTGTGGGTACACCGAACAGGTGCTCCTTTTGGCTGTGTTGTGTATTATACCAAGTGATCATCCCAAACACACCCACCCTTAAAACACTCCAGAGCATCATCACACTACCCACCACCCACTGCCATCAAGTTAATCCCGACTCATAGCAACCCTATAAAACAGAGTAGAACTGCCCCACAGGGTTTCCAGGGCTGTAAATCTTCACAGAAGTTGACTGCCTCATCATTCTCTCATGGAGCAGCTGGTAGATTAGAACCACCAACCTTCTGGTTAGCAGCCAAATGCTTTAACCACTGTACTACCAGAGCTCTTACAACCTTTAAAGCACTGTCCCATCAAAGAGGAAACAAATATATCTCCTGACTGAGATACTAGAAATATTTCTGGTTTCAAAATCACTGCCACTAAACTTTAAAGTGCCTAGCCCATTTTCCATAATAAAAAAGTTTTATTTTTTTAATTCCAAAAAAGTGCCTAATATAGTTTCTAGCACATAACCAAAAATTTGTTTTCGGTTATGTGGCAACTCATGGCAACCCTATGTGTGCCAGAGAAGGTCTGCTGTATGGGGTTTTCATTGGCTGACTTTTCAGAATATTGCCAAGGCTTTCTTCTGAGATGTCCGTGAGTGGACTCGAACCTCCAACCTTAAGGTCAGCAGCCAACTGTGTTACTTGTTTGCACCACCCAGGGACTCCTTCCAGCATATTGTTAATGTAGCTGCCATCAAGTCAGCCCTCACTCATGGTGACCCCAGGTTTTACAGAGTAGAAGGGTTCCACAGAATTTTCTTGGCTGTAATCTTTATGGAAACAACTGCCAGGCCTTTCTTCCCTGGAGTCACTAGTGAGTTCTGCCACCCTTTAGGTCAGCAGCCAATTGCAAAGTGCTTGTGCCACCCACGCTCTTTGTTCCGGCATATACCCAAAAAACCAAACCCATTGCCACTGAGTGGATTCTGACTCAGTTACCCTATAGGACCGAGTAGAACTGCCCACAGGGTTTGCAAGGCTGTAAATCTTTGCAGAATTAGACTGCATCATCTTCCTCCCTCTGGGCAGCTGGTGGGTTCCAACCACTGACCTCTTTTGGTTGGCAGCTGAATGCTTTAACCACTACACCACCAACACTGCTGCACACAGTACACTTCTACTTAATATTGGTTGCACAAGTGAGGGAAAAGAAAGAATATCCTGAATAATCTCCACAGTTTAAGAACAATTATGTTATAACTGCCTCAAGATAGGAAGAAAGTACAGAAATTGAAATGAGGAAGAGAGACTATTTTTAAGCCATTCTGCATAGCAAAGCAAAGCAAGGAAACAGGTGTACTATTTGCATTCACTCTACGGTAATTTTTGAGTCTGTAAAACAAAAAGAAATGCTCTGTGAGAAAACCAAATACACTGTCCTTACTTCGGGGCTTTGAAACTGTTAAGTTGTCACTCTGACACCTCGGTCTACATGCAGTTAAAGCGAAAGGTAACACAGGGAAAGCATATGCACTCAGGCTTTTTTTCTGCATTCATATTATTTTGTGTATTCTCAGTGTTTTTAGGTTTATCTGGGTAATTTATTTTTCTTTTTTTTTTTTTTTTTAATTAAATGAAGGCTCTTTCACCTCTGGACTTCCAGATTACCGATGGCATGCGCTTGCTTGAAACCTTCCAACCTATCTGCGAGTCAAGCGAGCCTGGTTCCTCCAGCCGCATTCGAATGACTCTCTTTAAGAGCCGGCGGGGCGTGAGCGCCTTCCTCTCGCTGACACGGAGGTCATCCTGCCATTCAAGTCACCCCAAATCTCAGTTTTTTGTAGCCTTCCTTGAAGTGAAAGGGTAGCTACTGTTCTCACCCATCCTCAAGAGGCCTGTGTCCGTACAGCAGGGTTATCAGTACAGTGAAAAAACTCTTTTTGGGAAATATTCCCGGTCTGCGCTGGACTCTATGATCTCCGGAGGGGCAGTGACCCCGAACCCCGAGGAGGCGTGTCCGGACGCCGCCCGCAGAGACACCGCCCTCCGACCGCCCAGACAAAGGACCCGGCCCCCGGCGCGCCCCCCGGCCGTCCGCGCGGCCCGCGGCGAGGCCACTCACCGCTCAGATAGTTGGTCCATTTGTACAGCACTCCCTCCATGGCGCTCGCAGCCCCTTTGCCCCCACAAAGCCAGGGCCGCTTCCCCACGTCTCCCGGTCCTCTTACTGCCCCAGGCCCCAGGAGGCGAGGAGCACCGGCAGCAGAGCCATAGCCTGGCGCTGCCGAGACGCCCACTGCCCGTGCCCTGGTCCGGTCCGGGGACGTCCCGCCGGCCTCACATCCTCGGCCCGGGGGCGGGGTCACTGCGGCGGCCTCCGCACTTGAGGACGCGGCCAGCCGGCGGGCTCGCGCGACACGCAAAGCACGCTGTTCACAGAGAGGCGAAGATACCAGGTTAGTCCGCGGAACGGCTAAGCCTACAAAAGTGCGACAACCGAGGGAGTCGACAGCCGGCAGGGCCTCCGCCGCGATACCTGAGCCCTCCGTGCCCAGAGCACGCTCGCGCATGCCCAGTGCGCTGCTCGCGCGCTCGTTCCTAAAATCCACTCCGTGGTTTCGCTGCGGCGGCGGCGGCGGCGGCGGCGGCGGCGGAGCTGACGTAGCCGGCTAAGCCCGCAGGGAAACTGAGTCCAGGAGAAGCGGTGGGTTTTGGGCTAGAGAGTCCGCTCTGAGGGAGAAAGAAGGACAAAATGCTCCTGGAAAGAAGCGTGGGACACAGCTTTGAATCTTAATGGTGCCATAGATGGTTCAGACCCCATTTTCCAGTATCTGCGACCTATCTGTACCCACTGGGCTCTAGTCCTCAGCATCCAATACTTTCTTCAATGCTTCGTATTGGATCCCACATCCTCGGGGGAACGGAGATTATGGGGATTTCACGATAGGATACTGTGTAAATAGATGTCTAAATTCTAAGGCTTCGTTAATCGAGTAAAATTAGTGAGAGTTTGTTAGAATGCAGAATCTTGCCCCCAGCCCAGACGTGCTGAATCAGAATCTACATTTTTAACAAGATCCCCATGAGATTCCTATATCTGCTGAATTATAATCTGCATTTTAACAAGATCATCAGGGGATTTCTGTGCACATTAAACTGTGAGAAGAACTGTGCTCAGAATATTTGACCTGGGAAAATGTTAACTATAGTTTAAATGGAGAAAGCAAGTTATGAAACAAAGTGTACAATATGATCCAAATTGCTTTAGACATAAATCACAGAAGCATGCACCAAAATGTTAAGAGGATTATTTGTGGATGGAAGTATTACAGATGATCTTTTTCTCTCTCCGTTCCTTTTTTTTTTTTTTAAGAGTATGTGAACTGCTGTATGGAAAGTGTATTTGCTCTGTGAATTTTCACCCGAATCACCAAAAAAAAAAAAAAAAAAAAAGGATGTTTGCCAGATTTAACAAATAAAACAAGGGGCAATTATTCGCTGTTTATCTGAAATTCAGATATAACTGGACTCCTGTATTTTATCTGGAACTCCTACTTTAGTCCTTACCAGTTTTTTCCAAATTGAGTGTAATGAACATATTGCTTTTGAAATTAAGCGAAAAATGTAAAACTGGAATTTAAAAATTAGCAAGAGAATATGTAATTGTTAACAGTGATTACCATTTCCTCTATAAAGCAAAGCCCTTACCCTCGAAAGAGGCGACTCTCTGTATTATTTGCACGCTACACTGCTACACTAAGGTCATCTAAGTGATAAATTATTAGCAGCTGTAAAGTTAAGTCGTGGAATGAATCAGAAGACTTGAAGTCAGATCTCAACTGCTTTGGGGTTGAAAAACTCCTAGCCTAAATGATCTTTAGAATGAAATTTAAAAACAGAAACCTACCTGGCTAGTTGGACTGAGGTTCACGCACGGGAACGCGCTTTGTAAACCCTAAAGCACTATGAAAGTCTTTATAGTTTATACTGTAATTTAATTAATAAGCAGTAGCAGGAGCCTTGGATGTGGAATTCTGGGAGGCGGGGAATGAGGGCGATTCACCAAGGGCTAGAGTTTCACCAAGGGTTTTATTAGGTCTAGGACACTTCCTAACTTCGCTCTATCCTGGTTCTTAACAGGGTAAATCGGCCGGAGGAGTTTCCGGTTAGCTTCACCACGCTCCCAAATTCCAGGGATGTGGAATTCTCTAATGCATCGAGCTTCAGGACCACTCAATGTTTTCGTCCGCGGGGCTGGCTTGACAGAGCTCCACTGGGCTGCCAATTACAATGTTGCGGCGCCATTGGCTCGAGAGGCACCTGAGGGACAAGACCGCTGGCCAATGGGAGGACTCTCTGTCCAGGCGGCCACAGTGTAAGAGCCACTTAGGCCTTGGTCTTGATTTAACTCTTTAGAGGTGAGTTTGCAGTGCCTGGGAAAGTTGTGTGTAGTAAAAGTGCCACGTCTGCTAGGGAGGGGGAGTCATGAAGTTGCCAGAAACAGTTGCCCCTAAGCCTTAAGCCACATTCTTAACTCTTTGAACTCAGGAGTCTTTTCCCTGTTTTTGTAGGCACTCTTTTCTGCCCTACTAACATGAAGCTTTTCGCGTGGAACACTGTCCTGACACTGTTAGTCACTTCTTTGAGTGGGGCTCTGATCCCTGAACCAAAAGTCAAGATTGAAGTTCTCCAGAAGCCGTTCATCTGCCATCGCAAGACCAAAGGGGGAGACTTAATGTTGGTCCATTATGAAGGCTACTTAGAAAAGGACGGCTCCTTATTTCACTCCACGTAAGTAATTAACCCACAGGTGAAAGAATAAAGAACTCGCTCTCTTATGCCATCCAGCTCTCATGCAAGAAAGATTGCGGGTACCTGATTTAACCTCTTAAAAAACATGCTGAATATCTTTTTTTACTTCTTTGAGGAAAGGAAATTATTTAAAGCCAGTCTTACAGGATGAGGCCTTGATAGGTCTTATTGGAACATGTGGTCCGGATAAACCTGTTAATTTTTTAATCATAAAAATTAAAACTAGAAGCTTTGAAACACTGCAGAAATATCGAAGTTATAATTAGGCAATAAATAGGAAAAGCTTAAAAGAATTCTCATATCTCAAACTCCATTCCTTAGGGAAAATTACTCAATTCCATTTTTTATTTGGCATAGATATTTACCTCAAACTTTTCATAGCAACTTTATGAGCAAAATACACAATCATTTATTTGCCTCTTGAAGGATATGCTAATGATACTCCATTGATCTATTAACTTCCATTCTGATAGATGGCATTTAGATCAAAGCATTTTACCATAATTTTTAATAGTGATATATGCTTCTTTATAGAATTCAAAAACTTCATTGATGGGTATGGTTGTGGAAAGGAAATCCAGTACCTACAGTGAGAAATTTTCGAGTGGTTACATTATCATTATTTCTATTCTGTAAACAAGGAAATCGCAACATGGAAAGGTTACAAGTGTAATGATTTCCAATCAGGCATTACTTCAGTTCACTCCATTCCAAAAGTATTTATTGAGCATTTTCTTTATGTTAGGTCCTTTCTGAGTACTAGACAGATTCAAAAACTTTGCATCTGTCCATCCGCATCCATTTATTTATCCAGCCATCTTTCCAACCATGGTGTTAGGCCTTAGGGAGGCAAAGATCACTAAAAGTAGGTCCTTGTCATCTAGCAACATACAGTACACAGGGGGAGGGAGCAAGTCAAGTAATAACTCATGATATAAAGTATGGAAGGGACAATGTGCCAGCAAAGCATAATGAAGCCTGGGATTAGTTGTGCTTTGGGAGATAGAGAAAGGAAGACTTCACAAAGACTGTAGTTGAATTGGGCCTTGAAAGGTGGGAAGGGGCTCCCAGGTGGATGCTGGGAGAGGGAGGATATCCTAGGTAGAGGGAATGGCGTGAACTATAGCAGTGTCCCATCCTAGACCTCATTTTCTGATGAACTACCTCTATGGGGCATTCAGACCTGGTCTGTCATGGAGTTCTAGGGAAGTGAATGGCACTCTTCTCTGAATTCTTTTAACAGCAGGAGTAGAAAGCAGCCCTGGCAAAATGTTTCAAAAAGAAGGACTGCCATAGAATTCTCAACCCTCCTTTGAAATTTCCTTTTTATCACCAAGGCCAGTGCTACAATGGGCACTAAACAATATCTGCATTTCTAATTTTCACTTAACTTCGTAGTTATAGTTTGATCTCTTTAGACCCAGCCTGATTTCTTAGAAGTCTCAGAATTAAAATTTGTGCCAATTTTGGTAGACACCATGGGACATTATTTTGTTGTTTGCTACTAAAGTTCTAGTACCCAATGAGGTGACTGGTGTGATGGAAACTCTGTGTAAAATGGTCAGGAGCTGATAACTGTGGTGGTGTAGTGCCTAAGGCATTTGACCGCTAACCAGAAGGCTGGCAGTTCAAACCCACCAGCCACTCCTTGGAAGGAAGATTGGGGGATCTACTTCCATAGAGATACCACCTCGGAAACCCAAGGAGGGGTTGCTATGAGTTTGAAACAACTTGACAGCAGTGAGTTTGGTGGTTTTTTTTTTTTAATTATGAAGAAATACCATCAAAAGATTTGTTTATAAAGAGTGTATAAAGCACATAGGGCATTTCTAGAACCATAGTCTATAGAAGTTCCAGCTTCAATCTTTTAGCCTTGACAAGAAATGTTTCACAACTGTAGTCAGTGCTGGGTGGCAGATTATTTTCTTCCTGCTTTATTCTTCCCAAATTTATTACTTTGTTCATGGGGGAAAATTAAACACATGTACATACACCCAAATAGAAAGAGAGAGAAGGAAAATGTCATTACCTAGATTTAGTAACTATGATACCTGGGAAGCTCAGTAGAGTGATTGCTCACTCTTACCTACAAGACAGGTAAGAACAGAGCAGCTTATTGCACAAAAAGAGAGCTAACAAGCTCAGACAGTACTGAGCCTCATAACCCCTGTTATGGATTGAATTATATCCCCCCAAAATATGTGTTGGAATCCTAACCCCCATGTGAGTGAGTGAGTAGAGTGAGTGGATGTAATCCCCCTTAGAAATAGGGTTTTCTTTTTTATGTTAATGAGGACATATCAGTGTAGGGTGTATATGAGGCCTAATTAAAGATAAAAAGAACAGTGAAGACAGAGACAAGCAAGCACAAAGGGGAACACATAGATGCCACATGGAGATCACCAAGGAGAAGCTGAGAAAAGAATTTTACCCAGAGCGGACAGAGAGAGCCTTCCCTTGAGCTGGGGCCCTGATATCGGACTTCTAGCTTCCTAAACTGTGAGAAAATAAATTTGTGTCCATTAAAGCCACCCACTTATGATATTTCTGTTATAGTAGTATTAAAAACTAAGACATCACCTGGTAACTAACAGTGTGATTTTCTTAGCCTGACATCTCTTCAGCTCGTAAGCCAGGGTATCTTAACCTTCCCTTCCTACCTTGACACTGAGGGCCCACTTCTCCAAGTTTCCCTGCAGACCCCCCCAGTAGACCCCTGGGGAAAGAAGTGGGCCAGGGTCTGCATGGGGATTCAGGAGTGAAGGGCAGCCCTTTCCACCCATTGGAGCCGTGGGCAGGCTATAAATAAGGAAAACTTGTAGATGGAATATAAGACACTGCTTCTGATGCCCTGATATCTATACACATATGGATCCATGTGTGTTAATAGTAAATTCTCCTTAGTTCTTATTCCTCTTCCTAGAGTAATCCATTTTCCATTATATTTTGCCTCTTCCCTACCCTAGTAACAATCCCTGGTGGTATAGTGTAGTGGTTAAGCATTTGGGTAATAATGAAAGGGTTGGTAGTTCCAACCCACCAGCTTCTCCATAGGAGAGAGATGTGGCAGTCTGCTTCCATAAACATTAAAACAAAACAAAACACATTGTCATCGAGTCAATTCCTCCTCCATGGAGCATCTGGTGGGTTTGAACCGCCAACCTTTTGGTTAGCAGCCAAATTCCATATCCACTGCACTACCAGAAATTACAGCCTTGGAAACCCTATGGGGGCAGTTCTACTCTGTCCAATAGGAATGCTGTGAGTTGGAATCGGCTTGACAGCAGTGAGTTGAATACTGTAGTGGTTTTCCTGGGATGGTGTCACTGTGGGTACAACTAGAGTTTTTGGAGTTAGGTATATTCAAGGTCAAATACTGGCACGTTTAACCTCTGTTTCCTCTTCTGTACAATAATCATGATGCTTACTTGTAGGATCATTGTAGTATTAAAAGAGGCAAAGCACTTAGTATGATAATACCTGGTATATAGTAAATGCTCAAACAATTGTTAATTGCTTTTATTATTATTCTCTCTGCCCTTCTCTAGCTGAGTGAACTGTGTGAAATTTGTATCAAAAAAGATGAGCAGTCAATTGAATTAGTGTAAAGTTGACTTGTATGTATACAAATAAAGAATAGTTGTTTTTTATTAACTTCCAAATGGATAACTACTTCTGGGTGGGAAAAATGTTCCATAGCAATAAAAGATAAAGTTATTAAAGCGTTCCAATATGTTTTCTATCACAGTCACAAACATAATAATGGTCAGCCCATTTGGTTTACCCTGGGCATTCTGGAGGCTCTCAAAGGTTGGGACCAAGGCTTGAGGGGAATGTGTGTGGGAGAGAAGAGAAAGCTCATCATTCCACCTGCCCTTGGCTATGGAAAAGAAGGAAAAGGTAAGAACACTTTCACATTTCTTACCTTTGCACTAGAGTTCATCTCTGGATTAGGAGATAGATGTTAGTGTAACTACTAACTTCTTGCATTCCTTTGGGGAATATAATCATATCTTGATTATCATTTTAAATGGCCTGTTGAAATAAAGTAAAATAACATCTAAATTGGCCACTGAGCTAGCACTGTAAAAAGGTTCTGGAACTCTACTGATGTTCACCTATTTGTTTTAACAATATATACCAAAAAAAAAAAAAAAAAAATTATTCAGCATAAATGTCTTAAGGTGAGCATTTGAAATACAGGTTATTAAGGCATTAAATGCAGTTTTAGATCTGGACTCCCCGAGACTGGCTTGCAACTAACTGTAGGTTCCAATACCAAAGTTTTTTTCAGGGTTCTTTTCGCTTTTATTTTAAAGTTTATTTATAAAGCTTTTGATGATTTATTTAAAAAAAATAATGTGTGACATAAGATGGTTTGGTTTACCCTGCGCCACGAAGCAGAAGCAAGTGGTTTGGAGAGTCTCTGATAGTGCCAGTCGCAAAGCAAACATATGCACCTGACACTGACCAAGAACCATGCAACTTTCCAGAGGGCTGTTTTGTGATATGTATCAAGGGGCCTAAAAATGTTTACATACTATTAACCTATAGTTCCTTTATTGAATTTCAACGCAGGGAAACAATTCCATTATCAAGAGAAAGATTTCTGAACAGAGATGTCTATCACTGCATTGTTTCCAATAGCAAAAAAATTAAAATCAATGTATAACAATAATTTAGCTAAATAAATGAACACAATTAGTCCAAGGGACTGGTACACCATGTGATCCTCAGCCTCTATGACTATGAGACCAGAAGGACTAGATGTTGCCTGGCTACCACTGTCAACCACTTGGAGAAGGATCTATGTAGAAGATCCTGGATAGAGTGGGAGAACAATGTGGAACAAAATTCAAAATCATAAAAAAAAGGGGGGGACCGGGTTTGCTGGTCTGAAAGAGCCTGGTAGAACCCCTGAGACTATGGCCCCTAGCTGACCTTCAGGTCTGAATTGAACCCACTCCTGTGGCTTCCAGCCAAACAAAAGACAGGCATATGAGCTGAACACTTACATTAGGTAGATATACTCCTTGGAAAGATCAGTCATGAGAGAAGGGCTGTGTATGCACAAGGAAACAGCTGGGGAGTGGGGCAGGAGTGAATGGGAGGGAAGGACACAAGGAAGAGGTAACTATGGGGAGGAAGTGGGAAGAGAGCTGTTGCATTGTGGGAATTGCAGTCAATGTCATGAGACAAAGTGTATGTGAGCTGCTGTATGGAAAATGAATTTTCTCTGTAAACTTTCACCCAAATCACAATAAAAATTAAAAAAAAAAATTTAGCTAAATAAAATATGGCCCAGTTATTAAAAATGGAATCCTCAAACATTTTAAAAATTGCATATAAAAATGCATAATATAATGTTATAAATGCAACTAGAAAATATAGCTATCATATATCTACCATGGTGCTAAGTGTTGGAAAAAAGTATATGCACACAGAAAGTAAATCACAAAGAAATAAATTAGAATATTTATTGAGTTGTGGGACCGGGCATTATTTTTATTTCTGGTTCTGTCTTTGCTATATTTTCAAACAATGAGTATGTATTACTTATACAGTAAAGAAGAGTGTATGTGTGTGTGTGTGTGTGTGTCTTTAAGTAGTCATCACACAGGGAACCATGAATATAGTATAAATATTGGGTCTGACCTTACCATAAGGAACTCTGGTAACAGAGTGGTTAAAGCATTCCACTGCTAACCAAAAGATCTGTGATGTGAACCCACCAGCTGCTCCATGGGAGAAAGATGAGGCAGTCTGCTCCCATAAAGATTTACAGCCTTGGGGCAGTTCTACTCTGTCCTGTAGGGTTGCTAGGAGTTGGAATCAACTTAATGGCAGTGGGCTTGGTTTGTTTATCCTTAACATTTATAAATGAGGATAAGGATTCCTATCCCCAGTTTCCTGAGAATGAAAAACAAAGTGCCATATATAAAGCACTATATAGTCTAAAGGAGCTCTGGTGGTGCAATGGGTAAGGCATTTGGCTGCTAACAAGGAGGTTGGAGGTTTAAACCCACCAGCCCCTCCACGGGAGGAAGATGAGGCAATCTACCTCCGTAAAGATTTACAGCCTTAGAAACCCAATGGGAGTCAATATGAGTCAGAATCAACTCAATGGCAGTGGGTGGATTGTATAGTCTAAAATGGAACTTGTCATATAAATCTTCTACACAGAAAGGGATTTACTAAGCAACTTCAATTCTTATTTTAATTACAATCATCTGTAGAGAAGAAAAATCAGGGATCTAGAAAATGTTTCCCTGGTGCTTAAAAGTATTCTTTAATGTTGCCATATCTTCATTGTCTCATCTTTAATATCTATGCATAGTACTAGCTCATTACTCTTTCTCTGTACTGTAATTTTACTATATAAGAAGTGGAGATCTAAGTTTGAGTCATTTCCTTCAAACTAAGTGTCATGAAACTACTTCTTCTACTATGTATTTAACACTAATTTTGTAGTTTTTAGTACCATGCTTGCATGCCTTCTTTGGAACGATACCCATGTTATCCAAGATCTAGTGCATGCCCCTTCTGTGTCTCTATGTGTGGAATGCTAAGCTTCAGCACACAGTGTAAGTGTTGTTCTCTTTGAAACTTACAAATGCTCTTTCTTGGAAATATTTAGTAATGTTTAAATCAAAACTGCATGTTAAATATGGCTATAAGGAAAAAAACTTGATACAAACTGTACTTCCAGAAAGTTGTGGATTTTCTCTTTTGTTTTAAGATCTTTGGGACTTAATAAAGCTCTTTTCATTTTCAAAGATTTTTATCTCCTTTCTCAGAAATTCATTTTAATTTCTCCTCACCCCAATTCCCATGAAATTTGGTCACCATGTGTAAAATGTTATGCATCAGAGGAGATATTTCTTAACTGTTTGAAATTCTTGCATTGTTTTTAAAGCTTATAAGAAAATTATTATATCTAAGTAACCTTTACCAATCACTTATTTTTTTTTAATCACGCGTAATACTAAGGACCGTGAGGCTGGCACAGGACAGGGCAGTGTTTTGTTCTGTTGTACATAGGGTCACTATGAGTCGGAGCCTGCCCGACAGCACCTAACAACAGTTTGTCGCAGATCATGGCCCTTCATCCTCCTAACAGTCCCATAAGGTGGGGCAATATTACCTGCATTCTACAGAGGAGGAAATTGAGACTTAGACTGGGGCAGACATAAGCATCAATTGCAAACAGTATGTCACCTGAGCTTAGTGATATACTGCCTCTTAGTGTAGAAATGAAGGAGCTCTGGTGGCATAGTCTAACCAGAAGGTTGGTGGTTCACATCCACCAGCCACTCCGCAGAACGAAGACTGGGCAATTTACTTCTGTAAAGATTTACCGCCTCAGAAACCCAAAGGGAGTCGCTGTGAGTTGGAATCGACTTGATGGCAGTGAGTTTTATTTATTTATTTATTTGGAGTAGTAGAAAATGGCAGTTTTACATTTATTTCTAAGTCAGGACTTTTTGACTTGAAAGTTAATAAATCATTTTATATATAATTAATTCTGAATTAGCTAAAACACTATGTCAATTTTAGAAGGTATTTTTTTTGTTGTTTATGAAAACAGATACCAGAAAACATCACCACTTCAACAATTTCTACATGTGTAAATCAGTGACATTGGTTACATCCCTCAAGTGCCACCTTTTTTGACAATCTTTACTATCATTAACACAAATTCAGTGCCCCCCTAAGAATTTGATCCATTTGAGTTGCTGTTGTCAATTAGATCACACATAGAAATTCATTAAAAGAATATAATGCTCAATGCAGACATTCTTTTCTAATTAGGTTAAACTGTTATTTGGTTCAAAGATGACTTTAGGGGGGATAGTTTTGGTTCAAGGTTCAGAGATTTCCTCAGTGTAATAGTATTGTTGTCATCTGGCCTCACTGGCTTTAAAAAGCCTAGATTCAATGAGAATTTGAAAATTCTTAAAAGTCACTATGTTTTAAGGAGCTCTAGTTTAGTTTTTTTTTTTTTGTTTTTTTTTTTGGTTTTTGGTTTAGTGGTACGGTGGTTAAGTGCTTGGCTGCTAACCAACAAGTCAGTGATTTGAGCCAACCAGCAGCACCTCAGGAGAAAGATAAGGCAGTCTGCTTCCATAAAGATTTACTTTGTTAGAAACTCTGTAAGGCAGTTCTACTCTGTCCTGTAGGGTCACTATGAATCGGAATTAACTTGACAACAATGGGTCTTATTTTGGAATATCTTAATTATATTTGAAATTTAAAACCTTGGCCATTAGGCACGTCTGTGTCTATGTATTTTGTTAATTTCAAAGCCAAAATTATTTCCTTTTTTTATTTACTAGACTTCATTATTTCTTGTAGGAATTTTGACTCACGACAACCCCATGTGTGTCAGAGAACTGTGCTCCAAAAGGCTTTCATTGGCTGCTTATTCAGAAGTATATCTTCCAGTCTTTCTTCCAAGGTGCCTCTGGGTAGATTTGAGCCTCCAACTATTTAGTTGAGTAAAATGCAATTATAATACAAATAATTTCTTCATGTGAAATAATCTTGGGAAGGCTCTTCATTTAATACAGTTAAAAGAATATTTATCCAGTATCGTAAGTTTTATAATCCTTAAAATTTTTGGATCTTTTTAATACAACTTTCCACCCCTCTCCATGTCAGGTAAAATTCCCCCAGAGAGTACATTGATTTTCAACATTGATCTCCTGGAGATTCGAAATGGACCAAGATCTCATGAATCATTTCAAGAAATGGATCTTAATGATGACTGGAAACTCTCTAAAAATGAGGTGACCTTCCCATTTTCCTCCTCTTTTCTTGGTCGCTCATTTTTTAGAAATATATTGTTAAAGAAAATTTCTTTTGATTTAGATAAAATGCTATTTATAAGTTTTCTTAAAATACTGATGCTTTGAAGGTTGAGGTTTTCATACAAAATCATTGTTTTGTAGACTTTTAAAAATCAGCCTTTTACTTTTTTTCTTTCTTCCCAATGCTGCTTGTTGTTAGGTGCTGTCAAGTCAATTTTCAACTCACAGCCACCCCATGGACAGAGTAGAACTCCTCCATAGTAGTTTTTTGGGTTATAATCTTTGTGGGAGCAGGTTGCCACATCTTTCCCCCATGGAGCCGCTGGGTAGGTTTGAACTGCCAACCTTTAGCTTAGCAGCCAAGGGCTATACCGTCACACTACCAGGTTTTCACCAATGTTTGTGGCTCCCTATATCTTGCCCTTGGTTTTTGAAAAACCCACTTTGCCAAGACATTTCCCATTTTGGAGTTAGTGTATAAAGAATATAGATGTCTTGAAAAGTGTACCACATGGATGGACAATTTGTTTAAACTGTGAACTGGCTGCTAAATGTATGTCTTAGTGACTTCTAAGTAAAACCCAAGGAGGGGTCACTATGATTTGGGTTCAACTCAACGGCAAATAACAACAACAACAACAAGCAATTGACAGAAAGCAAATGACATGTTCATTTTGGTTCAGGTTAATACTTAGAAAAGAAGACTCCATCCTGGATTTTCCATAGCAGAAGACCTTTCCTAGTCCCCTCAAAGTCCGGGGGTTTGGATAAAGGAAAGGAAGTGGTTTCTCCCTACAGTTTGGACTTCCACAGCAATTGCTACATATCCATGTGTAGCTGACTGCTACAGGGAAAGAAGTGAGGTAGATATTTATCCCTTTGTTTTTCTGCCTACCTACATTCCCATTCTGGCCTGACTGGTCACAAATCAAGACCTTTGGTCACATAGTTGCTTCTTCCTGGCATAGTCCACAGAAAAATACAAATTTAAATGTGACCCAGAATCACCTGTTAAAACACAGACTACCAGTCTCCTTCTCCCTCACCCCTACCCCCTATCCTACCATCAGCTTTTCTGATTTGGTAGGTCGGTAATACAGTCCAGGAATTTGCATTTCTAACATATCCTCATGTAATGTTGATGCTCCAGGTCAAGAGACCATGCTTTGACAATCATTGGAGTAGAATTTAAAAAAAACACTGGTTTGCTGTAGAGTCAGTTCCAACTCATGGTGACCCCATGTGTGTCAGAGTAGAGCTATGCTGCATAGGGCTTTCAGTGTCTGAATTTTCAGAAGTAGATTGTCAAGCCTTTATTCCAAGGTCCCTCTGGGTTGACTTGAGTCTCTAACCTTTCAGTTACCAGCTGAGCACTTTAACCATTTCACCACCTAAGGACTCCATGGCATGGACTTCCCTTCAAAACAAAAGAAAGAAAACACTCTTTCCTGTGGTTTAGAGATGGAGTCATAGTGAAGTGAAAGGCTTGCCAGACCTTTCAAAGATGTTGGGGTGCCTGTGATTTTCTACACATTGTTGGGAAAATAGGGAGCATGCCACTCAGGGATGGGGGATAAGAACAGCACCTTCCATTAAAGAGCTACTAAATCAGAAAAGGAAATAGAAACAAAACAATTAAGTACCCTATAGAGCTTAGATTGATAGGTGTCATGATAGAAGCACTTTAAGATTTTATAGATAGTACAGAGGAGAGGAGAATGGTTAAACTGAGTGGTGAAAGAAGGAATGATGCATAAGCGAGTTGTAGAAAACAGCCTGGGGAGTGTCATCCTAATCATGGTAAGATTTCATCTGAGATATGTGCTTCCTTTAGACTTGCTAACTATATTTCATCAAGTGACATATAAAAATTCTCACAACTGGACCAATAAGCAACATTATGATAAATGGAAGGAAGATTGAAGTTGTAAAGGATTTCATTGTACTTGAATCCACAATCAACACTCATGGAAGCAGCAGTCAAGAAATCAGATGTTGTATTGTACAGGGAAAATCTGCAAAAGACATCTTTAAAGTGTTATGGAGCAAAGATTTAACTTTGAAGACTAAGGTGTGCCTAATCCAAGCCATGGTATTTTCTATCACCTCATATGTGTGTAAAAGCTGGACAATGAATAAGGAAGACCAAAGAAGAGCTGATGCTTTTGAATTGTGGTGTTGAAGAAGAATACTGAAAATACCCTGGACTGCCAGACTTCATCTCACCTACTTTGGTCATGGTGTCAGAAGAGACTAGTCCCTGGAGAAGGATATCATGCTTGGTAAGGCAGAGGGTCAGCAAAAAAAGGGAAGACCCTCAACGAAATAGATTGACACAGTGCCTGCAGCAGTGGTTTCAAGCATAGCAAGGGCTATAGGGATGGTGCAGGATCAAGCGTTTGTTCTGTTGTGCATAGGACTGCTATGAGTCGGAGCTGACTCAATGGCACCTAACAACTATATTTCATCAAGTGATATATAATTTTTTGGTCCAAAAAAATAAAGCAAACTATCAGTCTCCCTTAATTTTAAGTGTTATGTGTAGCAATTAGCTCTAATCTATAGGGGTATGATTACTTACCCCTATTGGTAGTAAAAATGTATGTAATTTATTACTAGATATACTTGTGTGTTACTATTATTTGCATCAGTAAGAATTAACAAAGGTAGAAAAATTTAAATAAAAGGAAAGTCAATACAAATTAAAGTTCTATTCTTTCCTTTCCTCTTATCAATAGAGCAACATTCTTATCCCCTGGGGGTACTGATTTCCCACTTTGGAGACAAAGTTCTAAAGAATAGGGGAAGAATTCTCCTCTTCCAATCTCCCCTTCCTCACTTAGAAGGAGAGATATGAATATTGTTTCCACTGAATACCTATTTAAGTTGTATTTTCCACAATGCAGACTCTAATCAGTATAGTTGCTATTCTAACAGGACCCAGAAAACTTCCTGAAAGATACTTGATTTTTATATTTCAAAATAGATCTTTTATGATTTAATGTTTTGGTAAAGTGTGCCAGTTGAAGGAATTCCCATTCATGCTTAATCAGTTTAATTCTGCTGTTATTCTGCCATCGAGTTGATTCTGACTCATAGTGACAGAGTAGAGCTGCCCCATAGGGTTACCTAGGCTATAATCTTTATGAGAGTAGAGTTCCAAGTCTTTTCCCTCAAAGAGCTGCTGGTAGGCTCAAACTGCCCACCTTTTGGTTAGCAGTTAAGTGTTTTACCATTGGGCCACCAGGGCTCATTAGTTTAATGCTAATGGCCAGGAGATGATTAAGTCTTGAATAAGCTAAGCTGTTATGAACCATGGGGTCACAATCCATGGCTATGTTTGAACCCATCGTTGCAGCCCCTGTGTCAGTTCATCTCGTTGAGGATCTTCCCTTTTTCCCTGACCCTCTACTTTACCAAGCATGATGCCCTTCTCTAGGGACTGATCCCTCCTGATAACATGTCCAATGTACGTGGACAAAATCTTGCCATTTTTGATTCTAAGAAGCATTCTGGCTGTACGTCTTCCAAGAGAAGATGTTTATTCTTATGACAGTCTATGGTATGTACAATATTCTCGGCCAGTACCATAATTCAAATGCATTGATTCTTCTTTGTTGTTGTTGTTGTTGTTAAGTGCCGTCGAGTCGGCCCCGACTCATAGCGACCCCTCCTTGGGTTTCCGAGGCAGTATCACTACGGAAGTAGGATTGCCCAACCTTCCTTCCGAGGAGTGGCTGGTGGGTTTGAACCGCCAGCCTTCTGGTTAGCAGTCAAGTGCCTTAGGCACTATGCTACCAGAGTCTTCCTTATTCATTGTCCAGCTTTTGCATGAATATGAGGTGATTGAAAATACTATGGCTTGGATCCTTAGTCCTCAAACTGACACCATTGCTCTTTAAGACTTTAAAAAGATCTTTTGCAGCAGGTTTGCCCAATGCAATACATCATTTAATTTCTTGCCTGCTGCTTTCGTGGGCATTGATTGTGGATCCAAGTAGAATTCTTAACAACTTCAATATTTTCTCCTTTTATCATGATGTTGTTTACTGGTCCAACTGTGAAAATTTTTTTTCTTTATGTTGAATTGTAACCCATACTGAAGACTGTAATCTTTGATCTTTATCAGTAAGTGCTTCAAGTCCTCTTTGCTTTCAGCAAGCAGTTATGTCATCTGAATATCGCAGGTTGTTAATAAGTCTTCCTCTAATCCTGATTCTGTAGTCTTTTTCATATAACATATAAACATCAAAAACCAAACCCACTGTCATGGAGTCAGATCTGACTCATAGCAACCCCTCTGTGGGTTTCCGAGGTGGTATCACTATGGATGTAGATTGCCCAACCTTCCTTCCGAGGAGTGGCTGGTGTGTTTGAAACACCAGCCTTCTGGTTAGCAGTTAAATGCGTTAGGCGCTATGCTACCAGAGCTTCCATATATATATATATTTAAATGATATATGTATAGTTACTTACTAGTTCATATGTTTGTGATATTGTTTGGGTCAATGGGGCTATCTTATGGATCAGAATTATTAATGAAATCCATTATTTTATAGGTTAAAGTGTATTTAAAGAAGGAGTTTGAAAAGCATGGTGCAGTGGTGAATGAAAGTCATCATGACGTTTTGGTGGAGGATATTTTTGATAAAGAAGATGAAGACAAAGATGGATTTATATCTGCCAGAGAATTTACATATAAACATGATGAGTTATAGAGACGTATCTGCTCATTTTATAAAGTACCAAGAAGTGACCAACTTTAAAGAAGTCTTATTTTTTAACAGTGTTCTGTTCTTGCTGTTTTTTATTTTTATGTAGTTTTCTAAATATTGTTTAAAGAACCCTTTAAAGTTCCTAGGAGCTCTGGTAGCGTAGTGCCTAAGGCATTTGTCTGCTAACCAGAAGGCTGGCAGTTCAAACCCACCAGCCACACCTCGGAAGGAAGGTTGGGAATCTACTTCTGTAGTGATACTGCCTCGGAAATCCAAGGAGAGGTCACCGTGAGTCGGATCTGACTCCACGGCAGTGAGTTTGGTTTTGTTTGGTTTTAAGGTTCCTAAGTGCCCATTTCTTTCTGGTGAATTACTGGGAAGAAAAAATTACTTTGTCTTTGAAGAAGATATCTGGACCATTTTCCACTTTCACATAGGAAGGCTTCTGGTTTATTTACTTACTAGTCATTTTAAAATATTAGAACGAGGAACATGCCATAACATGAAACCATGTCAGCCCCCTGTATCTCACCTTCCTTCTATTTTCTCCAAATTATATACCGACATATTTGAAAAGCCTTTTGCAATAGCCCAAGGCTTAATATTTTCATGTTATAATGAAATAATTTGTCTTCAATTGCCTTTGAGTCTCTTCTTGAGGAAAATGACTGTTGGACCATACTTGTTAACAGTTATAGCTTTACTGAGAAGATGTGCAATGCTGAAGTGGGTAGCAAAGGTAATAACTTATAAATATGTATACATTCAAACATTCTGCCTAGGACTTAAGTGGCTAGATAAAGTTCTAATGACCTATCCTGATAAAATAAGACAAATTATTGATGTGTTTGTTTCTTTGTAGTAAAATGAGTCAAAATATTGTAGACAAGGTAGAGAATTTTATTTATTCACTGTTTTTAAGGTTGGTAGAACTTTTGGTTCTTTGATGAATAAAATCTAGAGCTAGTGTGTTATGTTATAATAGCACTGTAGCATAAGAAAATTAGTAAGCCAATAAAGACTTAATTTTGTTCACACTGACAAAATGAATATGCTGAAGCAAGTATTTTAGGCTAAAATTGCCATTATGAAAACAAAGGAGGTGAGGTTTCTAGGCTCTCAGCTATTTAACTTTCTAGAATTATGTCTATACTGGCAAATGGAGATCTTGCCGTAGCATTTTTCTCATTTCTGCCTCATCAAAAATGATGCCACATTGTTCCACCTCCTACTTTGGCGAGTAGTGACTGGGATCTTAAAAGCTTGCAAGCAGCCATCTAGATGCAACGATGGGTCTCTCCTCATCGAGAGCAAAGAAGAATGAAGAAAACCAAAGATTCATGGAAAGAATTAGTCCTGGCGACTGATAACACCATGCGATCTGCATGTAGCCTAGACAACTATGAGACCAGAAGAACTAGATGGTGCCTGGCTACCACTGTCAACCACTCGAGGGGGGGAATCTATGTAGGAGATCCTGGATAGAGAGGGAGAACAATGTGCAACAAAACTCAAAATCATTTTGAAAAAAAAAAGGGGGGGGGTCTATGTAGGAGATCCTGGATAGAGAGGGAGAACAATGTGCAACAAAACTCAAAATCATTTGGAAAAAAAAAAGGGGGGGGGACCAGGTTTGCTGGTCTGAGAAAAAAAATGATGCCAGTCTATACCAGTTACTATTGAATAGAGGTATAACGTGGGTAAAAGACTAATGATTTTATGTTATCTTAAGTTGGCATTTATCCTTAATACTTTTTAAATGTGACCAAAAATCCATTTAGTAAGAAAAGTCTTTCATAGTTTATAAAGCGGTATCAAGTGCATTGTTGTCATTGATTATTATTGCTCTGAAGTCTTTGAAATTAGTGTGATTCTTACTGTACCAGTTTTATAGGTGAAGAAATAGACATTCAAAGAGGTCGGTTCCTTGGCCAACAGCTAACCAGAAGAACCAGTTTTTAGTCTCCAAGTTCAATGTCTTTCTGCTGCCCTCTAATATTGACAAAGTGAGAATTTTCTTGGAATCTTTGGACCTAATTTTTTTTTTTTAATTTGTTCTTTGAGAAGCCAGATCTGTTGTCTCTAGGTCCTCACCCTATGAAGATGGTTTACTGGCTATCTCTGGCACTTTACAATTCTCCTCATGATCCAAGAGTGACTCTGGTTTTATGTAATAATCTTGCAGTTAGCACTGACTTGCCACCTAAACCTGTGTGGTGAGAGAGGTTCTAGGTGTGTGTCTTATTCCTTTCACTCTATTTACCTATAGGTTTTTTGTTTTCTTTTTAAAGAAGTATGGTTAATTATTGCATCACATACAGACTACTTTCACAGATTATACATTGACATATTTGTCACTAAATTACAAAGTCCTTGGGAAGAACATACTAGAATGCCTTGCCCTGACAAAATCAACTCCACTTGAAAACTCATATATCATGTCAGCAGTGATGTTTTCCTGGACCTGGAGGAGTTATAAGCTGCAATACGGAAAGCCTTATACTGTCTTACAGGAGGAAGGAAAATCATTTATCGTATGGTGCTAGTTACTTTAAACATTACTGATGATGCTATCCATGGTAGAGAAAGTAGAAAGAATTTTGATTAATCAGGCAGCATATTTCTTTATCTTATGAAATTTTAGTCATTTCCATATTTAATATTTAGATGTACATGTGAAATGAAAACAGATAAATAGCTATGATTGTTTTAAAATTATCTGCCATTTTAGTTTAGCTGCACCTTTGTTCTTTTCCATTCGTGGGAAGAATCGGAAATGCATGGTAACTTCCACATGTGTGTAATTTGACTAGATGTGTCACATGTTATGGTATTCTTTTCAAAATAAAGTTTATTTGGAAGTAATTGGTTTTGTGAAAAATTCTTAAAGCACTAATTTCTTCAGTATCTTTATTGATTTTTTTAGCTATAATTCTGAGTTTTATGTTGAAATTAAATGAGAGAATGATGAACAGGTCATGAGAGGAAAGAGCCTCTGATTACCCTATTTAGATATATTTGTAAGCAAAGCTGTGCTTTGGTTTAAGTTGTTTTGAAACAAGCATTAAACCATGAGCATTTAGGATAACAGTTCATAGTGAGTTTTTAGCACTGGAAAAATTTGGAGTTGTTTTCTTTGGTGGTAATGGTAATGGTTATTATCACTATTGTTTTATTTTGTGACATTATGATGATTAATGCCTACTGAGTAAATTAGTGCTATAAAATACCTTATGTGATTACCTGAAATGTTGAGTTGCCATAAAAAATTCAAGAAACAATGATTTCTGATTCAGATTAAGTAAATAGCCATTTTGATCTTTCCATGTAGAAATGAATATGCACTTTCCATCTCATTCATGGTGTAGAATATTGCTTACATCTATAATGCTATTTAGTCGTAGTGCCTAAGGTACTTGACTGCTGGCCAGAAGGCTGGTGGTTCAAACCCCACCAGCCACTCCTCGGAAGAAAGATTGGGCAATCTACTTCCATAGTTGCCTCGGAAACCCAAGGAGGAGTCACTATGAGTCAGATCCAGCACTATGAGTTACTCATGGCAGTGAGTGAGTGTAATGCTATTTAGATATTGTCTTGCAATCCCTTTCCACTGAGTTGAGTATATGAGTGATTTCTCAGTGTTTGGAAATTGCAAGGGGAGAAAAAGGAGCTTGGTGGAATATTATGGTGGGAAAAAAAGTCTCACTTTTTTTGTAAAAAATAAAATTAGCATTGTAAGATTTTAATTAAATAAACCTGGTAAAAACTAGCAAAGGACTTCTTTTCCAGAGATTCAGAACACTTGGACAAGAAGGAGTTTTTTTCTTTGTGCAATGAATTACTTAATAAGGCCCTTTTAGCGATAGTTCTACATTTTGTGATGTAAATGCTGGCCTCTGCACCTGTGGTTATCGTCCCATTTTGGAGTGAGTTGTCCAGTATGCTAAGAGGGTGTGACTCAAGTCACCACCCTTAGTTTCCTTGAGGGGATGGTCTGTAGCCAATATATGTGAATGCTCTGGCAAAGTTCTTTCTTGCTCTGGACCCTGCATCAGGTTCAACACCATCTGACCTGATTCACCACCTTCCACAGCCTTGTGAGACAGCAGCCCATCATCTGACTTGCTGATTTGAGTTTGTCGGTCTCTGCAACTAAATGAGTGAAGAGAATCCTCCAGACTGATACCTGACCCACAGATTTGGGACTTAGCAGCCTACAGCCACAGGAGCCATTTCCTTGGTGGTTTGTGAGTTCTGTGAGATGGTACAGCAAATTATGAAACCCTAAGGTATGGAGAGCACTGGTGGGAGGAGGAGCGGTTGATGTTAGAGGTGATGGAGTAGTACAGCACAGTTTGGAAAAACTGGCTATTTGGGACATCTTTAACCTCTGCCTCATAGGGGCTGACCTTGTGCTGATCCCTCTAAAAGAAATTATTCGAGTTTGTTTATTTTTTCCCACTTTAGCTTGAATTGAAGTGCAAAATTTCAAACATGGTTATACATTCATATAGCTATTTGAAAGCAATTAAAACTATTGTTGTTAATTGCTGCAGTGCAGTGAATTGCATGGCCATTCTAGCCATAGTCCTCCATTTCAGGATGTATTGTAAATCTTAGTCTCTATGTCTGTTTAGGGTGGGATGTATCTTGCTGGAGGTTGTGACTCAAGTTACCACTCTTAGTTTCTTTGAGGGTGTATATATATGAATGTTCTGGGAAAGTTCACTCTCTTGCTGTGGTCCTGCATTTGGTTCATCATCATCTCAGCCCTGGACTTGAGACAGCAGCTGGTCATCTGACCCACCAATTTGGGTTCGCCAGCCCCTGCAACCATGAGAGGGAGGACAGTCCTCCAGACCAACTCACAGATTTGGGACTTGCCAACCTCTCAGCCTCCACCACCACATGAGCCATTTCCTTGGCAGTTTGTGAGTTCTGTGAGACATTACGGCAAAATGTGGAACCCTACTATAGGCGGGAGAGTACTGAGGGGAAGAGGAGGAGTTGATGGTGTGGTACAGCAATTTGGAAAAGTTGGACATTTGGGACATCTTTAACTTCTGCCTCATAAGGATCAGCACAAAGCTGATCTAAAAGAAATGATTCAAGCAATTGCCATCGAGTTCACTTTGACTCATGGCAACCTTATGCATAACTGAAAAGGCATTGCCTGGTCCTGGGCTATCCTTGTGGTCATTAATATGTGTGAGTCCATCACTGGGGCTATTGTGTCTGTCCATCTCATTGAAGGTTTCCTTAGTTTTTGCTGACCCTCTACCAAATATTAGGAACATTTTAGTCATTGGTTTTTCCTGATGATGTGTTCAAAGTAAGCAAGTCAAAGCCTCATCATCCCTACTTCTAAGGAACATTCTGGTTACATTTCTTCTATCAAGATCTGTAGCATCCTTTTATAATAGGATTCTTTTTCATAGGATTTGTGTATGCCCTTTAGTACATTCTTATATATTTGAGTTTGGAGTCTTTATTTCAAAGTAAATGCTTTTCTCTCTTTAAAATACTGTTTGGGTCTTATTCAGCTTTGACTCCACTACCTCCAGCTCCTTGCTCTAGGGTAACAGGAGTCAGAATCCTGAGCATACATTAGATTGGTAACTCAGTCTTCAAATTCAATGAGAGCTATTCCTTGGTTCCTAAAGGCAAAATGTAGCTGTGATTCACAAATTTTAGTGCATGATATAATTACATGCAGTGAAGATTTCTTTTCCCAGAGATTCTGATTAAATAAATCTTGGATTTGACCCATTAATCTGAATTTAAACCTACTTGCTAGGTGATAGTGAAATAGGTGGTCCAAGACCTTTAATTTGAGGGGCACTTACCTAATTCTTCACCCTCAAATATATAGTCTGTTACAGTGGTCTCTCTTGTAAACATTCTTCCTTGCATTTTGGAAAGCATTGTATATTGGGTAACTAATTTTCCCTAAAAATGAGTTTATAGTCAAAAGGATGAGTTGTGTGGAGATACCATTTGCTTCAGGGTTAGAAATATTTTTTAACTCTGAATTCTTACAGCAAAAAGTTAGGTGGTCAGTAAATGTTTTTGTGAATATTCTCCTCACTGGAAGAGGGAGAAGAACTTCAGACTTTCTCAAAATTACTCTATTATTTTTTCCATAATTATCTGCAGTCTACTTCCTTTAGAAACCTCTCACAATATGGGGGTTTGAGAGGAAAAGTATTCTCTTTTAAATATATGTGTATGTGTAATTTGTCTACAAGGAGTTCTGGTGGCACATTGCCTAAGGCATTTGACTGCTACCAGAAGGTCGGTGGTTCAAACCCACCAGCCACTCCATGGAAGGAAGATGGGGTGATCTACTTCCATGAAGATTTACTGCCTTGGAAACCCAGTGGGGGTCACTATGAATTGGAATCAACTTGATGGCAGTGAGTCTGGTTTAGTTTGTGTACATATATGTATAAACCAAAAGCAAACTCACTGTCATCACATCGGTTCCAACTCATAGCAACTCCCATTGGGTTTCCAAGGTTATAAATCTTCATGGAAGTAGATTGTCCCATCTTCCTTCATGGAACGGCTGGTGGGTTTGAACCACTGACCTTCTGGTAGCAGTCAAATGCCTTAGCCATTGCATCATCAGAGCTCCATAAACACACAAACATGCACGTATGTGTGTGTGTGTGGGGGGGGATAGTTTTGTACCAAAGTTAATCATTTTCTCTAGTACATGATTCCCCCACAAAAAAAATTTATCTTTAATGTGCAGATAAACTTCCTATGTCAATTTGGATTCTGTCATTCTACACCTTTCCCACATTTCTATGTTTCATTTATAATGAGTGTAAAATTTCATGATAGTTCTTCATTTGAAACCAACAATCATCTTTTATCCCCTTTGCTTGAGGTTTACCAAGGGGACTGAGATAGCTCATGCTGACATACTCAGATTATTGCTAAGAAAGGGATAAAAAGAATTAGGAGATTTCTAGAGATCTGTAACATATACCACATTGTATATTCTTTTGCTGACAAGTGCTTTGTGTTCCTATATTGCTAATCAAGACTCTGGCATAAAATGGATGACTTTGGTGAGTATGGGTCAGCCAATAATCTACAAAGCCAATCTAAGTGTCTGTGAGCTAGACTACCATCAATTTTGTTTTATGATGATCTAAAAACAAATGACATGAGATGTTTGCTGAGGTTTTACTCTGAAAGTCCAGAGTAAAGTGAATGGTGTCCCCTTGGGCTCTAGTAACAGCTAAGTTATATCCCACTTGGGGATTTCTGAGAATTTATAAGTCATTTCATCAATTTAAAATTCCAGACTGCAGTAGGATGAGGATAATTTCCTTTCCAGTAAATGGCTACAGTGAAAACTCTAAGCATAATGTAAATTCAAGGATTGAAAGAGAATTTTTATTATTATAAGAGTGTAGTAAAGGTAGGGAGACCCTTCGGGGCTTATTCCCAATTTCTTACAGCATTTTCTCCTTCATTTGTTGGACATATTCTGTCATAGTGCAATTTGTTAATATAACTCTGGATCTCTAACATCTAGTTTGGAGACTAGGACACTAAAACCTTCAAGCACACATTGGTGGTTCTCTCCGATTATTATGATCATAACTGTTGGAATTGTGCATCTACTTTTGTGCAGAATACGTCTTGTGTAAGATATTCTGCATTTGAAAAATGATTCTTAAGATTAGCAGTTAAATTTAATGAAATGGGTAAACTTATGCAGGGTAACCAAGAAAGGAGTAATAAACAGAAGATTTGCCTTAAAACAGGAGACAGGTTTGTACTTGCAGAGAAACAGAGAACAGGATTTTGCTATGAAATTCCCATTTGGAATTGCAGGTTTCCCCACAGCATAATTATTCTCTCTCGTTATCTTTATACTAGTTGTTCCTTGAAATGATTAAGATTTCTCTTGCATTATTTTGAGAAAAGTATTATAAAGTGTTGTTGTTGTTGTTGTTATGTGCCGTCGAGTCGGACCCGACTCATAGCAGCCCCTCCTTGGGTTGCCGAGGGAGTATCACTACGGAAGTAGATTGCCCAACCTTCCTTCCGAGGAGTGGCTGGTGGGTTTGAACCGCCAGCCTTCTGGTTAGCAGTCAACTGCCTTAGGCACTATACTACCGGAGCTCCTATTATAAAGTGTATTATCTTTACAAAAAGGATATATACTTTGTTTTTTTTAACATAGTCAGGGTTTTCTGTTTTATAGCATAATCTTTTTAAAGAAGATTAAGTGGCCTACTAAAGTTGACTGATTCTTACATTAAGACTAAGCAGTAAATCAACTGTGTTCTAGGATTTTTTTCTAACAATTTATTACTGTGATAATAATGAAACAATGTGCCACTCATCGACTTACTCTTTGTTGGGCAGTGTTGAATAGTTTTCTAATATGTGTTTTTTTGAGGGAAGTACATATGTATTTTTAAACAAAATTAATATGTAGTACAATGATTCTTTTTATTCTTTTACAATTCTATAGATTTTTGTTATATTCACAGATTTATTATAGTCATTATTACAATCAATTATGGAAA
>NW_006921595.1:3787368-3787935 GCF_000298275.1 Orycteropus afer afer
GAAAAGCAAGGAACAGGGTTAACCATGAGAAAAAAGGGGGGGAAAAAACCCTTAGATTAAAAAAAAAAAATTTCAACCAGGAACAGGGAAAAGAAAAAGTGCTGAAAACTGTGACCTGGGAGGGGAAGATTAAGAATAATAATAAAAAGGACATAATTATTAATAATAATAGTTGTTTTAAAACAGACTCATACAGCAAACTAATCCCCAGAAAAAAGAAAGCAAAAAAGAAAAAAATTAAAATTAAAAAAACAGAGAGAGAGAGAAAAAAAAAGAATCAGTGGCAGGGCACCCAAGGCTCCGTCTGAGCACACAGACTGTGATGGAGTTCCTGTGGGCCCAGAAGGTAGGTGGTAGTGGGGGATGGCCGCATCTCCGTTCACCAAGCGGGTGTGGCATATAAGAGTAACGAGAGGAATGTCGTACCTTTTCAGTCTTGCAGGTCCAGAGTGACCTTGGGGTTGCTGGAAAGCAGAACGTGTTCCTAAGCCCCAGAAATCTGTGAGAGCGCTGTCTCTTTAAATATCCAAAATAGTCAAGCCGCTTTTAAACCTTCAAAATGGTGGC